>NC_132847.1:59005230-59319974 GCF_048164855.1 Canis lupus baileyi
GCTTTTCTTCATTAGGAGCTTTTTTAAAAAAATTTTTAAGATTTTATTTATTCATGAGAGAGAGAGAGAGGCAGAGGGAGAAGCAGGCTCCATGCAGGGAGCCTGATGTGGGACTCGATCCTGGGTCTCCAGGATCACATCTTGGGCCAAAGGCTGTGCTAAACTGCTGAGCCACCCGGGCTGCCCAATTAGGAGCTTTTTGATTATTGATTCAATCTCCTTACTAGTAATTCATCTATTTACATTTACATATTTACATTTAATATTTACATTTTCTATTTTTTCTTGATCCAGTGTTGATAAGTATGTTTCTAGTAACTTCCATTTCTTCTAGGTTGTCCAGTTTGTTGTCCAGTTGTTCATAGTAGTCTTATGGTCCATTGCCTTTCTATATCTGTTGTAATGTCTTTTTCATCATAATTTTGTTGATTTACATCATTTTCCTTGCTTAGTCTAGCTAAATGTCATTTTTCAAAGAACTCGATATTCTGTTTTTCTGCTGTTTCATTTATTTCTTCTCTAATCTTCAGAACTTTAGGCTTTAGTTTTGCTTTTCCTACTTAAAGTGTAGGAGTAGGTTACCTATTGAGATCTTTCTTCTTAATGTAGGCATTTATTGCTATGAACTCCTCTCTTAAAACTGTTGTTGCTGCATTCTGTAAGTTTTGGTGTGTATTTCCATTTTTTGTTTGCCTCAAGATACTTTTTTCCCTTTGATTTCTCCTTTAGTCCATTGGTTGCTCGGGAAAATGTTAATTTCCGTGTACTTGTGAGTTTTCCAGTTTTCCTCCAATTATTGAGTTCTAGTTTCATACCACTATAGTCAAAGAAGTTACTTGGTTTGGTTCCAAGTCTTGAATTTGCCAAGACTTTTGAGACCTAACATATGGTCTCTCCTAGGAAATGCCCCAATGTGTGCTTAAGAATGTATTCTGCTGTTGTTGGATGTATGTTCTGTATATGTGTCTGTCAGGTCCAATTGATCTATAGTGTTATTCAAATCCTTTTTCTTTATTGATGCTCTATCTGGATAATCTGTCCATTGTTGAGTGTGGGGCATTAAAGTTCTCAGCTCTTACTGTATTGCTGTTTACTTCTGTTAGCTCTGTCAATTTTTGCTCTTATATATTTAGGTGCCTTGATGTTGGACACATAAATATTTACAAACATATCTTATTGATGGATTGACCTTATTATATTGGCCTTCTTTGACTTTTTACTATTTTTAAAGGCTGTTTATTTTACTATTTTAAAGCTTTACTTTTACTATTAAAAAGCTTTACTATTTTAAAGGCTGTTGTGATATAGCTACCCTTGCTTTTTTGTTACCATTTGCCTGAAATATCTCTTTTCATCCCTTTGCTCTGTGCATGCCTTTAGGACTAAACTGGGTATCCTGTAGGCAGCATATCATTGGATTTTTTTTTTTCTCCACTCTATTCAGCCATTCTGTCTTTTGGAGAATTTAATTCCTTTACATTTTCTTTAAAGATTTTATTTATTCATGAGAGACACACACACAGAGAGGCAGAGACACAGGGAGAGGGAGAAGCAGGCTCCGTGCAGAGACTCGATCCCTGGTCTCCAGGATCAGGCCCTGGTCTGAAGGTGGCGGTAAACTGCTGAGCCACCCGGGCTGCCCTAATTCCTTTACATTTAAAGTAATTATTGATAAGTAAGGACTTAATATTGCAATTTTGTTAATTATTTTCTGGCTATTTTGTAGAACTGTTTTTCCTTGTTTCTTATCCTACTGTCTTTTTGTGTGTTCTGATGTCTTTTGGTACCTATATTTGACTTATCATGTCTTTTGT
Organism: Canis lupus baileyi; assembly: GCF_048164855.1. Classification (NCBI taxonomy): domain Eukaryota; kingdom Metazoa; phylum Chordata; class Mammalia; order Carnivora; family Canidae; genus Canis; species Canis lupus. Next base: position 59,007,045 of record NC_132847.1, read on the forward strand.
GTAATTAGTACAGGTTTTCAGCTTGTGATTACAAAATACCTTCTAGTTATAACACTCTAAACTGATAACTTCAATAGCACTCTTAAACTTTACTTTTCCACTCATACATATTTGCTTACTGATTTTGAAGTTTACATATTTTTCATATTGTACCCAGTATCCAATAACAGACTACTATAGTTATGGTTAAGTTCTTAAACTTTTTTTAGAGTTTACTTTTCAGAGATGTGGTGGCAGGAGGGTGGGGAGATGGGCAGCAGAGGGAGAGGGAGGAAGAGTCTTAAGCAGACTCCACACTGAGCAAGTAACCCAATGCAGGACTTGATCTCATGACCCTGAGATTATGACCTGAGTCAAAAACAAGAGTTGGACACCACCCAGGTACCCCTGTTTTTATTTAAAGATTTTATTTATTTATTCATGAGAGACACACAGAGAGAGAGGCAGAGAGACAGGCAGAGGGAGAAGCAGGCTCCATGCAGGAAGCCCGATGCGGGACTCGATCCCGGGTCTCCAGGATCACGCCCTGGGCTGAAGACAGTGCCAAACTGCCGAGCCACCGGGGCTGCCCACCCCTGTTTTTAAGCTAAAGTTGAAGTACAGGATGCACAACCATTATAATACAGATTCTAATTTTGAGTATATGTTTACCATGACCAGTGAGTTTTATGCTACTTAGGTATTTTTGATGCTAACTAGCATCCTTTTACTGCTACTCAAAGAATTCCATCTAGCATTTATTAGGAAGGTCTAGTGATTATGGATTCCTTCAGTTTTAGTTTGTTCTTTATCTCTCCTTCATTTCTGAAGGACTTTGCCAGCTATAGAATTCTTGAGTTTTTTCCTTTGATACTTTGAATTTGTCATCATATTCTCTCCTGGTCTACAAAGTTTTGTTGAGAAATGCATTTATAGTTTTATGGGGGTTCTTATATATTTAACTTCTTTCTTTTCTCTTATTTCAAAACTTGACTTTTGACAAGATACTGTGTCTCAGTATAATACTGTTCAGGTGTAATTTAGAGTCCATGGGTTTCTATGTGCTCTGGCTAGGTTTCCTGGTCAGATGGACTGAAGGTTGTATTCAGCAATGGCTAGGGCTAAGAATTACATTCCTTGCCCATGCAGAGCTGGAGAACTGGTTCAAAGGCCTAAAAAGTTCTCTGTGGTTGACTCAAGCTGACCTGTATTCCAAGTTCCCTGGCTATACAGCCGGGCCACTATCTTTGCTCTGTAGATAATCAGTTCTGCCTGCTGCACCTCCCTACTTGAGTGTTGCAGGGCTATGAAGCTTTCTAGGTGTTCTGGCCAGGCTTTGAGCAAGCCAGGAGCTACACTTACATGTGTGGGCCAGGCTATGCTCCCCCACCTGAGCTGAAGCAAACCAGACTGCAAGGCTGACAAGGCTCTTTGAGGACTCCAATCAGGCACCCTCCTGAGTTCCCTGGTCAGACTGCACTTGTTTTGGCTCTGCAGATAAGCAAAATTAAACATTGGGATTACCATTTGGGTACCACAGGTAGGAACTTGGTCTGCCAAGATCCATGTGCTGGCTATTTTAAGCTCTTCCCTTCTCCAGCAGTTGGATTCTCAGTGGTCAAGCCCTACAGATTAGCTGACAATCCCCATGGGGTGAGACCAGGATGGGGACTCCCAAGATGTGACCCACAATGCTGGGGGAGCAGGATTCCACTCAGGGTTCTCATTTTCCATTGAGGAACCATGCATAGGCTCAGGGCAGACATTTTGGTGGGGTGCAACACCAGCTTGGTGGAGGGGGTAGTGCAGTCAGCATATAGCCATCCCTCATATTCTTGGAATGCAGTTTCTGTGATGCAAGAGGCTGCAGCCTCACTCTCATGTTCTAGGACTTTCTTAGCGTATTATCTGTAAATAGTTGTTAGGTTGTTCCTTTGTTTCCCCTTACAAGAAAGTAACTATGTTGCCATCTTAGTAACATCCCACCTACTGAGCATCTATCAGACTTATGTCTGCCTCATGCCTCATGGATTTATTTTTGGCTTAATCATAAGGAAAATGCCTGATATGTAGCAGGCTCTGAACAGATGTAGTTGGCTCCTTCCAGTGTAGCATAGCCTTCCATTCTTCCTTCACCAATACACAATGCTTTATACACATCTCATTACTAATTTTCCTGGCACATATGCCCACACCTCTGCTTATGCTGCTTCTGCTGCCTCAACTACCCTAATTCCTTTAAAACATACAAATACCAGCCTTGTAAAGCCTTACCAATCACCAATTATCAGACCCACATTGTCCCATGCCATCTAGCTCTTCATTCTTGCATAGAATTTCTCATACTCCACTTACTTGTTTACACGTTGGCCCAACCCACCCTAAAGACAGACTCAACTAATTCCTAGTTGAGGAAATGTTTGGTGACTTTAAAAAGAGAATTCAACATTAAACATAAGGCCACTATAAAGTTAGGAATGGGAACTTCAATGAATCTCCCAGTTCAGCAAATGCTATTCCTATTAGATTCTAGGAACCTTAAGGAAGCTTGGGTTTTCTCAGTACTGTGATCTTAAAGCTTCTCCCGTCTTCTGACTCCACCAGCTACCAGCTGAGGAAGCACCTGTCTCACCTTCTGCATATGAAGGAGCTTGGAGCCAGGGATGTGGACAGATGGAACCGAGAGTGCCTGGCATTGCTGCTCCAAGTTTGGAGGAAGGATCTGGAACTAACCCCTCCAAAGACCACTGCAGTAACCAGGACCACCAAGAGTCTATCCAAGGGCAGCTCAGGGGCAAAGTCTACCAGGCACTCGGTACTCAAGCAAATCTATGGTAATTGTCCTTCTGAGCACTCTGTAGTTGTAAGCATCCCCAGGATGTTGCATCAGTATCTGAAATGGGATTTAATTACAATGGGCAAACCTCCATTCAGGTAGGAACTTTCCTATTCTACTTCCAGGCACCAAGAGAATTCTCAGCACCCACATTTAATGCCTCCCCTCCAGCAATTCTGGGTCAGAATTGGTTTCATGTTGTATTCTAGCATCTCAAGAGAGCCTTCCAGTCAAGAGGTCTTCTGCTGGCTTTCATTACTGAAAGCCTCACCCTTTAAGCCTCTCCAGACCACTGCTTGGGTCTTCTTCCAAATGGTTAATGTAAGAGGGCTCCAGGAGGAAGACCCTGCCTGCCTCATTTTGACCTTTCTTATGCTGAGAGAGTACAGGGTTGCCCTTCCGTGGGAATGCCCCAGACCCATACACTATAGTAAATAACTCACTCAGCAAATGAACTGCTTTAAATTGAAACATTTTCAGCTTGGAAAAAGCCCATCAAATAAACTCAGCCGAGAACAAGCCTGGCTAGCTCCTCAACAGAAAAGCAGTGAGCCAAAGTACCTTTAGAAATAGATCTGCAGCAAAATGTCAGGACTTCACCCTGGGCCTACATGGTATTTCCACAACATACCTAATTTATCTTGGCAGATACCAACAATCTCAAGCCTTTACCTCATTAAAGAATTTAGAACTTGGTCATGGTCAGAGAGAAATGATCATTGTTGATTTCAGGTTGTTCCCAAGAAGGGAAAGTACCTCATTCCACAAGATCTTCCAGAACCCATTCTGTGCTGCATCTCAATTCAGGTAAGGTAGCCAGTGCACTGGTACAGCAGATTGGGGATATGATGTGGGGAAGCATTTGCCTTGTTTCATCCCTAAAGGTGGGAGACATCAGAACAGAAATTGCCAGGCGTTTCCAGTGGTCATTTAAGGTGTGCATATTTTTCATTCCCCTCCCATAGTATTACTGCAGTCAACATGTCTCCATAGAAGGGAAGTTATTTTCACAACCACAAGTTTTTGTTAACATTACCTCCAGTAGAGACAATAAATGGTACCTAGTATTGATCACTTTTACGTATTCACATAAAGGAAGAGGGAAATGAAAAGTCATTCTTCAAAGTAATACCTTGGGGAATTCTTGTTCCATATTGGTTTCACATTAAGATTCTTCGTCTCCTTCTCAAAGTTGAGAAGTTCCTTAACTACAAATTCTGGCCCCATGAGGAACACATTTAGTATTTAATAACACGTCCTGCTCATGCTTCACTGTGCACAATTTCACTCCTACAGAAGCCCAAGGAACTTACTTTTCAGCCATAAAACAAGAGTATTTTACTCAGGCCCCCTTCATTCACACCAGCATTAAATTTGGGTGATAAGTTCAGTGCTGTCAGCTGTTAATGTCAGATTCAGTGCTGCTCATGGGTGGCTATGGCAACACAGTCCCCCCACCCTTGCCAATCCAGTCATCCTGCAGGAACACCGTGCAGCTGGGAAAGTGAACAATGACGGTCAGCCTGAACTTTAACATTCATTTAGTTTTTGACAGGCGGGGGACAGAGTAATTACTGCCCAATCTTTAATCAGAGTCGGGCAACTCATGTAATATAGGCAGGCTGATCAGGGAGTAGTGGGCAGGGGAGTTGAGACTGTAGACCTTGATTCCTTTGAGAGTTTCCATGTAAAAAAGAAAACTTTTGTTGTACTTGAATGAAAAGTTAGTTTCAAAAACAATGGTCAGAACTACCAGAGAAGTAGCATTTAGATAATCAGAGCAGTTTATATTTTGTCTCAAGTGAAAAATCCAGGACTACCAGAAATCTTAAAAATGAAGGGCTTTAAAAGCACAGACGTTTCTAATTAGGACAGAATAAACAAATTCAAATACGTAGAGGTTTCTTGGGATTTCATATGAACAAATAGCTTTTTTGTCCTACACATATAATCCTGACCGGCTTGAAAACAGGGAAAAAAGAAGAGAATCTTTTCCTAACCCTAAACATGGGGGAACACCAGGTTTTTTTAGGTCCACCCATCCACATTAAGCATTAACCAGTGAATCAGGCTGTCAGGGCTACTAACTAGTTTAGCTGGACCCAGTAGGTTTTATACAGAAAACATGTCTATGAATAATTTCCACAGAAATGGGCACGACTTGCACATAGACTTCTGCAGCTTATAATCACAGCCAAAGTGAACCAAAAAGAGAACATTAATTTTGGTCTTCTCCATGAATAAAATTTTTTTTTTTTGCTTTGAGAATTCCATGGGGTTAAAGATCCTCTCATGTGCTCACTGTCCTGTTCAGTTTTAGAAAATTACTTAGTACATAAGAGTGCTCAAATGTGAGTGAAGATTGTTGCTCCCAACCTCCAGTGTGGGAAAGACTTTAGTAGTGATTTAACCTCTTTTAAAGAGGAAGCAGGTCAGGTGGATATAGCAGTGTGTGTTGTGGGTGTGTGTGTGTGTGTGTGTGTGTGTGTGAGAGAGAGAGAGAGAGAGAGAGAGAGAGAGAAGTACCTTTTAAAAATCCACTCCAGTGAATGAAATAACCATGGCTCAGGTGATTACTAGTAATGACAACCCCCTTGTGTGAATGCAGAATTCCTGCTCACCCAAAGAAGGGTATGCAAGTAACTCAAGATTTGATAAAGGCAGCCAAAAACTGGGTTCCAGATCAGTAGTTCACTGTAGAACTTTAACAGTAATAAAACCAGGAGAGAAATATTAAGACACATTTGTAACTTTTAGAACCTACTTACCTTTCCCCTTTATTCTCCAGAGTTAGGAGCAACAGATAGCAACATGGCCTCAGCAAGTTCTCTTAACCTTTTAGGGCCTCAGCATCCTCATTTGTCAAATGAGAGGGTTGATTTCCAACTATGGCATCTTAAAAAGGCCTATCAGTCTATCATCCTTAAAGATAAGTTTTCAAACCAAACCTATTTTCTAGAATGGACTATATAGCCTAAACAACGTGGCCCATAGAAAGGTATGTATGTGTACATGTTTGTGGTAGTTTAGGTTAAAAACACAGAGAAAGCGGTACCAATTACTCCAGACTGAAGACCCAGGTCCCAGTCACAGCTCAGGCACCTGGCCGGCCCCTCTCAGTCAAGGTTCTTCCTTTAAGAGATATCATGTATTTAGAGGATAATGGGAAATGCAAGGCTGATAAGTCATCCTGTTTCCACAGCAAACTGGCCATCACCTTACCAGCCCCATGGACAGTCCATGACTAAACTGTCTCCTCACCAGCAATGAACTCTTCAGTATTAAAATCAATAACCTCAATCTCTCTCTGGTATTTTAACAGTGAGCAACTTGCAGTGTATACACCTCCTTGAGAACAGTGGAAGATCAAAGAATTTTTCTTATAATCTGCAATCGGCTACTCCACCAAAAACCAAAACAAAGCTTCGACCATCTCTGGAGGAAGAGTGTGTCCGGGGTAGCTGGAACAGCTAGTGCAGAATTCTTATTCTCTGCTGATGATCTTTCACCTGTTGAAAAAAAACCTCAGTACTCATGCCTAACGCCTTAATGGCCTGAAAAAGTGTTAAGTGAATAACCATGTCAGGGTGTCTTTCTGCTCTTCCACAGCACTGTTTTGTAAACTATCTTAGCCTGTGCTACAAGGACCACAGTACACGGTGCCTGCGCAAAGCTTCCGGGACGTCTGCCTTCACTTCAGTCAGTATGGCTGTAAAGTACAACTCAGACTTTACTGTTAATTATAAGTAAAACTAAAAACATGAACACAAACATGACATTTCTGCCAGCCAGCTGATGCAGGCCTGGTGGGGTTTTTTGTTGTTTTTGGGTTTTTTTGCTCTGATGAAAAACCTAGATGAGATGGGAGGAGCTGGTTGTATAGCAGCCATCTTCTTCATTTCACTACTTTTCTCCAAATTTTGGGCCAGAATCATGACCTAGCATTTGCTTTTAACAATTGTTAAGACAATATGGGGCGCCTGGATGGCTCAGTTAAGTATCTGCCTTCAGCGCAGGTCATGATCCCAGGGTCCTGGGATCAAGCTCTGGAATGGCTCCCTGCCCAGCAGAAAGTCTGCTTCTCCCTCTCCCTCTGCCCCCTGGCTTGTGCTCTCAAACAAAATCTTAAAAAAAAAAAAAAAAAAAAAAAAGACAATAATAGGAATTCTGTTGATTCCTTACATTTTACAGTTCTCATGTTAGCTTCTGAGGCCACAGGTTGCTACCATTGTCCTGTGAACAGCAGTCTCACTTGCTGAGCGCCAGCAGCAGTATCTCAGTGCCAAGGAATCAACTGGGGAGGTCTACAGACCAGACCATTCATGTATAAGGTACCAATTCAGGCCTTACCATTTCACTTGTCAAGTATTTTCTGCCTGATCTGTACAGGTAAGCACTCTTGTCAAAATGCCATTCCTACTGGGCAAGGGAAACTGCGCTAAAACTACATACATTCTAACTCTAAGAACACCTGGCATAAATACAATCCAGCGATCACAGGCTTTTTCACATATTTAAGAGCAAAGTAACTACAGGAATGTAGACAGAAGGCACAGTGGCATATTAAACTCAAACATTTCTAGGAACACTTCCATTTTCTTAAAACTACTGCCACCCCTGTCCTAAGAAGCAATAAAATGTTAACAATTAGCAAACTGTTTAAAAATGAAGGTAATTAAAAAAAAACAAAAAAAAACAAAAAAATGAAGGTAATTTCTTAATTATGCAAATAGTGATTACACTTGACCCTTGAACAACCAAGTTTGTGTGGATCCATTGAACATGTGTTTTTTTTTTCAATAAATACATATGGTATCGATAAATACAGCCATAGTACTGCAGATGTGTTTTCTCTAGCTTGCTTTATTTAAAAAAATAAGGTATCTAATTCGTATAACAAAACACGTGTAAACTAATTATCAGTAAGGCTTCTGGTCAACAGTATGCTATTAATTATAAAAGGTTTTGGGGAATCAAATGTCATACATTTTTTGATGGGGGGGTGTCAGCACCCCCAAATCCTCCCCCAACATTGTACAGGGGTTAGTATGAACTGCTATATAGAGCTTGTAATTTTAAAAGAACTATAATGGTCATTAGTAAAAAGTACTTTTGAAAGAATTAACTAGATCAAAACAAGTACCATTTAGCATGATCTTGTTCCTGCATAGAGGGACAGAAAACTGCTGTAAATAACAGAACTCCATAGTGAGAAGCTGAATGTCATGGCAGCTGTTCCCAAATAAACAACTGGTTTCTGTTGCTATCTGAATGAACTGGAGCTGAGACCGCAAAGATTCTGCTACTTTCTTGGTAAATAATAGAAGGTACTATATTACCATTCCATATTTTATAAATATTTAGTTCCTATGAAATGCAAAATACACTAACCACCTTGTAACCAAGTATCATATACTAGTCCAAGAAGCCAAGCTATGTTATTTTCCTACTTTAGTGCAAAGGAAGGTTCATAAACAACTTCTTTAAAAGTTCAGCTTTAATGACAAACATTACATCAATCTCTCTTCAAAATTAGATGTGAATAAACAATTTCAAACAGGAGATACCACAATGCCTCTTACTGTACTCAATACACTGTACTCAGTGCACTGGGGCCCTGGGGATGCCCAGTGATATACACATTGAAGCAATAATGTAAATCTGTGAGCCACTGTTCCTGAATACCTCCACTCTTCAATGTCTGCAGAGAAAAACAAGAGTACTTTGAGAATTGTATCAAAATTGTTAATGACAGTATTTTTCACACCCAAACAAGATCTCAGAACCACTGCAACCCCATCTTCCATCTATCAATCACCATAGAAAATCTTACTGGAAATGAAGAGTTCACTGCCTGTGGTAATGCCCAATTAAGAAAATTCCTAGTTACAATAGCCTCAAATACAAGCCATACACCAGTTTCTGGTTTCATCTGTTCCCTCTCAAATACTGATAAGGAACCTCCTCCCCCCTTGGCATGGTACAATTTCACAATCTTTGCATGAACAGGAAAATTCTACAAGGCCAACTGACCATTTCTGTCATTCTCTTATTTATAGAGGTGGCCTGAATCTCCAACCTTGGAATAATCCAAATTACTGACTTTTTTCCTATTTCTGAATTATTCTATTGCTTCTTCCATTACGTCTAGAAGGCTACTGAGAAAATCCAGAATAAGAATCTGTTACATACATCTGGATAAGTTCTATTACTCTGAAGTATTACTACATATCAATAAAGTCCTCAATGCCTACATAAAAAACCTCTAACTCTTCCAAACCATGAACAGTGAAAGAATGCTAGACAGAGATGCCCTTGTAAACACCAACCCTTAGACAAAGCTGAAGTCTGTAACAATTTAACTTCCCTCTTATTCTCTAGTGAACTAAGTGACTAGAGATTGTAATTTATTCCTGCTAAATAATTTTTTTAATGACAGCTAACATTTGTTGAAAACTTATGTCAGTTATACTAAAAACTTTACTTGAATGATCTCATTTTATGGTTATCAACACCCAAAGAAGTTGCTATTCTTACAGCTAAGTAAAATAACTGACAGGTTTAAAAACATGCCAAACTACCACAGTTAATCAACAGAGTTGAAGAATCCTGCTAGTATGTACTATGATGCCTGTACCTTTTCTAAGCTGCCTGCCACCTTAATTCAATTTGAGTATTTTATGGTTTTTATTACTGACTGGACCAAAGACCTCCCCCTGGTTAAGTAACAGGTGCTAATCAGCAGGGGCAGCCCTAGGAAATCACCACAGTGGGCTTAATTCTAGGAGCCACTCAATGCACAGGAGGCCTCACCTCCTCAGAGCAACACCCACCCCCATGCCCTGCCCATGAATCTTTTTTCTAGTACTAATGGTACAAGTCCCCGTTTCACACTTCTTACCGTGATATTCTTGATGATCTGCTGCACCAAGATGGCATTGGTTAACATATGAGTTCTGAGGGGTGCATGCTGAAGCAGCAGGCGAAGCAGCTGGCCCACAACAGGCAGCTCCTCAGGCCCAGCTCTGTTCACCCGCAGGCTCTGCAGCATCAACCTGAGGACTCGAGGCAGGAGAGCCAAGATGGAGACACAGACCCCCCACAGCTTGTCCCTACAACAGACAAAAATGAGTCAGAAAGCCAAAACACAGAAAAGGTACCCTTTCCCTATTTCCTAAAACTGAAAAAGGTCATTTTAAGAAACACAGTGTTTTCTAATAAAACTCCACAAATCAAAACTAGTAACTGGGTTTCATCAGAGCTAATTTTAAGCAAATCCAATGAAGAAGGAGGTGCTCTCCCCTATTTAATGAGTTCTAGGAAGCCTAGCAATCAGCACTTTCCTGGGCTTAACAGGACATTCTTAAACCTGATCATATATAACACAGAATTAGACAATCTACACACACATACTGCTCTCTACCACTGAACATTATTCAACCATTATACAATATCAAAAATCAAGAGTAAGAATATCCCACTGAAAAAAAAATATCCCACTGATAAAAAGGAAAAGAACATGGGATGCCTGGCTCAGTCAGTAGAGAACGTGAACTCTTGATCTTGGGGTCTTGGAGTTTGAGCCCCATGTTGAGGGTAGAATTTACTTTAAAACAAACAAACAAAAAAAAACGGGTGCCTAGGTGGCTCAGTTGGTTAAGCATCCAACTCTTGGTTTTAGCTCAGGACATGATCTCAGGGTTGTAGAATGGAGCTCCACATTGGGCTCCACAATCAGCTTGAGATTCTTCCCCCTCACCCTGCCTTCTATCCTAGCTCTGCTCTGGTGCATGTGCTCTTACTCAAATAAATAAAATCTTAAAAATAACCACACACACAAAACAACAAAACTTCATGGAACTTTAAGCCTGTGACCTGAATTATGAGCCTCTTCAATGTTTTAAGGAGGGCAAATTTGTGGAGAAAGATGTGCTCACGAGGAACCAAAATGGATTTCAGAAAGTAGCCAGTAAGGAAACTATTACTGTACTACTAGGTCATGAAAGGCCAGAAATAATCCAAATATTAGTAAGCATCATTATCTTGGTATCATTATAGAGCAGGAACAAAAACGTTTTATGAAAAAGTAAGGGGATTTGTAGCTACCCTCACCACATGCTAGAAGTGTCAATTAAATGCAGAAATAGAGTCCCACTGGCTGCTAAAAGCTCTGACCTTAGTCTGTCAGATTCTATTACCAGAAGTACATAATCCTTCTAGTTCCCAAATCCTTCAGAGAGAACCTGACTACCTCCAGATGTAGAAGCAGTACTCCTTTCACACTCTCATCAACCTCCCCAACTTCATACACAGCATCAAAGGTGAATACTGAATCCACTCTAAGCCAACCAGATTCTCTTACTTATAAGATTATAAGAGACTTTATCCAGCCTGTTGACTCATGCATAGCCAGGTTAGGAGAGCCATGTGCAAGGAGAAAAAAGCCAGACTGCAGACACAGCTAATAAGGCACAGAGACAAAGATTACACAATTTAGAAGAAAATGTGAGATAACTACACTTTGGTCCCTAATGAGTTTCAATTCCTTGCCCTTGGGTTTTATAAGTTACCCCCGTAATGATCCAATATTCATTTTCTATTTTAACTTGAGTGGATTTCAAATAATTGCTGATCAAAACTGTGCTAAAAGGGCTCATGGATTCTACACAATATTAAATACAGTGAATAGATCAATAAAGTTTAGAACTCCACCTTAAAACACACATTTAAACTGTCAAGTCGAAAAAATACGAGAGACCTGGGTACATAGGCAATAGAAGAAATACCATATGAACAAGAGCCATTCCTAGGGTTTTCTAAGAGTTGTCATGTACATGAATAAGTCTACTTATTCTACAAGTGTTTAAAGGACAGAACTGGGGGGTTCGCTTGGGTGGCTCAGTCAGTTAGGCTTCTGCCTTGGGCTCAGGTCATGATCTGAGGGTCCCAGGATGGAGCCCCATGAGCTTCCTGCTCTGCGAAGAGTCTGCTTTTCCCTCTTTCTGCCACTCCCCGTTTCCCCCACACTCCTGCTCTCTCTTGCATACATGCACTCTCTCTCAAATAAATACTTTAAAAAAAAGAAAAAAAGGACAGAACTGGGACCAATGAAATTGAGGTTTCAGAACTCAAAGCAGTAGTTCTAAAAACCACTCTAAAGAAACTGATGAGGGGCACCTGGGTGGCTCAGTGGTTGAGCATCTCCTTTGGCTCAGGTGGTGATTGCAGAGTCCTGGGACTGAGTCCCAACATCAGGTTCCCCACAGTCCCTCTGCCTATGTTTCTGCCTCTTGTGTGTCTTTCATGAATAAATAAATAAAATCTTTAAAATTATAAAGTAAAATTAAAAAATAAATAAAGTGATGAAAGTTCAGTATTTTGCATACAATTTTCAGGAGTTCAGCTAACTCCACAAATTTCTGATAAATTCCAATCAGATAACAGCAACCTCCCCTTCCACTCCAAACACAGAGAAATAGAGATAAAATACTTTAAGGAAAAAAAAAAAAAAGTACACAGCCAAGCCCCAAAAGCCAGAATGGGTAAAATTTCTAGGTGCCAGAAACCATCACAGAAATCATATAAACATATACCCCAACAGGGGTATAAAGAGTTGGATGTGGGCTTTTAGGTCTGAGTTTTCAACAGCTAAATGTTGGAAGCTGAGACTTCAGGCCCCAGGTGTGGGAGGCGGGGTTTCCTATGTGTAGCTGGAAGGCAGGAAAATGTATATGTAAAAGTGACCCATAATCTGCACAGAATTCTCACAAAAGATGCACTCAAAGAGAGGGTATACAATCCAAACCATAAGTCTGTTCAAGCCCATGAAAAACAATCTCCAGAGCCTTACCTGCTCCCCTACTGAAGGGAGAATTCCCACACCAGAGGATAAAAGAGCAAATAGAACAAACTGATAGGGACTTTAAAGTAAGACCAATAAATCATGAAAAAAACCAAGGATGACAAAAAGCTAAGTTAAAAACCAACAACAGAGCAAAGAATAGAGCTGATGAAATTAAAACTTAACAGAGTTAAATAAAACATATAGCAAAGCAGAAGATGTTCAGAGGTACAGGACAGTTTGAGAAGATCCCTTCATTTAAAGGAGGTTGTAGGAGAGAACAGAAACAACCAGAGAGGTAACAGAAATAGTAACAGCACTTCCCAGACCTGAGGGAGAAACACCCAGTCTTCAGATCAAAAAGTACACTGTCTCAAGAAGCAGGATAAATAAACCTACATTAGGACACACCTTGATTGGCAACACCACAAAGGTAAGAAGAAAACAATAAAACCATAGAGAAGAACAGATTACTACCTACAACCAAGAGGGCTTAGTGACAAGAGATTTTTTTGTTACTAACAATGAGTCCAGAAGACGATAGAATAGTTTCTTCAAAGTCCAGTGGCCAGAGTTTTTAACAACTCAAACTGACTGGTCAAACCCGATGTTTTGGCCAGCTTTTGTGAAATTAAAGCCTCCTTAGTAATCTGACTGGCATTCTCATTATTTATAACCTTACAAAAACCTCCTCAGGGAGTAGGGGTCACCCAAAGGGAAATTTAAGTACTTAAGACTGGCTGGCAGAGACTAAATTATGTTACCCCAAGAGATATCAAGGATCTGGAAATACCAACTGTTTCAATATCTAGCATAAAACATTTAAAACTAGGCATTTTAAACAAGCAAAAAATATTTCATATAATAAACTTTGTTCTGTCCAGCCACAGAGTCAAAAGTGGGAGGTTTCTCTATAAGAAATTATAAATGATCTTTGAAACGTCTCAAAGTATTCAGTAAAGGGACTGTATTTCAAGTGACAGGAAATAACAAATAGCAACATACACATTTCATAAATGGGGACACTTATAAAACTTTTTGAACCCTGAGACGTTCCTTGGGATTTATAAAGCCTTGTCTTGACCTATCAGACCTAAAGTTTGATGATACGTAAGGAAAACTCACATCTGTGTTTATGTGTAAATTTTACAGTCTATTTTAAATAAAATCCATTTTAAACATACATATGTACTTGGCAAAAAAAAAAAATCTAAATCTCTGTTGACAGTAAAATGGTAAGTTACTGTGCATTCATATAACAAAACACTGTAGAGTAAGTGTACTGGCTAGATTACAGCCTATCATACTCACAGCCCATATTTATAAACAGTTTTACTAAAACACAGCCACACTCATTCATTTACATGTTCTTTGTTGCTGCTTTCCTACTGCCAGGGCAGTGCTGAATAGTTCTGACAAGAGACTCTATATATTAAAAACCTAAAATATTTAATATCTGACTCTTTAGAGAAAGAAATTTGCTTAAGCCCTAGTACAGAGAAACAAAAGTGAAATAAATTTCTGAATCAACATGAATGACTCATAAATGACAATCATATCACAAAAATACATATGGAATTTTATATAAAATTCTTAAAATATGCAAAACAAAAATTGTATTGTTTACAAATCCACATAAAATCTTTAATAAAAGGTAAGGAAGTGATTAACACGTTAAGAAAACCACAGGTTCAAAACGGTGTCACTTAGGTGAAGGCCCCAAGTCAGCAAACTAAGACTTAATACCTAAAATAACTACAGTTTCAACCCCCCAAAAACGTGACCTTTAACCACCAGTCAACATGGGAACTTTCTGGTCAGCACTAGGAAAAACTTCCTTCCTTCCTCTTCAATTCCCCTTGGAAGGGCAACCTGCCTAAAGGATAGATTCTTTCCTTTTTTCCACTCCTTGTCTACCTTTAAAAACCTTTCCCTTTCTATAGCCTTTGAGAGCTCCCCTCTACTTGCTAGATGGGATGCTGCCCAATTAATGAATCAATTAATACAGCCAATTAGATCTTTAAAGTTTACTAGGTTGAACTTTTGTTATTTAACATATAAAAGCAATCTCTAAAGGGTTTAAAAGAGAAAGGTAATTGTAGAGGGTACACAGAGTGTGTTGATAAAATTCTATTTCTGAACCTGAAGACTGGTTAAATGGATGTTCAGTTTATACTTACTCCTTAAACTATATAAATATTTCATACATATGTTTATTTTTATGATATGTAAAAGTTAAAAAACTAGAAAGACAAATATCAAAATGTTAACAGGCAATAGACTAATTTTTATTTTCTTATACTATTAGATTTTTTTTTAAAAAATTATAGATTTCTATAGAAATCTAGATTTCTGGAGGATCCCTGGTGGCTCAGCAGTTTAGTGCCTGCCTTCAGCCCAGCGTGTGATCCTGGAAGTCCCAGGATCGAGTCCTGGCATCAAGTCCTGTCATCAGGCTCCCTGCATGGAGCCTGCTTCTCCCTCTGCCTGTGTCTCTGCCTCTCTCTCTCTCTCTCTCTCTCTCATAAAGTCTTAAAAAGAAAAATCTAGATTTCTATAAAAAATGTTAACAGGCATACCAATAAGAACATAGTACGAGAATACTTTTTAAAATTAAAGTGAAATATTCTAAACTATGCTAGAAACTTCAGCCTAAATATTATATAAGAGCTAAAGTACTAATACAAACACCAGCATCTTAGAAAAATATCCTTAAATCCAAGAATTTAAAAATTCTAGTTAGCTCTAATGAGCCCAAAACAAAATACAAAGGCTTTGTACTTATTAATAAGCACATTCTTTCAAAGGTAGATAAAATTTTTCTTGCTAGACCTACAGCAACATTAATAAGGAAAGCTCCTAAGAAACTTTATGCCATCTGATTTTTCAAATTTGTAGCCTAAAGGAAAAAACAAAAACTAAAAATTCTTATCAACCCAATGAGAATTTATGAAAGAACAAAGAAAATGACATTCGGTTTACACAAACTCAGAAAGAGAATTTAAGATCTTTCCAAAATCTAATTTTCTTTCACTCTTCTTAAAATTTATTTATTCAGTTGCGGCAGTTAGGGAAAAAATTAAAGTTGAAGAATACAAAAACTATTACCTCTTTCTTAGATGTTCTGCTTCTCCTTTCTCTAAAGTGAGCAGAAAATAAAGAAGACTGTAGCAACAAGAAGCCAAAAATGGCAGGAGAGTCTCACTAAGTACACACGTATGATCCAGGAGCTTACAGATAACACCCAAAACACAGCCAGCTGTACTGTCAGGAATTACAGTCAACCCAACCTAGGCAGAAAAAAATGAGATTAATGACCTCTTCACAACAGTCCTTCTCTCCAGGATAAAACCAAACCCCATTAAATAGAGAGTTAACATGTAACATCACTTCTAATGAAAAACAGTATATACATAATAAACTTGCCACCTGCCATACCTTAAGGTCCTGTTTTCTCTTAGGAATTTAACTATTATATTAAATAACTTCTTTGAAAGCATGACAACTCAAGAAATACTATTTACCTAATCCACACCTCCCCTCTATAACAAAAAATCTACTAAAATTTTCAAGACATTACAATTTCTGATGGTCAGAAATACTATCATCTAAAAAGATTATTTCAGGCACCCCCCCCCAAAAAATCTTGATACCAACAACAGCACTCACATGATCCGTATTAGATTCTTCAGACTAGAAAAGTCTAATACCTGCCACCACCCCCACCCCAGGTAATTAAATGTACAAACCAGAGTTCATTTTACAATTAGCCTTCCCCTGCCCTTTAATTTAGCTAGTCATTCAGACATGACGAAGTAAAACACCCTGAAGTAAGACATTACTATATTTAACACTTGATTGCTTCACTGCCCCAAAACCCCAATAAGGGACATCATGGTATATGTATTCATCTGGACTCTCCTATAAACTATCATTAAGGTGGACTCTAACTTATAACTGTTATGTATGCATGGTTTAAATCTCCTGGACACTACTGTTTAATTATTATGAAAGTCTGCAGGTTCTGATCAGGCTGTCTAAATATAGTGGCCAAGACTGACTAACATGGTGATCTTTTAACTAGAATAAGGAGTGTAATCAAAGGAGGGCACTAATACCTAAAGAAGAGATGAAAAGTAAAAAAGGTAAGGATCTTTAGAGACACAGTGCATAAGGACTGGAAGTTCAACAGCAGAGAGAAAAGTACTGGGAATTTAAAACAATATTCTTCCAACTTAAGGGAAATAACATTTTAAAGGAGAAAAGGGGGTTGGAATGTACCCATAAAATTACCCAAACAAGTGAGAGTGCCTAGAAGATAAACTGTGGGAGCCCTCCCTTTGCACTATACATAACTATAATAAGCCAAAGATCCAAGTATAAATGTTGGAGGAAGCTAAAAACCAAAAACCCAGGCATAGCCAATGAGAAAAAGGAACACCAACTGGCCAGAAGACAAGACAGTCTCAAGGCTGAGCTTGCCGCTGCTAGTGACCAGGCCTTGAGCCTGTTAGGTTACATCCCTACTGCAGAACCCAAATCTTCACGGTGGAAATTAGACCCCAGTCTGGATGCTGGATTCCCAATACACCAATACCAAGTACATGTTAATTAAATCAAGAACCTAATGTAAAATTTTAAAGCCCTTCATTGCAGATGTAGAAAGTAAGGTCCTAGAAAAGGGGAATTTCCCAAGTTAACAGAATTAATTAGTAACAGCCAGGAAAAACATTGAGATTTCCCAGTTCTTATCACAACATCATGCTATGAGGCCATGGAACTATTAAGCTTAAAATTCTGCACACTCACTTTCTCCTTGCCTATGGCAAACCCACTATTAAACCAAGAATTGTCTGCTTTTTTGAGTAGGAAAGCAAAAAAAAAAAAAAAGTATATTTACCAAATGCTTACTGATGGCACTCTGCAGGATGTCAAAGCTCTGGCTTCGAGCAGGGATAACCAATAAACTGTGACAAACTGTCTGTCAGAAAAGGAGAAAACCAGGAACCAAATCAGGACATTTTAGGTCAGAAACAAGTTCTACAGAATTTTTTTTAACCTACTTACCCTACAAATAACAGAAGATTTAACAAAAAATTACTTTGAAGATGCAAATGTCAAAGGTAAAACAATTAAGTTTCATATATGAGCTAATTTTCCAAACAATTTATTAATTAAATATTTACCAGACACTGAGGTAGTCCTACCAGGTGCCAGGCACAGGAATGAAAAGACTGAGAAACTCCTCTCTCACAGCTCTAAAAAAAGTAGCTTCAAGCTACCAATGTAGAAACTATCTTTCTATTAGTAAGTGCTAAAACAGAAAGATCTGGGCAGCCCGGGTGGCTCAGCGGTTTAGCGCCACCTTCAGCCCAGGGCGTGACCCTGGAGACCAGGAATCTGGTCCCTACATGGGGCTCCTTGTGGAGAGCCTGCTTCTTCCTCTGCCTGTGTCTCTGCCTCTCTCTCTGTGTCTCTCATAAATAAATAAAATCTTTAATAAAACAAATAAAACAAAGATCTGAGTGATGTGAATGGAGGGCTAACAGCCTTTTATCCACTTGGTAGGAAAATGTACCATAGAAAAACAATTATGATCCAGAAAATACTAATATCCTCTTTGAATTAATTATAATGCTTCCTATTCCCCAAAGGTAAAAAGAAGAGAACAATCCACAGGAAAAGAAAAATATAAGGAAGGTGAGAGTCAAATCCTTAGTATTTTTAATTTTCTAAGTTCTCAAGGAAACAAGAGGAGAGAAGGACAACATCAAGTCCTTCAGAGACATTATTACACAATTCCAGAAACTGATGGAGTGTGATGCCAAAAGTGAAATATGTGAAGGAATCACATGGAAAGACAAGATTGGTGGAAACAAGAATATCACTCTAGCAAGATGACAGTGAAACTAAATTTAAGGGAACTGTCAACCAACCCTGAAAAATCAATAGCTTGTTGCATTATTTCTCTATAAAACCTCTTCTAAATTAATAACTACCCAGAGTTTTCATATGGCAATTTTTTTTCTTTTATCCTTGTAAGTAACAATGTAAATAACATATTTCTAATGCCATCATCCTACTTCAAAATAGGCAGTGAATATTTTTATTATCAAAAGATAAATCACATTTGATAAGGCCCATTCACTATTAAATGACCATTTAGTCTCTTCCTTTCCACCACCCCTTCCCTTCCTGAACAATTCAGTTCTAAAGCCACTGTGTGGGGCTCAATCAGGTAAACATCATCACTAGAGTAGGCAGGAGAGCTGCAGTGATGGAGGGAAGAGAGTAACCCAGGAACCCCCAACAAGTTGGGAATTCAAATGGGGTGAGGAAAATGCTTGCATGGGAGAGGGGTGGCACCAAACGGAGATTAATTATAGACAAATTGATCAAGTAAATTATATTAAGTTAACAGAAGCCAGGGTTCTCACCTTCAGAAGAGGCAGGTACAAGAGGAAAAGAAGACAATTAAAATGAACCCTGTGGTGTTAAATTGATGATTTCTGTCCATGACAGCCTGGGAGCACCAAGGTCCAAGAGCAATGACCACACCCCAGAGTCCTAAAGTTGGTTTCAAAATACCATTCTCCACTTAAAGAAAAACTGGGCTTCTTAAAAAATATCATTGCAGGGCTGAGACAGAGAAAATAAAGTATGAATCTTGAACAATCTGTGGTACAAGAGAGTAAGGAAGTACTCAGAAAAAAATGAGTACATGTCAAAAGAACAAAAAAAGACTAAATTTTATAGTGACCCACTATAAAATAGGAAACCATACTAACACAAATAAATACAGACTAATAAAAAATGGGATATGAACAGTTTCAAAATATCTCCATAAATTATTAATTACAAAAGATAAAAAGCAAGCAGTGGAGAATTGGGCAGGCAGCACTTCATCAAGTGGGCAAATCAAGTATCTAATGGGACAAATGGAAACCACACACCACCTGACAGGATACAAGCAAAATACCACAGCATCACTTGTGTCATATTCCTACCAAATTTGTATAGCCTGAATTTAACCATGAGGGAACATTAACCCAAATAAGAGGAAAATTTTACAAAATAAGTGTCCCAATGTTCTTCAAAGTGTCATGGTCAACAAAACACAAGGAAAGACTGTGGAACCATACCAAATTGAAGGAGATTAAACAGACATTTCAACTAAATGCCACAAAAAATTGGGTGTGGATCCTTTTGCTCCGAAGAATATTATTGAGGGGCACCTGCTGGTTCAGTGGGCAGTGCAAGTGACACTTGATCTCAGGGTGGTGAGTTCAAGCCCGTTAGGCATAAAGCTTACCTTAAAAAAAAAAAAATTATTGGGACAACTGGCAAAACATGATTGAGCTTTGAGGATTAAATGATGATAACATGCCAATCTTAATTTCCTAGTTTTGAGGACTAGATTGTGGTAATATAATGGAATGCTTGTTTCTAAGACACACAAGCTAAAGTATGGGCTATGGGCATTATGTCACAGTCTATGAAAAAAAAGTTCTTTGTACTATAGTTGTAATTTTTCTCTAAGTTTGAATTTGTTTCAAGGGCAAATAAACATTAATATAAACACATGTATGTGCACACTCACCAACATACACATATATAGTCCTCACTCTTGCACATTACTATGTTAACAGAAACTTGCATATATCAGAACCCCGACTTTACACTGCATAGTTCCAGAATAAGCATGATAATTTGGTCCAAAGTGGAAATTAAGGGTTTTTAAAAAATATACAAAGACTTATTTTTCTTAAGGATTTATACATTTAATTTCTAGGTGGAACTATTTTTCTACCAAATTTCATCAGAATATGCACAGAACTGCCATGCACCTAACACTTCTTATATTTTTATTACTGTACTAAAATGCTAAAAGAAAAAACCTATTAAAACACTAAAATTCAGATCAAGAGATGCTTTCATTTCCTAAATAAAGTTATATCAAAGAATGTATTTACAGAATGAGTATTTCCACATACTAACAATCCATATCAGAAGAAAATGTCATTAGATTTACCTTTTGACAGATTTTACCCTTCCAATGTTGGCAGTCTCTCAACAATTATTAACCAATAATACAAAACATAAGAAAGAGACAAGACAGCTGGCCTCTCTTCTAGGGCTCTTTCCTTACCTCATTATTCCTTTAAGTGGGTAGGTGAGGAAACAAACTCACTTTACTCAAGCTGTCTTTATTGTAGTATTGGAAACCATGTATTATGCAGGGTCCTTTTGTGCCCCACTGCTTTTTCGGATTATCACACATGCTTAATTACTATAGTTTTATAGTAGATATCTGGTAATATAGAGCCTCCAGCTTTATGTTTAAAAAGTTTATGTTTAAAAGACAGTGTTGACACGGTCTTGCTAGTCTTGATCCTCTGCATTTCAATATAAATTTTGGAATCACCTTTTCAATTTCCACAAAAACATCTGCTCTGATTTGGATTACACTGAATTTATATATACTGTAGATTAATTTAGGGAGAGCTATTATTTTACAATATTGGAATTTCCCAATCCATGGCATGTACTTAGCTTATCTTTAATATTTCTCAGTAAGTTTTACAATTTCCACTGTCTTCAGAGGTCCTCAGTAATCCTTTGGTGAAATTCTCCTTTAATCTATATTCATGGTCCGTGTTTGTGTATCCCTATTCCTAAGGTAGTGCCCTTAGAGGTCTCTAATGAGTGCCTGTGTGTCCACTGAAGCCCTAACCCACTTCCAGGACAGGAACTTTAAGTAATCATGGTTTCTTGAGCACCATGAGTCACACAAGTTACTGGTGTAGCTTTTAAGCTTCTCTTCGTTTGTAGCTTAAGAATTTAGGAATGCCGGGATGGAGGGGAATCCAACATCTCTAAAGTCCCTTGAGTCTCCTTTTTTTTTTTCAGTTTAGTCCTAGAAGACAGTCAGAAGGTTGGCAGGATTTTCTGTCCTCCAATACAGGCCATTTCATAAAGCCAAATTCTTATCCTCCTGTTGGGAGAGAAAGCTCCAATGTCCTGAGGTATACTGCTAAACAAAGCTGTTAATGTACAAGGTGGAAATCTACAAGGCCAAAGAATAAACAGGAGCTATGAACAAAACAATTCCAAAGCTCAAATAGAGGGACGCCTGGGTGGCTCAGCAGTTGAGCGTCTGCCTTTGGCCCAGGGCGTGATCCTGGAGTCCCTGGATCGAGTCCCACATCAGGCTCCCTGCATGGAGCCTGCTTCACCCTCTGCCTATGTCTCTGCCTCTTTCTCTACGTCTTTCATGAATGAATAAATAAAACCTTTAAAAAAAAAAAAAAAAAACAAAGCTCAAATAGAGCAGAGATGTTTAAGTTCTAACCAATGGGGTCTTCATAGAACATGTAGGTTTTATTCAGATGGTGCTCAGAATGAGAACATTAATTATACAGATAAATTAGCACAAGGGCAGGGTTGGTAAGCTTTTTCTGTAAAGGGCCAAATAATACATATCTTAGGCTGTGTAGGCCACATATTCTCTCACATATTCTTGTGGGGGTTTTTGTTTTAACAACTGAAAAAAATGTAAACACCACTCTTAGGTCCAAGGTGGTACAAAAACAGGGCCAACCTGGTTTGGGCCTATAAGCTGTAATTTGTTGATCCTTGACTCAAGCCCACTTGCTCTAATAACCACACCAACAAAACTTAAAAACAAGACTCGAGAGGATAAAGCTAATACTCAAGTAACTTGACTGCCTCCCAGAACAAAGCAAAACACTCCAGCATAATCTAACAAAAAATGTCCATTGTCCAACATGCACTCAAAACTACTAAGCATGACAAGGAACTTAAAACTGTGCTATATAGGGACACCTGGGTGGCTCAGTGGTTGAGTGTCTGCCTTTGGCTCAGGGCATGATTCCTGATCAGGGGATCAAGTCCCACATCAGGGTCCCCAGGGGAAGTCGGCTTCTCCCTCTGCCTCTCTCTCTCTGTGTCTCTCATGAATAAATAAAATCTTTTAAAAAAATGTGCTACATAACCAGGAGAAAAACCAATCAATATAAATGACATGAGAGAATTAGCAGATAAGAGGATGCCTGGGTAGATCAGTGGTTGAGCACCTGCCTTTGGCTCAGGTTGTGATCCCAGGGTCTTGGGATCAAGTCCCACATTGGGTTCCCTGCAGGGAGTCTGCTTCTCCCTCTGCCTATGTCTCTGCCTCTCTGTCTCTCTCATGAATACAATCTTTAAAAAAATAAAAATATTAAATAAATAAATAGATAAAATAAAATACCTATTATTATAAACATGTTTAAAATAAGGAAGGGGTGCCTGGATGACTCAGTGGGTGGAGCATGTGACTGTTGATCTTAGGGTGGTAGATTCAAGCCCCATGTTCAGTGTAGTGATTACTTTAAAAAAAAAAAGTTAAAGAAAAAAGAGATAAAAAATACATTATATAGAATTTAAAATTCACTTCTTGGTCTTTGTTCATAAATGACATGACTATGTAGAAAATCTTTAACAATTCACAAAAAATTATTGGAACTAATAAGTAATTATAGCAAGATTACAGGATACAATATGAATACATAAAAGTCCATTTTCCAAATATCAGCATTGAACAAACATGAATGCTCATTATGAATATTATTCATAAGAACATTGAATTGAATATGAAATTAAATTTACATTAGCATCTCTAAGAAGAGAAATAGATATAAACTTAAAATAGGTACAATATCTGTATGAGGAAAACTACAAAATTCTGATGAATGAAATCCAAGAATAAAATAAATGGGAGGTATTTCATGTTTATGGGATAGAAAGACTCAGTAATGTCAAGATGTCAGTTCTTCCCAAATTCATCCATAGACTCAATGCAAATCTAATCAAAATCCCCATAAATCATTTTGTAGATATCAACAAACTAAGTCTAAAGTTTATTTAGGGAAAAAAAAAAAAAAAAAAAACAGGCAAAAAATCCAGGCGAAAAAACCCAGAACAGCCAACACAGTATTAAAGGAAAAGAACAAAGTTAAAGGACTGATGATATCCAACTTCATAAATTAAATTACTATAAAGCTACAGTAATCAAGATACTATAGTACTGGTGAAAGAACAAAGAGATTAACGGAACAGAAGAGAGCTCAGCAATAGACTCATAGGCAAATGATCTTTGACAATGAAGCAAAGATAGACTTTGTAACAAATGGTGCTTTAACAATCCATACGTAACTAAATCTAGACTCTTCACAAAAATTAACTCAGAATGGTAACAGACCTAAATGTAAAATGCAAAATAAAAAACTATAAATGACTTAGAAAACACAGGAAGTAAAACCTAAATGATCTTAAGTATGGTGATGACTTTTTAGATATAACACCAAAGGCACAATGCAGGAAAGAAATGATAAGCCGGACTTCACTGAAATTTAAAACTTCTGCTCCACAAAAGATAATGTCAAGAGTATGAAAAAATAAGCCACAGATTGGGAGAAAATCTTTGCAAAACACCTATTTGATAAAGTACCGTTATCCAAAATATTCAAAGAACACTTAAAACTCAACAATAACCCGATTAAAAAATGGGCTAAAGACTGTTAACAGATACATCACCAAAGAAGACATACGGTAAATCAACATGAATAGATGCGCCATATCATATATTATCAGAGAAATCAAAATTAAATAATGAGGGACTCCTGGGTGGCTCAGTGGTTGAGCGTCTGCCTTCAGCTCAGGGTGTGATCCTGGGATCCGGGATTGAGTCCCACATCGGGCTCATTACAGAAAGCCTGCTTCTCCCTCTGCCTGTGGCTCTGCCCCTCTCTCCCTCTCTCTCTCTGTATCTCTCATGAATAAATAAATAAAATCTTTAAAAAAAAAATAAATAATGAGACACTACACACCTATTAGAGTGGCCAATATCCAAAACACTGACACCAAATGCTGGCAAAGATCTGGAGCAACAGAAACTCATTCATTGCTGGTAGGATCGCAAAATGGTACAACCACTTTGGAAGGCAGTTTGGTGTTTCTTACAAAATTAAACACACTCTTACCATGTGATCCAGCAAATGCTTCCTTGGTATTTACCCAAAGGAGCTGAAAACATGTCTACACAAAAACTTACACACCTGAATGTTTATAAACAGTTTTATTCACAATGCACTATTAGCACTAAAAAGCAATGAGCTATGAAGCCATGAAAAAACACTGAGGAATCTTATAGAATATTACTAAGTCAAAGTAACAGCCAATCTAAAAAGGCAATATCCTATACAGTTCCATATGACATTCTATAAAAGAAAAAATACAGATAGTTAAAGAAAACAAAATCAGTGGTTGTCAGGTGTTGGGGGTGTAGAGGATGAATAGGCAGAGCACAGATGATTTTAGGGCAATAAAAACACTTTGTATGAGATAATAAGAATAGATAATATGGTATCAAACATTTGTCCAGATCCAAAAATGTGTAACACCAAGAGTGAATCATGTTAACTGTGGACTTTGGGTTAATTACATCGATACAGAATCATTAATTCTAACAAATGAACCACTCTCATGGAAGATGTTGATAATGGAGGAAGCTATGAATATGAGGGGTTATACAGAGGAAATACCCATTCCTTTACTTCAATTTTTCTGTAAACTTAGAACTGATCAAAAAAAAAAAAAAAAGTCTTAAAAAAATCTTTAGGGGCTCCTGGGTGGCTCAGTCAGTTAAGCATCTGCCTTCAGCTCAGGTCATGATCCCAGGGTTTGGGGATCCAGCCATACATCAGGCTCCCCACTCAGTGGGAGGCCTGCTTCTCCGTCTCCCTCTGCCTGCTGCCCCCTGGCTTGTGTTTTCTCTGTCAAATAAATAAATAAAATCTTTTTAAAAAAATCTTTGGTTGGATTTAAGAGCAGATTAGATAATGCAGAAAGTCCAATGACTTGAATACACAAGCATACTTTCTGAAAAGAGGGGGGAAAGGTAAAAAAGTCTCAAAGGCCTACAAGGATAAGGTCAAGATTCTAACACACATGTAACTGGGGTCCCAAAGGGGACCAAAACTCTTTTTTTGAAAGAATGACTGACATTTTTTCCCAACACAATAAACTATAAGCCTTAAAAAACATTCAGCAAACATCAAGCCCAAAAAGATGACGATGACAACACTAAGGAATTAATACAATCAAATTGCTGAGGAAAGTGATACAAGGATGATCTTGAAAAACATGTAGGGAAAAAAATGCATGTAGAGAAAAAAAGACATTACATACAGAAAAACAAACAATGACCTCATGTAATATCATTACACATTATATTATGGTATGGTATAGCATAGTTTGAAGGTAGACTGTCCTTAAGAGCAAATACCTAAAAAAACATAAAACAAAGAGGCATATAGCTAATATGCCAAGGTGGAGCTAAAATGGCTAAAAATACTCACCCTATGAAAACAATGAACCATGGTATCTTACTACAATAGGATACTACACAGCAATAAAAACAATGAACTACCATTTACACAATATAAATAACTTTATTTTTTAATCTATTTAAATTAAATAACATACAATATATATTAGTTTCAGAGATAGAGTTCAATGATTCATCAGTTGCATATAACACCCAGTGCTCATTACATCACATGCCCTCCTTAGTATAGATAACTTGAAGAGTATACTGAATAAAAAGCAAATTACTGAAAAAGATTTCACTTTTTAAAAGTTTAATACCATGAAAATCTAAACAATACAGTTTTAGAGTTATGTGCTACTATGGTAAAACTGTAAAAAAGCCAAGAATATGATAAAATTTAAAACAGAATTACTCTGAAAGGAAAGAGGAAAAGCACAAAGGGGTTCAGGGGTGCCTAAGTGGCTCAGTCAGTTAAATATTTAACTTCATTTCAGCTCAGGTCATGATCTCATGGGACATGGGGATCAATCCCCATTGTCAGGCAGGGTCTATGCTCAGTACGGAGTCTGCTCAAGGATTCTCTCCTTTTACCCCTCCCAACACTTGTACATATGGTGCACACACTCTTGCTCTAAAATAAATAAATCTTCAAAAATAAAAACTAAGGGATGCCTTTGTGGCTCAGCGGATGATCCTGGGATATGAGATCAAGTCCCACATCAGGCTCCCTGTGAGGAGCCCACTTCTCCCTCTGCCTGTGTCTCTGCCTCTCTCTCAGTCTGTGTCTCTCATGAATAAATAAATAAAAACTAATAGAAATTAAAACTGTTCTTTTAAGATTTTATTTGAGAGAAAGAGAATGAGCAGGGGTAGAGGCAGAGGGAGAAGCAGACTCCCCACTGGGCAGGGAGCCTGACGTGGGGCTCCATCCCAACCTGAGCTGAAGGCAAGATGCTTAACTAACTGAGCCACCCAGGTGCCCCAAAATGTTCTATTTCTTAAACTGGATTTATGTTATTATTCTTCAGAGCTTATCCATGTTAAAAAAAAAAAACATTCTTTTACAACCATCCAGTATTTTATAAATGATAATTAATATTAAAACCTTTCATTGGCTCTGGAAGAGAAGTCTCCATTTGTAAAGAGTAACCCTGGAAAGAGATTCTGGTTTCCTTTGTGATCTTTCCCTGTTAACTACAGTTTCCATTGTTAACAGGAAAGTCACACAATTCTTCTGTCAGTGCTCAGAAGGAATAATCACAAAAATACTAAATGAAAATGGCAAGGTCTAATGGCACCTGGGTGGTTCAGTGATTAAATGTCTGCCTTACAGCTCAGGTCATGATCCCAGGGTCCTCAGATCAAGCCCCAAGTTGGGCTTCCCACTCAGCAGGGAGTCTGCTTCTCCCTCTGCCCTACCCCCCCCCCCCGCGGTTTTGCGTGCACATGTGCATACACCCGCTCTCTCAAATAAATAAAATCTTATAAAATAAAATAAAACAAAATGGCAAGGTCCAGATAAATGTATATAAAGTATGTTATTTTGTAAAAGAAAACCAAAATAATATACTTAGACATTTATAAAGACAGAAGATATCTGAAAGAGTACATTTAGAAACTGAGGAGGAAAAAAATGGGTGTCTGAGAGGGAATGGGAAAAGACTTTTTTATTATCTTCTGTTCTGAACTGTATTTTGTGAATACCTACTAAAAAAAAGTCTGACTTGGGGCACTTGGGTGGCTCAGTGGTTGAGTGCCTGCCTTTGGCTCAGGTCATGATCCCGGGGTCCTGAGAGGAGTCCCACATCAGGTTCCCTACAGAGAGCCTGCTTCTCCCTCTGCCTATGTCTCTGCCCCTGGCTGTGTATCTCTCATGAATAAATTTTTTAAAAAATCTTTAAAAAAATTTTTTAAATTTTTAAGTTTGATTTTTTTAAAAAATACCTTTGGCCTAGGCAGATAAAACTACAAAAGAACTAAGCAATCCCACTGTCCTAATAACTTCTTCAAATGAAATAATATAAAAATAAATTTTTACATTAAGGATGTCAAAAACTGTGTATTTCAAATATTTTTACATGAAAAGGCCAACTTAAATAACAAAATTTATCCAAAAGAAAGCTGAAATCTTCACTTAAGAACTTCAAAAACAAAAATGTGTCTTTCAGATTTTTCCTAATTATGTCTTAACATTTCAAAGACATCAACCTGGAAGTTTAATACACGTCCCTGCCAAATGTTACTTCAGAAATACAGCTGATAACATTTTCATGACAATTTTATCTTGGCTTTACACAGATGATGTGCTTATGAGAAATTTAAGTTATCAGATAAAGATTATAAAACTTGCCCAAGTAACAAAACTAGACAATGGCAAATCTATACCTGGAATAAGGAGCCCAGTAATCCCCATACAGTGCTTTCTCCAATACATAAGGGTTTAAATAGATACAGTCAGTCCTTTAAAACTACTCTTAATAGGGCAACCTAGGTGGTTCAGTCAGTTAAGCGTTTGCCTTTCTCAGGTCATGATCCCAGGGTCCTGGGATAGAGCCCAGGTTGGGCTCCCCACTCAGCAGGAAGTCTGCTTTTCCCTCTCTCTTTGCCCCTCCCCCTACTCAGGCTCTCTCCCTCAAATAAAAAAAAAAATCTTTCGAAAAATAAAATATTTTTTTAAATTAAAAAAAAAACATACTCTTAAAATTGTTGGCAAGCCTAATCCCACCACGCTAGTATTCAAGGCCTTAACCTCAAGAGACCTGTCTTAGCTCTCTTCATTTACTGTAGAGTAGATAAAATCTCAGATGCTAAACCAATTCATTATTTCTTTTCACTTTTTAAAATATAGTATTTTTGAAGAACCTACATATAAACATAGTATCAGGCACCATGGCAACAAAGAGAAGATAAATGTAACTGGCATACTTAGTATTGTGATCAGAGTCAAACAAAGCCAGGTGAGAAGTGTATTAAATATCTATAAAAGGTACAATCTTAATAGGAAAACCATTAAGCATATTCAGAATAGAATGAAAGAAGTAAATAACAGATTTGAATAAACTCAATTTGTGTACCAAAAAAAAAAGAAGTAGGTTGTAACTTGAATCTGGAGACTATCCTGTTGAGAACAATAACAAAGAGGTTTTGTTTTGTTTTGTTTTAAAAAAAAAAAAAAACCTTTGGACTAGCAATTATAAACTATAAAAAAGATTATAGTCAGTGTCCTCACCAGAGGCCTTCTGAATAATTAAAAGAAAATTAAATTAATTAAATTAAATTAATAATTAAAAGAAAATTAGCCAGAACATAACATTAGAATTGGCAAGAAAGGTTGGAAACCAAAATTAACTGAGATGACATAAGTGCATTCTTATTGGGTAAGCATTTTTCATGCAAGAAACAAAGCTGAAGAAATAATAGAAATTACTTATTACAGAAATTTTTCAGAGTATTAAATCCTTAATATCAATGTTTGTGATATTTCTGCATATTTAGTTTACATATTTGCAACATATAAGACAATTTGGCCTATTAGAGTCAAAGTTCAGCCTAATAATTCCAATTTAAAACATGTAATTAATTTACAATTTAGATTTGTGATTTTGATTTTTACTATACAAACTTAGGTTACTAAGATTTATCATAAAGTTTAATTTACTATATATTTAGTATTTACTTTAACATTTGTAAAGGTCTGTCAGAAAACTGAACTACTTGATAATTAGTGAATACATAAAAGTTATTTAAATAGTTTAATAAATTTGTAAAAGGAATAAAATATAAAGTCCCATTTTAAAAGATGGCTTAAGGGATCCCTGGGTGGCGCAGCGGCTTGGCGCCTGCCTTTGGCCCAGGGCGCAATCCTGGAGACCCGGGATCGAATCCCGCATCGGGCTCCCGGTGCATGGAGCCTGCTTCTCCCTCTGCCTGTGTGTCTGCCTCTCTCTCTCTCTCTGTGACTATCATAAATAAATTTTTTAAAAAAATTTTTTAAATAAATAAAAAAATAAAAGATGGCTTAAGGGATCCCTGGGTGGCGCAGCAGTTTAGCGCCTGCCTTTGGCCCAGGGTGTGATTCTGAGGACCCGGGATCGAATCCCACGTCAGGCTCCCGGTGCATGGGGCCTGCTTCTCCCTCTGCCTGTGTCTCTGCCTCTCTTTCTGTGTGACTATCATAAATAAATAAAAATTAATAAAAATAAAAATAAAAATAAAAATAAAAATAAAAATAAAAATAAAAATAAAAGATGGCTTAAACTGACTTCTCTTAAAAATAAGATTTGTAAGGTTGAACTTTAAAACTTAATGAAAGTTGGGGATCTCTGGGTGGCTCAGCGGTTTAGCGTCTGCCTTTGGCCCGGGGCGCGATCCTGGAATCCCGGGATTGAGTCCCAGGTCGGGCTCCCGGCATGGAGCCTGCTTCTCCCTCCTCCTGTCTCTGCACCTCCCCCCATCATAAATAAATAAATAAATCTTAAAAAAAAAAACTTAATGAAAGTAAAGGGTTTTAAATTAACTTTAATAAACTATGTACAAATTCTCAAGACCAAAGTAACTGCAGAATAATCTTTTGTGTTTTTTTAAAAAAATCATCTTCAACGATACCAAATCCAAATAGTCTTACTCATCCTTCAATATTCAAGTCAAATTCTCTTTTCCACAGAAGCATCTATCCTATATATTCTATACGATAAAAGAAAATAAATTTCTCTACCGTTCAAATTGCTAATTTATTCTACTCTAGTAGTGCAACTTGTCATGAAAAATACTCCTCTTTTAGAGACATAGATCTTCTATTCAAGATCATAAGCACTCTCAGAACATGGATCATGTCTGTTTATCTCTAAGAGTATCTCCTATAACACAATCTTAATAATATGGTAACAATTGGTGGTTGATGAACAGAGTTTTAATAATGAGTTTCTTTTTTAAATGCATTATTACCTCTGTTACATCCCAGTGATGTAAAAACTGATCCAAGTCGGTAAGGTAAAGCAGCACAGGAGAAAGCTGTGTCTGGATAACATGAGGAACTCCTCGAAGGCTCTGAAGCCAAGTCAACTCCTCTTTTGAAAACCCTAATTTGGGTATAAACACAGACAATTTAAAAAACTAAACCACAAAGCAAATCATATTCTTCATATTTTTTTTTAAAAGAGACATGACATGTACCTTTAAAGGTAGGTTTAGAAAACCTGTATTCTTCTTCAAGCTTTGCTTTCTCTGAATTTCTGCATTTCATGTATTTTTAAAAAATGAATTGCTTATAATAAGAGGCAGTAAAATTCATAAAATTACAAAAAGTACAAAAGCATGTGATCTTACCCAATATATGATACAGCAAGAAATAGGTTTTATCCCTCATATTAGGAAGTTTATCACTTTTACTTTAAAAAGAATGTGAAAGGCAAATGCTTTTTCTTTATTTTTTTTTAAATGCTTTCTCTTTAAAGGTAGGTTTAGAAAAGCAAAGCAACAAATAAAATGATATACATCTTCATACATATACTATCTCTATATTTTCTTATATAATATCCCTTCAAATTCAAATGTTTTAAAACTACTCTATCCCTCCTAAACCCTTCTGGATTTTTTTTTTAATAATACATGTATAGTTCCTTCAACTACCCCATATAAAACAAAATTTGATTCTCTTACCACCTCTATTATTCTTGGTCTGACCTACATAGACAACCTGACAGTCTCTCCTGAAAGACAATGCTCAGAATGATTAGAATACCAGCAACGTGATCTGCTTTGATGTTCAGATCCCTGTATTTCCATGACACAGCCTAAAGAATCTGATGGCCACATCACACTACTGACTCCTAAGGAGCTTTTCCAAAACCACTAAACCTTCTAACTGGTACTACCATTAAAACATAAAGCCCGTGCTTCCTATCTCAAATAAGCACATCTAAAAATATGAAATAAATACATTTATTTTATATGCAATATTTATCTTGCTGGATTCAGCTCATTATCAGCACTTGTCAAGTTCTTTCTAGAGTCTCATTTAACCTATCCATTAAGCATCCTAACTTCAAGTATTCAGAAAATTTCAAAGAATCTCATCTTCATCATTCAAATATAAAACACAAATGCTGAAATAGTACAATCATTTAAAACAACAGCAATTATACATCTAACTTATAACATTTCTAGATTCATCTTACTAATTTTGCTTTGAGAGCAAATGGAATATAGAAAATGGTGAATCGAAATCTGATGTACATTCCTACTGAACATTTTAAATATGTTTAAGATGGATATTCTGTTCATCAGTTTTTTAAAAGTCTGCAATGGGGTTTGCACCTGGCTATCAGAAAAAGAGTCAAGTAGGGAGGGACTCCTGGGTGGCTCAGTCAGTTAAGTGTCTGCTGTTTGGCTCAGGTCATGATCTCAGGGTCCCGGGAATGAGCCCCACATATCCCCACATCATGCTGTCAGGCTCCCTGCTCAGCGGGGAATCTGCTTCTCCCTCCACTCCTGCTTGTGCTCTCTCTCTCTCTCAAATAAAATCTTAAAAAAATTTTTTTTGAAAAAGTACATCCAGTTCACTATAAACCAGGATAATAAAGTTGAGAAATAAGACAAAGAAAGGAAAATATACTCATGTGACATTCAAATAATCCCCAGAGTACTTGTACTCTGAGAGATTTAAACATAAATCATATATATCCCTGCCTCAAGAGCCTGACAATGGAGGGTAAAATATTCCTTCAAAGATTTCCACTTGTTAGTCAATAAAAATCATTTCAAAAAAAAAAAAATCATTTCAAGATAAACAGATTATTTATCATCTTCAAAACTTAGACCTAAATAGGCAAGACAGCAAATCTAGGGAGAATTATTTTTTTTTTTTATTGAAGTTCAATTTGCCAACATATAGCATATCACACAGTGGTCATCCCATCAAATGCCCCCCTCAGTGCCCGCCACCCAGCTCCCCAACCCCCCCGCCCACCTCCCTTCCACTACCCCTTCCTTGTTCGTTTATCTAGAGAGAATTTTCATATTAGATTTTGCCTTTCCTTAACTTGGCCGGTGAATGTCTTTACCTGTAAGTGTTGAAAATAAGAAGCTGAAATAGTCCACATCATTCATCAACCAGTCTTTAACTGAATACTTCCATCCAGAAAATGATGATCTATAATAAACAATGGGAGAATTATTACCAGATGTGACCAACTTGAAGACTCTAGAAAAACAGCACAATATATAACCATTTTTCTTTATTGAAAACAAATCTGCATTGATAATTTAAAAATCCATGGTATATATTTACTTTCATATAAGGGCTCAAGTACCATAATAAGAAAATTTTAACTTCTAAAATATTTATATTTATGTGAAGTTTTCATGAAAAAGTATAATTGGTCCATATATATGGTGTAACTTAGAAAATTTCCACACCACTTGAAAATCAGACTGTAAGGAGCCAAGATGAAGTTTTGCTTTTCAGTAGTAGGTATGGCTGCTACTTGATTTTCCTAAAGTCTTACCTTGCTTACTTAAATGAGTTAAGTTTAAACAAGCTCCAGCTTCTTACCTAACTAAACTAAAAAAGTATCTTGGTTAGGTAAAAAATATTCCATGTAGAGCTACTATACAATAATTATGTGTTTCTATACTTTGCAAAGCTGTATAACTGGGTCTGCCTCATAATAGTGCAACTCAAGTATTGGTAGGGTGCTTAAGGCATAGCTAAATGTAAAGCAGTATCTCATTAAATGAGGATTATGTGGTTCCTGCTGTGGGATCAGTTTCCGGTGATTCCTTTAAAAACTCTCTTCAAGTTAAAGCTAAAGAAAAAGACTGCCAATGTCTGCCTTAGATATGGCAAAAAAAAAGGGAGGGGGAGGGGGAGGTGTAAGAATGATCAGATCAAACAAGCTGAGGCTACAAATTTTATCACAGCTACCCGAATAAATGTCTGACAAAATTAAGAGTCTCTAATTTAAGTAAAAGCACTTAATTTTTTTCTACTGTTAAAATAGTTGTATTTATATTTATTAATGTTCTTTAAATTTGGGGAGTTAAAATAATGAAAACAACCTTCCGAGTATTATTCCCACAGTAAGCAAAGGACTATTGAGGGAATATCAAAAAGATGTTATAAAAAAGCCAGAAATGCATAATGGAAAGGAGTATTAAATGGTAGTTAGAAAACAAACTAATTCGCTTTTTAATCCAGTGAAAACGGGAATCAACTGTGCCATCCAGTGGCTAAAAGAGGTAACAAATCCACTTAAGAGTCCACTTTGGACAAATGACAAGCAATATATCATACAGTCTTAAAATTATGACCATATGTACTATATAGCTAAGCCACAATACTTCTGAGAGTAAGACGAGGCAAAAGAAGCAAAATGAATCTGTTCCTGGCAGAGCAGGTCATATATTTACCACTTAAAACCCTAGCCAAATTTCTTAGTCCCAAAATTTCTCCCTTGTCAAAGATTTTTATCTAACAATGTAGATTACCTCTCCACATTTATGTCTTATGTTTCCCAATCTAGCTGTAAATAAACTAGGGGCAAGAAAGGGTGAGGAATGAGCAAAGGCAAATGGAAAAATGCAAGTAAGAATGCTATGGGGGAAAAAGTCAAACTAAAAAACTGCAAGTGGACAATAAAAAAAGTAGGTGCAGCAACTCTACACTTTTCAAAAGATAAACTGAATACCAACAGTTTTCAGCTGATGAGTTTTTCATACATGGAATAAACTAATATTCCTTGGGATTAACTCTGATAAAGACAAACACGGGTGTCAAAAACTACAAAACCTAAATTGAACCTGATCTCACAATCCAATTAATGTAACAGATAAAAATCAGAATTAAAGGAATATTTCAGAAAATCAGTCTGGCAACAGCGGACAAGATAGATAGGATATTGTAATAGTACAGGTGGAAGATTATGAAAAACAGCTGGCTAGTTTACAGCCATGATGGAGGAAAGAAAGGGATATTTGAAAAGAAAACCAGATATGAATTAACCCAATGTATGACTGAAGGAAGCAAACATTATTTTAAAATTCTGAATCTAAAAGTGAAACGATGTCATTGGCCCGAGAAAGTTGAGGAGTCCTAATTTTGTATTATTTTTTAAAAGACAGATTGGTTTGAATGGGAATAATACATCTACAGAGATAAGTCCACTAATGGACTCTGTTAAAAAGCAAAATTTAACTTGGTGGGCTTTTAACTACAATGACAATCTGTTTTTAATGATTATGAACCCCTACTATTATTTGTAAATTTATTTTCAACAGTTAGCACAAATCTCCACAAGAAAAAAGTAAACATCTGAAAACATCCTTACAAAAATTATTACGCAATGTGAATCATAACTGATGTTGATAAAAATACTAAATATAGCTTTCAAGGACAATCAATTTCAAGAAGTGTTCAAATGGTGATTTTAAATCAATTTTAAAACTGATCCTTCACAGGACACCTGGGTGGCTTAGCAGCTGAGCATCTGCCTTTGGCTCAGGGCATGATCCCAGAGTTCCTGGATCAAGTCCCACACTGGGCTCCCTGTGAGGAGCCTGCTTCTCCCTCTGCCTATGTTTCTGCCTCTCTCTCTCTCTGTCTCTCATGAATAAATAAATAAATCTTTAAAAAACAAAGAAAAAACCAAAAACTGATCCTTCACAAATTATATCAAAGGAACAGAGTGCCCTCTACTGGAAGTTAATAAACACAAAAACAATTTGGTAACAGAAAAAAAAAATAACATTTAATTTTTTTTAAAAGCCTAGCATTAAATAATCGATTAGACAAGGAACAGGATTTAAAAAAAAAAAAAAAAAAAAGCAGGATTTTTGTTTCCCCAAGAAAGGAAAACATGGGAAACTAATAAATGCTTAAAATACTTAAAAATAAGACCAAGTCTTTCTCTAATGCACGTGCATATAGAAGAAATGTAACACTGAATTTTCACATATAAACATGTTACAGATAGCTCTCTTCTGCTAAAAGGAAAGACGATCACCAGTTATGAACCACACTTCAGGTGACGAGATTCCAACATGTCATATACTGGTAAGGAGAGACTGTCAAGCTAAAGAAAGTCTACTAATAAAGTGAGCTACTCCTACTTAACTGGGATAGGGGACCTGTATAGACAAGAAACCATAAGGAAGTTAGTCTTTAAACTCTTCAGGTACAGCCTAGATTTCTGCCTAAAACCATATTAGAGCCTGTCCATGAGCCACAATCAGTAATAAGTATTACTGAATACTAAAAATATTACACCTAATGATACAAACACAGGTGTTTAAGAATACTTTGAATATCTGTAATATAAAACACCATTAATTAGTTATAAACATTTAAGAGTAAAATGATGCAACCACTATGGAATACAGTATAGCAATTCCTCAAAAAAATCAGAGGATTACCATGTAATCTAGCAATTCCACTTCTGGGTATATTAACCAAAAGAATTAAAAGCAAGGACTTAAACAGATTTGTACACTATGTTCAAAGCAGCATTATTCACAATAGCCAAAAGATGGAAAACAACAAGTATCCATCAACAGACAAACAAAAGGTAATATATACATACAGTGGAACATTAAGTCAGCCTTAAAAGGGAAATTCTGATAGAGTTATGCTGTGTGAAATATCCAAGACACAAAGGGACAAATATTATATGATTCAATTTATATGAAGTACCTAGAATAATCAAAAGCATGAAGATAGAATAGTGGTTGCTAAGCGCTGGGAGTGGAGATGAGGAGTTATTGTTTTAACACATGCAGAGTTTCAGCTTGGAATGATGAAAACGTTTTGGAGATGGACAGTGGTGCCAGTTGTACAACAATGTGAAAATACTTGATGTCACTATACAGTTTTAACTGTACACCTACAACTGGTTAAGATAGTTAAGTTTTATGTTATGTATATTTAACCACATGTACACACACACACACACAAAAAGATTTCAATTGATTCCTTGTCTGAGTCTACAAACATGCTTATTTTACCAGCTGTATTAAATTTGCAGGTCCCTGAAAAGAAGTCTGTCTCACAATTCCATAACACCAAGGTTAATTTTAAGCACAGTATTCTCACGTGCCATGGAACCCATACAACATGCTTTTGATAATTTCAAATCTGTATAAATCTATACAAATACTATTATAGATAACTTCTAGCTATACAAATCACTAAAAAACTTGCAACAGTCTTATTCTAGTGAACTTACTCTAGGAATAATATCAACAGTTTTAATTGCTGCATTAAGAGTAAATTAAGTTAGTAGCAGTATGTGACTTTAAAAGTGCTCTGTAGCTTATACATTGCCAATAAAAGGCATAGAGAAAAAGACTACACACTTAAAATACAGTTCACTTGAGGATGCTACCTCATGTGCAGTATCCCGATAAGCATAGCAGCCAAACTTGAACTGAGTCTTCCCATAATGCAGCAACGACTTAACCGAGAAAGTAAATCAGCAGGCAGACTGGGTAGAAAATATACAAGCTGGACCAAACGCTGCTGAGACTCCGCTGGGAGAACCACTACAGTGCCTTCTTGTGGATCTAGTGGGGATAGATACACATATTAAATTCAACTATAAAAGATATACAGAGATCAAATTAATAAAGCAGATTGATTACTGTGTTAAACTGAATTCCAATACATCAACTACATTTAAAAAAAATTTTATAATAAAGTATATGTACAACTTAAACTATTTTCTAAGGTAAAATAAACATAATCATTATTTAAAGACACATTTGTTTAACACACTAATAATTCCATAACATCCAAGTGTCATGTATGAAATAAGAACTTTGATGGGGGTAAAGGAATTGAACACAAAGTAAAACAGTAAAAAATAAGCACTTTTGCTAAACAGTGGCAGTCATAATATCAACCTAATTTAAAGCAAAAGGTACCTATACATATAAGCAATACTGAAAAAACAGACTTAAAAGTATAACCCAAGAAGGTAGAAGCAAACAAAAGTCCATTACTTAAAGAATGTATAAGTGAAAGATCCATACAATGGAATACTAGTACTCACCAATAAAATATAAAGTACAGATACATGCATGCTACAACATGCATTAATTTTGAAAACAGTACATTAAGTAAAAGTAGCCAGATTCAAAAGACCCTTATTATAAAATTCCATGTTCAAAATAGGCAAATCCACGGAGAGAGAAAAGTAGATTTCTGTGCCAGGAGCTGGGGAGGATTACTAAGGGGTATAGTTTCTTTCTGGAGTGATAAAAATATTCTGGAATCAGACAGATTGCATAAATTTGGGAATATGTTAAAAACATTGAAATGTACATAAAATAACAAATTTTATGGCATGTGAATGATTATATCTCAATAATAAATAAAAATTATATATATGTATATATCCCAGTATGCTTTTATTAGTATTTTTTAAATACTAATAAAATGTAAAATGTTTCCTGGGAGGAATTAAAAATGTAAATATATGGAAGTCATACAAGATATCCGTTATGATTAAGTATGTAATTTGCGGCTGAAGTTCAAAGGAATTTTTTTTAAATTCCTAATCAGTTTTGAATTTGTGAACAGCAGGGGGCTGAAAAGATGATTTATGAATCCGAGAAACAATCCACAACAACTACCCTTCTAAAATTATCCTAATAAAAAATACTTACTACTGAAAATAAATTTACTATTTGAAATCTTGTTTTGGCAATTTAACCATGGTATAACCAATTTATAATTTAAAGGAAAGGCTTGGCTTGGGTCACTATCCCAGGATCCTGGGACTGAGCCCTAGATCAGACTCCCTGCTTCTCCATCTCCTCCTGACCCTCCTCCTTGCTTGTGCTCACTCTCTGTCTCAAATGAAAGAAAGAGAAAAGGAAAGAAAAAAGAAAAGAAAAGAAAAGAGAAAAAGAAAAGAAAAGAAAGAGGGAGAGAAAAAGAAAAGAAAAGAAAAGAAAAGAAAAGAAAAGAAAAGAAAAGAAGAAAAGAAAAAAGAAAAGAAAAGGAAGGGAAGGGAAGAAGAGAAGAGAAGAGAAGAGAAGAGAAGAGAAGAGAAGAGAAGAGAAGAGAAGAGAAGAGAAGAGAAGAGAAGAGAAGAACAAACGAGGAAACCTAAAGAGTTCCCCTTAGAAGCTTCCTTCCTAATTCAGGGTAGATCAATGGCTACCTACACAGTTGAACTCTTACCATAGATTCGGAGAGCAGAAGCTTGTAAACTTTTTAGTAATTCTTTATTTGCTCGTGCTGCTGCAGTATGGATGATATCAATAAGCTGTGTTGAGAGCTCAGGATTTCGGGAGCCAAGATGAGCAAGTTGCAATGGTAAACCAGCCAGCCAACGGGATAACACTTTACTACGATATCTAAGAAACACCAAAGAAGAACAAAATAAGGTATGATTTCCAAAGACAAGGGAAATAAATTTAAACAAAAAAAAGTTTTAACTTGACTATACCAGAGTAACAAATCATCTACCAAGAAAACCACATGTACTCATTTAAACATCTGAGAGCCTACAAGAATGGCAGCATAAATTTATTCAGCTATAATATTTTCCACAATTTTACCCATTGAATTAAAAAGATCATGTAATTTGGGGTACTAATTGTGTGTTTATCTTAAAAACCGTATGTTTATCTTAAAAAGGGGAAAAGTGCTCAATGGTACAACTCTTTGTACCATTTATTTTAATTAATTATACTATATTAACACACTGATGCATTCAATGAAGGGTGCTCCCAGACTAAATGACTTCGAACCTGTGTTATTTTAATTCTTCAGTATAAAGCTGACCCTTGAAAACAACATGGGTCTGAACAGCGTGGGTCCACTTATAAGCAATTTTTCTTCAATAAATCTATTTTAAAAAGTTTTTGGAGAATTGCAACAATTTGAAAACCTCAAAAAGTGCACAGCCTAGAAATACTGAAAACATTATATTCTAATTTCTTAGATGTAACTGTAATAATGTATGTAACACCTAAAATATGTGTTTATCAACTGTTATCGATAAGGCTTCTAGTCAACAGTAGGCTATTAGTAGTTAAGTTTTAGTGTAGTCCAAAGTCACACACAGATTTCTGTGCACGAGGGGTGGGGATGTGTGGGGGAGGTGTATGTCAGTGTCCCTAACCCCTACATTCTTCAAGGGTCAACTGTACTTGTACTCAAGAAAGCTCCAGTGTCTCTATGCTCAGGTAACAGCAATCACTTTTGCTGTAGCCCAAGAGCTTAATGATTTAAGCATGACCTTTGTTGTAAGATCTGAACTTAAGTCTCAGCTCTATGTCCTATTATATTTAAGACACTCACCAACTTATGTAACCTAAGCTTCAGTTTCCTCCTATAAAATGAAAGTAACAGTACCTACACCTACCTCATAGTAGGAGTATGAGATTTAGATAAACTATGAAAAGCACCTTGGTTTGTACTACAGACTCAAATGTTTCAACAACTACCTATGTATGCTGAGGTATCCCACAATCCTTTTCTGCCTAAACATACATTCCTGACCATCTGAAATATACCTCAAACCCATCACATTAAAAAATTAATTCCTTAGTTCCACTCTTCGTGTTGTCCATCTCACTTGATAGCACCAAACTAAGCCAGAAACTTTCTCATCTTCTATTGTCCTCATTCCCATACCCAACATGTCCTTAAGGGCTAGTGGTTCAACTTCCATAACTTTTATAGAAAGCAAAAGAAAAGGCTGAGGCTACTATAGGTTGTTCCAATTGTCCTTAAGCTGTAGTGAACAAGTAGAAATACAAATTCAAAGAGGCTTTTATCTGCTTGGTTATACACATAAAGATTACTGGTACTATTAGGTATGCTCCTTTATACAATTTTGTTTTTTTTCTTATATGCAACGAAATGAGATTAAAAAATGAACTTCTCCAAAGATTTTATCACCCTATTATTTTATTTCAACAGACTATAAAAGAACTCCCCAAGAAAAAGAAAGGCAAAATAAATGAAATTTTACCTGACTTTGTAAGATCTCAGTTCTTCTTTTTGATAGATTTTACTGAAAAACTTCAGTAACAAAGTCCGAACTGGCAGGAGAAGGCCTCTCTGCTGATATAATGTATAAACTGCCTTGATGAGAGACTCTGTAGCCTCTAAAAACAAGAACAACTGCATATGAATCAAAAATGTTTCTTTACCAGCTCTAATTCCTCTAAAAGCACAGATGCGGTTTACTTTGTTCCTATGACAAAGAAGACCCTAGTCACAAAATGATCACTACCGAAGTCCTGTAGCAATGACCCAATATAAAAGTCAAACCAACCAGAGATTACATATAAATTTTCTTAAGGGACAAAAAAACCTATGTAGTGATGAAAATAACCAGGATTCTTAGAAAGATGAATAAGATGGGAACAAAACAGGAAAGCTTTGTTTTTGAATGAAAACAATTAGTAAGTCATACTAATATGTAACTTCAGGCTAGAAGTAGAGACAGGCAGGATTCATTCCAGATGGATAAAAGGGAAAAGTGCTCAATTTCTAATCAAACTAGACTGAGAAATGGGTATTTTATCATTAGGCTCAATGGCATTTCCTCTTAACTGTATCTACCTTCTTTTACTAAAGTCTGTAATCTACTAGAAATCTTACCATGTTGCTTCACAATGGACCTACTCACTGAGAAAGAGACGCTCTGAGCCATATACAATTTAAGTGTTCAAGGAGACAGTACTTTGTAGGAGCTATCTTTTATGGCTTGAATGTAATTAACCTATGTATAAAGTTTGAAAATCACTAATTCAAAACTAGACCCTAATAGCATATATAAGAGCTCCTCTCTGAAAGAAAGATAAAGCAGTTAACACCTACCTCTGTTGGGTTGTATCTGCATTAACCTCCACGATACCCCAAGCAATCTGTTCAGCTGCTTACTATTTAGCCTAAAGCCATCTTCAAGGGTCTCTGTCACAAACTTCCTTATCATTTCTATCCAATTGGAATCCTTCTGCAAAGTTGAGGCATTTGCCAGGGAGACCATGATATCAGACAGTGTTAAATTCAGTAAAAGATGATCTACATTATTGGAGAGAATCGTGCAATGCTTGATGCTAAAAACAAACAAAGACACACACATCTATCAAGTGTTAAATCTACCATGCCTGCTTCACTTAGAATACTTAAAAAAAGCTATCAATGGGTCAAAAAATTTCCTTTTAAAATAAATTGCCAAGAAGCAGGTATGGAGGCAAGGTTTAGGCCACTGTTTTGTAAATAAACCATTCCTTATGGAATTAAGGTTGTTAAGAAGATATGAATTACACTGTATACTGCTCATTACCCAAGTTCCTCTTCACACAAAAAGTAAAGGCCCTAGTAACAATACTTGGTAATCCTAAACGTGATTTGGAGAGAAGACTTGAGAACCTTAACATGCTTGAAGATTTTTTTTAAAGCATATACCTATATTTGGATGTAGGTCACAGTAGATCTTAACTCTGCTTCTACCTCACCAACATAATCACTAATTTCTCCTGGCCACAATTTCTGTATGTGTGACATAAGCAGACTGGTCCAAATAAGCACTATTCTGAAACAACTTTTGTGATACACATATTAAAACCAGTTTTTTTCTAGCTAAATAAGACATTTCTTTTAAAGCAAGAAATAGATTTCCAAAAATATTTCAAATACTTTCAATAAAAAAACTGCAACTCAGAATATAAATACTTATTTCAGACTATGGCATATTCAAAAGCAGAGCCTATTTATTTCAGGTTTCAAAAAAAATGTAAAGTTAATTAAAATAAAAAATCTCTCGGGACGCCTGGGTGACTTAGTGGTTGAGTGTCTGCCTTTGGCTTAGGGCGTGATCCTGGGTCTAGGGATCAAGTGAGTCCTGCATGGGGCTCCTCACAGGGAGACTGCTTCTCCCTCTACCTGTGTCTCTGCCTCTCTCTCTTTCTCTGTGTCTCTCATGAATAAATAAATAAATATCTTTTTTAAATAAATATTTTTTACAAAATTTAAAAATCTCTCAAACTAGCCAATTTTAAAGGAAAAAGTTACTCTTAGGTCAAGCATGAGCAAAGACACAGTGGTCAAGAACCAATACACGGGAAAGGAAATAAAAGAAATTTGGTACTATCAGAGCATCAAATGTACAGTTACAGGAATGACAAACGAGCCTGGAAAAATAAAATGACACCAAATTACAAAGAGTTATTAGAAAGACTAAGGGCACTAGAGTTAATTCTGAAACCACATGAGTAACATAGTTGAAAACTTATTTCAGATGGGTGATTCTGTGGATAGAAAAGTTACCAGACTATAAACAAGCAGGGGCGCCTGGGTGGCTCAGACTGTTAAGCCTCTGCCTTCGGCTCAAGTCATGATCTCCAGGTCCTAGGATCAAGCCCCAACTCATACTCCGTGCTAAGTGGGAAGTCTGCTTCTCCTTCTCCCTCTCTTTCTCTCCTGCTCTCTCCCCTCCCTCACCTGCTCTTTCTCAAATGAATAAATAAAATCTTTACAAAACAAAAACAAAGAAGCAGTTATGTGGCTATTGTAACAATCTAGGCAACAGATGGCAAGCTCAAGAACCAGGGTCAATGCTGGGTATGGACTGGGAGAAGGCAGAACATTTAGCAAGAATAAAAATTAGCTGGATTTGAAGTTTAAGTGTATAAGATGTATGTGAGTCTTGGAAAGGTGGGAATTGGGGGAATTAAAAGTTCTAGCATTGGTGACTGGATAAATGAAGCAGCAGAGATCCAGAAAATAAATACTACTTTTGATATGTGTAGCCTGAAGTGTCTCCAGTATAACTCCAGGCAGAGGCTAAAAGACAACTCAAAGTTGTCAGACAAATCTGACACCAGAAGGAGAAATCCAAGCTATTTGATGAAAATTACTCATATGACCACTCTTAGTTGCAAAAGAAGCAGGAAATACAATTTTTACTTTTTATAGTCATATTCCTAGCTACACACCAGAAATTAAGAAAAGAAAGAATGAGACTGGGACAAAGAACTAGCAGTCTACACATCACAAACCCAAATAACTACAAGGTTTTTTGCAAAACTGCCCAGCACCCAAAACCAAGACACATTTTAACATTAATTAGACCACACAAAAACTCAATTGCCACATTTCTTTTTTTTTTTTTTTTTAAACATTTTCTTTTTTTTTTTTTTTTATCTTTATTTTTTTAAAATTTTTATTTATTTATGATAGTCACAGAGAGAGAGAGAGGCAGAGACACAGTCAGAGGGAGAAGCAGGCTCCATGCACCGGGAGCCCGATGTGGGATTTGATCCCGAGTCTCCAGGATCGCGCCCTGGGCCAAAGGCAGGCGCCAAACCGCTGCGCCACCCAGGGATCCCGCCACATTTCTTCACAAGTAGAGCTTACCAAGATCTACCCTAAGTATATCTCAAAGCAGCATAATCTATTACTGTCTGGCAGGTCCAAATGGACACTGCAAACTTAGGAGAATCTATTCTGCTCTTCCAATAATTTACACAAATTTTTAAAGACTAAATATACCAACCATCAATTCTATGAGGGACGCAGGCCGATAGGTAAACCAATTTTCAGTAACAATAATGTAGCTAATTAGAACTAATCCTCTTCCTCCAAACAACTTTAAAACTAGATGAAATCATTTTTAAAAACCTCAGAAGTATTCAAGAGCTAAGAAGATAATAAACATTTACTGGGTCCCAAAATCTATGAAAAAAGCAAGATACTATCACTCAAGGATTTGTCCTTAGGGCAGCTGCCAATTTCAAAGAAAATGCTGCAAAACTGATGTAACCTTTAAGCAGCCTCACAGGGAAAGGTCAGAGCCCAGGACCTGACTAACAAGGGGACTTTCATATATTATCCAGGGTAAAGGTGAAGAAGAAATAA
Organism: Canis lupus baileyi; assembly: GCF_048164855.1. Lineage (NCBI taxonomy): Eukaryota > Metazoa > Chordata > Mammalia > Carnivora > Canidae > Canis > Canis lupus. The sequence continues at coordinate 59,051,968 of NC_132847.1, forward strand.
AAATAGCTCTTAGGTAAAACTTAATCCCAATTTTGCTTTACACCAGTGGCTTGAATAACCATTCCTCCCAACCAGCTCTACAGATTCAACACAATTCAAATCAAAATCCCAACATGCTATTTGTAGTTATCAATAAATTGATCCTGAAGTTTTTTGCTTTTGTTTCTTTTGCCTTCTGGATGTATCTTGCAAGAAGTTACTGTGGCAGATTTCAGGTTGTACTACAAAGCTGTGGTCATCAAGACAGTGTGGTACTGGCACAAAAACAGACACACAGATCAATGGAGCAGAATAGAGAACCCAGAAATGGACCCTCAACTTTATGGCCAACTAATATTCGACAAAGGAGGAAAGACTATCCATTGGAAGAAAGACAGTCTCTTCAATAAATGGTGCTGGGAAAATTGCACATCCACATACAGAAGAATGAAACTAGACCACTCTCTTGCACCATACACAAAGATAAACTCAAAATGGATGAAAGATCTAAATGTGAGACAAGATTCCATCAAAATCCTAGAGGAGAACACAGGCAACACCCTTTTTGAACTCAGCCACAGTAACTTCTTGCAAGATACATCCATGAAGGCAAAAGAAACAAAAGCAAAAATGAACTACTAGGACTTCATCAAGATAAGAAGCTTTTGCACAGCAAAGGATACAGTCAACAAAACTTAAAGACAACCTACAGAATGGGAGAAGATATTTGCAAATGACCTATCAGATAAAGGCCTAGTTTCCAAAATCTATAAAGAACTTATTAAACTCAACACCAGGGATCCCTGGGTGGTGCAGCGGTTTGGCACCTGCCTTTGGCCCAGGGCGCGATCCTGGAGACCCGGGATCGAATCCCACGTCAGGCTCCCTGCATGGAACCTGCTTCTCCCTCTGCCTATGTCTCTGCCTCTCTCTCTCTCTGTGTGTGACTATCATAAATAATAAAATAAAAATTTAAATAAATAAATAAATAAATAAATAAACTCAACACCAAAGAAACAAACAATCCAATCATGAAATGGGCAAAAGACATGAAGAGAAATCTCACAGAGGAAGACACAGACATGGCCAACATGCACATGAGAAAATGCTCTGCATCACTTGCCATCAGGGAAATACAAATCAAAACCACAATGAGATACCACCTCACACCAGTGAGAATGGGGAACATTAACAAGGCAGGAAACCACAAATGTTGGAGAGGATGCACTGTTGGTGGGAATGTGAACTGGTGCAGCCACTCTGGAAAACTGTGTGGAGGTTCCTCAAAGAGTTAAAATAGACCTGCCCTACGACCCAGCAATTGCACTGTTGGGGATTTACCCCAAAGATTCAGATGCAATGAAACGCCGGGACACCTGCACCCCGATGTTTATAGCAGCAATGTCCACAATAGCCAAACTGTGGAAGGAGCCTCGGTGTCCATCGAAAGATGAATGGATAAAGATGTGGTCTATGTATACAATGGAATATTACTCAGCCATTAGAAATGACAAATACCCACCATTTGCTTCAACGTGGATGGAACTGGAAGGTATTATGCTGAGTGAAGTAAGTCAATTGGAGAAGGACAAACATTGTATGTTCTCATTCATTTTGGGAATATAAATAATAGTGAAAGGGAATATGAGGGAAGGGAGAAGAAATGTGTGGGAAATATCAGAAAGGGAGACAGAACATAAAGACTCCTAACTCTGGGAAATGAACTAGGGGTGATGGAAGGGGAGGAGGGCGGGGGGTGGGGGTGAATGGGTGACGGGCACTGAGGGGGGCACTTGACGGGATGAGCACTGGGTGTTATTCTGTATGTTGGTAAATTGAACACCAATAAAAAATAAATTTATTATTAAAAAAAAGATAAACGACATAGGACTAAGGCAGCTAATTATAACAAACTGTCTCACAATAGCAACAATGGTCTACTGTTTATAGGATATACCAGTAAGCTTCCCTCCCCCATCCACAACCTAATTTGTTCTGTTCCTTTATACTATAAGTCTCTCCCAAAGGAGTACCCATCCCTAATAATTTCAGATTCTGAAAAAAAAAAAAATTAGATCTGGTTCTTCAGTTAGAGTCCTTATTTGAACCAGTTAGGAAAATTTTCTATATACAATATACCAATAAACTTCCTTTTTACCAAATAAACTTTATACTGTTCCAGATGATCTTTCCTTTTGGCCTTAACAAACATTTCTATTCAATTTAACTATAGGAAGCTCAAATTTCTTCTACAGATGATACTGCAAGTCAATTTCCTTTTGAATTCTGCTTAAGTACTCAATACCTGCTGCACTCTTTCTCTGGCCCCTATTCTGTCCTTAGTTTCTCAAAAAGAAATCTATTTGGTAGTAATTTTCTCTAAAATGTAGTCATTCATGTACTGTCTGAACTAATATTTACTATGCTTTTTTAATATAGCTCAGTTTTTAAAGACAAATAGAATTTCTAAAAGAAAATTTGTCACTACCATAATCAGAAAACCAATTTTTCCTAATACATTTTGCAGTAAATTCCCAACAACCCAACCAGCACTTAATCAACCTCAACTCGTCAAATCAATCAAAGCTCTCCATTACCTCTCGAAAAATAAACTTCTTTTCCCAGCATACTAGTAAATCTTCCCAACAGCAGACTACTCTTGTCAGCAGTGAACTTCTGCTCTCCCAAGTTGATTTGTAGCCCAAAGGCAAGACTTAACTATACTGTAAACAGAAAGATTTGGGGTCCCCGAAAAAAGAAAGACAAGAGGGATGCCTGGGTGGCTTAGCGGTTGAGTGTCTGTCTTCGGCTTGGGGCATGATCCCGGAGTCCCAGGATCGAGTCCACATCGGGCTCCCTATGAGGAGCCTGCTTCTCCCTCTGTCTACATCTTTGCCTTCTGTGTCTCTCATGAATAAATAAAAATCTTAAAAAAAAAAAAAAAAAAAAAAAAAAAGGAGACACGACACAGCTTTTATGACATAAAATAAGTCATTTTAGGTCCCCAGCTATTTTCATATTTTCCCTGATCAATGCTCCATTGGCTCTATTAGCCTAACTACATTTCTTACAAAGCTTCCTAGGAAGTGTCAGAATTACAAAGAAAATACAAAAATGTAGTTAAGGGTAACTAAAGAAATGCAAAAACTAAGTCTCTTAGAGGCCAGTAAATAGGCTAACTATAACAGAAACAATAAATCAGCGGTGAAACTCCTGTGCTGCTTCAAAAGTAAACAAGGCCCTGTATTTCTTATCCAAGATAAGGAGCTCAAGACTCCATCCAGTTTATACCGTTAAGAGTTTGCCCAAAACCTCTTCCCCTGACAGGGTTTGCCTCATTATGATGTTAAAGTCTAAACCCTGGGAGGGGCACAAGCTTCATAACATAGCACACATGTTTCCTAAGCATGTCTGCACAAACATACATCACATGCCTTTACATGTGATGGACAGAGGTCCCCTTTCTGAATATTCATCCTAAACCCTAAATAAAAAGAACCTGCTCACCCATACTCAGGGACACATGGCTTTGGAAGTTATTCCCCATGATCTCCTTACTGCAGTAAATATGTTCCATTTTATGATAACTCCATCTGAAATCTCTATCTGTAACCCACCAAGGATTGAACTCATGTTAGTTCAGTTATAGTATTTGTTCCTAGTACATATAAGAATTAACTTGGAATAATCACCATAGACTAACACATTTTGAGCACAAAAACTGTTTTCTTAGGGGCACCTGGGTGGCTCAGTTGGTTAAGCATCCAACTCTTTGATTTCACCTTGGGTCATGATCTCAGGATCATGAGATCAAGCCCCACATGACACTCTAAGCTCAGCTTGAGATCTTCTCCCTCCAATCTCTGCCCCTCACCCTGCTCGCACTTGCTCTTTGCTTTTACTTTTTTAAAGATTTTATTTATTTATTCATGAGAGACACAGAGAAAGAGGCAGAGACACAGGTAAAAGAAGAAGCAGGCTCCTCGCGGGAACTTGATCCCAGGACCCCGGGATCACACCCTGAGCCAAAGGCTCAACCACTGAGCCACCCAAGCATCTCCATGCCCACTCTTTAAAATAAATAGAATCTTAAAAAAAAAAAAAAAAGAACCTTTTCTTAGAGAGGACTACACTGCATTTTTTTAAAGGTCAGTATTTACAATGACAAAATTATAGCCTTTAATATAAATGAAAGAATTGAAAGCAGGTACTCAAATGAACACCTGAACACCAATGTTCACATCATTATTCACAGTAACCAAAAGATGGAAACCACCCAAACACCCATTGACAGATAAACAGATAAAATATGGTATATACATACAATGGAGTATTGTTTAGCCTTAAAAAGGAAGGAAAACTTGGAAGTAACCAAGAGGATCTTCAGTAAGTAGGTGAGTAGATACATAAACTGTGACACATAAACTGTGATACATAAACTGTTCCATACAATGGAACTTAACACTTAAAAAAAGTCATGAAAAAAACATGGGAAAGGGAAGGATGAATAGGAGAAAACAGGATTTTTAGGGGAGTGAAACTATCCTATATAATATAATAATGGTACATAGATGTCATCATATGTTTGTCAAAACTCCGAATTTGTAATACCACCAGTGAACTCTAACATAAACTATAGATTTAGGATGAAAATGATGTGTCAGTGTAGGTTCATAAACTGTAAATGTTTAACTCTGGTGCAGGATGCTGACAGTGAGGAAAGCTATGGATTTCTACAAGCAGGAGTACATGACAATTCTGTATTTTCTGCTCAATTTTACTATCAAACTAAAACTGCTCTAAAAACATAAAATCTATTTTCAAAAAAGGGAAAAAATGCTGCTACACGCTACAATATGAATGAAACTTGAAGACATTTTCCAAAGTGAAATTAAGCCAAACACAAAAGGAAAAATATGTTATGGTTCTTATACGAGGTACCTAGAAGAGTCAAATTAATAGAGACAAAAGTATAATACTGGTTCCAGGATGCCTGGGTGGCCCAGCAGTTGGGCACCTGCCTTTGGCTTGTGATCCAGGATCCAGTCTCACGTCGGGCTCCCTGGAGGGAGCCTGCTTCTCCCTCTGCCTAGTCTCTGCCTCTCTCTCTCTCTCTCTCTCAGTCTGTCTCTCTCATGAATAAACAAATAAATCTTAAAAAAAAAAAAAAAAAAAATACTGGTTCCCAGGCGCTGGTGGTAAGGGACCATTACTGTTTCATGGGTACAGACTTCTGGTTTGGGAAGATGAAAAATGTTCTGGAAACGGATGGTGGTGATGGTTGCATAGCAATGTAAATATACTTAATACACTTAAAATGATTTAAAAGGTCAAATTTCATGTTAGATATATTCTACAACAATAAAAGTAATATCCTTTGTAATTCTGTATTTTAACTGAAGATGAAGAACTTTAGACATTAAATCAAAAATTAAGTGGGGTTACAGGAGTGTGAAGACCACTGGGTGAAGCCAATGTTGCCTTCCACATGTTATCTGCTAAATATTCAATGCAGCACCTTATGGATGTAAGAGAGCAGCCCAGAGTCTCTAAAAAAAAAAAAAAAAAAAAAAAGAATCCCTGGGGAATCTTCTGAGGAATAAGCTAGTTACACTACCAATCTATTTTTGCTAAAAATTCCACAACTGCAAAGTCAGCTGGGAAGACAGCAGAATAGGCAGACCCCAAGCTCACTTCCTCCCAGGGATACAACTAGAAAACACCCATAGCCATGTATTACCCAGGAAACCACCTGAAGACTGGCAGGACAAATTCCACAACTAAAATCAAGGAAGGGACATTAAAGAAGACGGGAAAGGTGAAGACACATGGCTGTTTGACACAATGGAGAGGGAGCTCGTGGCATGGAGAAGGGTAGAAAATACTTTCACACTGGGAAGTCCATGAACAGGGAGGATGGAATATTTGCCTTTGAAAGTGAGAAGGGCTGAATTTTTTGAGTTCTCAAAAACCAGCAGGACTTAAAGCCTAGAATTTTAAAACTCTGTGAGAGCCCAGAAGGCATTAGGAAACAGAGTTCCATGATAAGAGATAACAAGAGGAATAGCCCCAAAGATATAGTGCAGAACCAGCACATGGAAAACTCTAGGGGCAGACAGGAGGGAGGGTGATTTGCTCATTTCAGAGCATGGCCAAGAGAGGCTGGGATCACAGGTAGACTATAGGAACAAAGGACACGGCAGGCGCCATTTCCCTTCCCACCCCCCAGCAAAAACACCTGCTACCTGCAACAGGCCACCTGTGGTAACCAGTGTGGTGCCAACACTCCCAACTAGCTTCTACCAAGCTTTCTCACATTCCACTCCCTACCACACCCCTCCCCCACCTTCAGCAGATATGCCCTTCCCAGTTACACTGAGTCTCAGCACTGCAGGCCCCTCCCTGAGAAGCCCAGGAGAAACCCTACAATGCCTTATTTCCTGACACCCACATTTCAGGACCTCAGTTTTGGCTGTGGCAGACTTTCACAAGCAGACTACCAACACATCTTGTTAAAATGTGCCTCACCCTTGCTGAGAGACCAAAGTGAAACAAACATAAATAATACGCCTTATAGAGAATTTAAAATAATGATTATGAAGATCCTGGACTGGAGAAAAGAGTGGAGGACATCAAAGAGATGATTAACACAGAGATAAAGAATCAATCAGAGATCAAGAACACAGTAAATGAAATTTAAAATACTCTTAATGGAATAAATAGTAGGCTAGAGGAAGCAGAAGAAGTGAATTAACAATCTGGAAGGTAGAGTAATGGAGAGTAACAAACCGAGCAAAGGAAAGAAAATTATGCAAATTGAGAAAAGTCTTAGGCAACCCAGTGACTTCATCAAACATAATAACACTTGCATTATAGGGATCAAAAAAGAGAGAGATAAAGAACATTTATTTGAAGAAATAATAACTGGGGCACCTGGGTGGCTCAGTGGTTGAGCATCTGCCTTTGGCTCAGGTGGTGACCCCAGGGTCCTGAGATGGAGCTCCACATGGGCTCTCTGCAGGGAGCCTGCTTCTCCCTCTGCCTATGTCTCTGCCTCTCTTTCTGTCTTCCATGAATAAATAAATAAAACCTTTATTAAAAAAAAAAAAAAAGACAGAAGAAAGAATAACTGAAAACATCTCTCATCTGGGGAAGGAAACCAAGATCCAGACCAGGAACCACAGAGATTACCCCCTCACCAAATTCAATCCAAGGCTATCTACACCAAGATACACAGTAATTAAAATGGCAAAAACTAGCAATAAAGACAAAATTTTAAAAATAGCAAGAGAAAAAAAGACAGTAACACACAAGAGACATAAGGCTATCAGTGAATTTTTCAGCAGAAACTGCGCAGGCCAGAAGGGAATGGGGCAGGATACATTCAAAGTGCTGAAAGAGAAAAATCTGCAGCCAATACAACAACCAGCAAGGTTATCATTCAGAATAGAAGACATAAAAGAGTTTCCCAGTAAACAAAAATTAAAGTAGTTCATAATTACTAACCAGTCCAAAAGAAATATTAAGGGGGAAGGACGCCTGGGTGGCTCAACAGCTGAGCGTCTGCCTTCGGATCAGGGCATGATCCCAGGGTCCCAGGATCCAGTCCCACATCAGGCTCCCTGTGTGGAGCCTGCTTCTCCCTCTGCCTATGTCTCTGCCTCTCTGTGTGTCTCTCATGAGTAAATAAAATCTTCAAAAATAAAAATATAAAGTAAAACAAAGATCGTAACAAGAGACAAAGGGCGCTATAATTAAAGGGGACAATCCAACAAGAGGATGTAACAGTTGTAAATATCTATGCACCCAATATGGAAGCACCCAAATACATAAATCAGTTAATGATAAACATAAAAGGAATAATCGATACTAATACAATAACAATAAGAGACTTTAACACCCCATTCACATCAATGGACAGATCATCCAAACAGAAAAATCAACAAGGACAAAGTAACTTTGAATGAAACTCTGGACCAGATAGCTTAACAGACATATTCAGAACATTCCATCCTAAAACATCAATATACATTATCTTCAATGCACACAGAACATTTTCCAGAATAGATCATATATTAGACCATAAAACGAGTCTCAACAAACTCAAAAAAACCCAAGTCATACCATGCATCTTTTCTGACCACAATGCTATGAAACCAGAAATCAGTCACAAGAAAAAATCTGAAAAGAACACACATACATGGAAGTTAAATAACATGCTAGTAAACAATGGGTCAACCAAGAAATCAAAGACATCAAAAATTACATGAAAATGAAAACACAAAGGTTCAAAATCTTTGGGATGCATCAAACAGTGGTATTAAGAAGACAGTTTATAGAAACACAGGCCCACCTCAAGAAGAAAAATCTAATATAAACAGCCTAACTTTATACTTAAAGAAGCCAGAGAAAGAACAATCAAAACCCAAAACCAGCAAAAAGAAAGAAATAATAAAGATTAGAGCAGGGACACCTGGGTGGCTCAGTTGGTTAAGTATCTGCCTCTGGCTCAGGTCATGATTCCAGGGCACTGGGATGGAGCCCAGTGTGGGGCTCCCTTCTCAGCGGGGACCCTGCTTCTGTTTCTCCCTATGCCTCAGCCTCTGCCCCTCCCTCCTCGTGTGCTCACTCTGTCTTAAATAAATAAATGAATAATCTTTTAAAAAATAAACATTAGAGCAGATATGAATGGCATAGAAATTTAAAAAAAAAAACAGATCAATGAAACCAGGAAATAATTCTTTGGGGGGAAAAAAAAATCAACAAAACTGAAAAACTTCCAGCAAGACTCATCAAAAAAAAAAAAAAAAAAAAGAGAGAGAGAGAGAGAGAGAGAGAGCGTGTGCAGACCCAAATAAAATTACTAATGAAAAAGGAGAAACAGCAACCAACACCACAAAAATACAATTATAGGGGTGCTTGGGTGGCTCAGTTGGTTGAGCATCTAGCTCTTTGATTTCAGCTTGGGTCATGGTCTCAGGGTCGTGGAATTGGGATCTGTGTTGGACTCTGTCTGCACTGAGTGTGGAGTCTGCTTTGGATTCTCTCTCCTTCTCCCTCCACCCCTCTCCACCCTATGTGTACTCCCTCCCCTCTCTAATGAAAAGAAAGGGAAAGGGAAGGAAGGGATACAAACAATTGTAGCAAAGTATTATGAAAACGTATATACCAACAAGTTGAACAACTTGGAAGAAATGGATAAATTCCTAAAAACATATAACCTACCAAAACTAATGCTGGAAGAAATAGAAAATCTGATCAGACCAATCACCAGCAATGAAATTGAAACAGTAATCAAAAAAAATCTCTCAACAAAGGTCCAAGACCAGGCAGCTTCACAAGCAAATTCTAGCAAACATTTAAAGAAGAGTTAATATTCCTTCTCAAACTATTTCCAAAAATACAAAAGGAAAAGGAAAGAAAACTTCCAAATTCATTCCATGAAGACAGTATCACCCTGACACCAAAATCAGACAAAGATACCACCAAAAGAAGAGAACTACAAGCCGATATATCTCTTGTAAATACAGACGGAAATATCCTCAACAAAATATTAGCAAACCAAATCCAACAATGTATTAGAAAAAAAAATCATATACTAAAATCAAGTGAGATTTATTCCCAGGATGCAATGGTTGGTTTAATATTCGCAAAAGAAGGGGCACCTGTTGAGCCCAGTTGGTAGAGTGTGCGACTCTTGATCCTGGAGTCATGAGTTTAAGCCCAACATTGGGTGTGGAGTCTACTTTAAAAAAGTAAAATACTAAAAATACATATTTACAAAACAATGTGATATATCACACATCAATTAGAGAAAGGATAAAAAAAACACATATGATCATTTCAACAGATGCAAAAAAAGCATTTGACAAAATACAAGATCCATTCACAATAAAAACCCTCAACAAAGCAGGTCTACAAGAAACACAACTCAACATAATAAAGGCCTTATGTGAAAAATCTACACCCAACATCCTATCAATGGTGAAAAACTGTAACCTTTTCCACTAAGGTCAAAAACAAAACATGGCTGCCCTCTATCACCCCTTTATTCAACATAGCAATGGAAGTCCTAGCCACAGCAATTAGCCAACATAAAGAAATAAAAGGCATTCAAATTGGTAAGGAAGAACAAAAACTCTATTTGCAAATGACCTATTACATTTAGAAAATCCTCAAGACTTCATCAAAAAGCTACTAAAACTGATACATGAATTCAGTAACATCACAAAATACAAAATCAATGCATAGAACTCTGTTGCATTCTTATACACTAATTATGAAACAAGCAGAAAGTAAAATTAAGAAAACAATCTCATTTATAATTGCACCAAACAATAAAGTATCTAGAAGTGAAACACTTGTACTCTGAAAACTTTAAAATCAGATGAAAGAAATTCAAGACAACACACAAAAAAAATGGAAAGACATCCCATGCCCATGGGTTGGAAGAATAAATAGTTAAAATGTCTATACTACACAAAGCAATCTACAGATTTAATGCAACCCCTATCAAAATATCAACAGTATTTTTCACAGAACTGGAACTATCCTAAAATTTGTATGGAATCACAAAAGACCTAGAACAGCCAGAGCAATCTTGAAAAAAAAAAAAAAAAAAAACAAACCTAGAGGTATCCCAATTCCAGTTATATTCCAAAGCAGTAGTACAACAGTATGGTACTGGCATAAAAATAGACACAGAGATCAATGGAACTGAACAGAAAATCCAGAAATAAACTCACAATTATATGGTCAATTAATCCTTGATAAAGGAGGAAGGAATATACAATGGGAACGAGTCTCTTCAACAAATGGTGTTGGAGGGATGCCTGGGTGGCTCAGCAGTTTAGCGTCGCCTTCAGCCCAGGGCCTGATCCTGGAGAACTGGGATCGAGTCCCGTAGCAGGCTCCATGCAGGGACTGCCTCTGCCTGTCTGTTTCTTTCTCTCTCATGAATAAATAAATAAATCTTAAAAAAAAAAAATGGTGTTGGAAAAACTGCAGAGCTGCATGCAAAAGAATGAAACTGGACCACTTTTTCACACCATACACAAAAATAAACTCAAAATGGATTGAAGGCCTAAACGTGAGACCGGAAACCATAAAAATCCTTGAAGAGAGCACAGGCAGTAACCTGACATTGGCTGTACCAACGTTTTTCTAGATATGTCTCCTGAAGCAAAGGAAATAAAAGTAAACTACATGGAGACATCAAAATAAAGCTTCTGAACAGAAAACACAACAATTTACAAAATTAAAAAGCAACCTACAGAATGGGAGAAGATATCTGCAAGTGACATATCCAATAGTCACTATCCAAAATATATAAAGAACTGATACAATCAATACCTAAAAAATAAATAATCCACTTAAAAATGCAAAACATGAACATTTCTCCAAAGACATTAGATGGCCAACACACACAAAAAGATGCTCAACATCACTCAACATTAGAGAAATCCCAGTCAACACGACAATGAAATATCACTTCACCCCTGTCAGAATGGCTAAAATCAAAAACACAAGAAAGAAGCACTGGTGAGGATGTAGAGAAAAAGGAGTACTCATTTATTATTGGTAGGAATGCAAATTGGTGTAACCACTATGGAAAATAATATGGAGGTTGCTGAAAAAATGAAAACTAGAACCTCCCTGTGATCTAGGAATCACACTTCTGGGTATTTACACCAAAAATACAGAAACACTAATTCAGAGATACACGCACCCCATATTTACTGCACCATTATTTACAATAGCCAAACTGTGGAAGCAATCCAACTATCCACTGATAAATGAAAGGATAAAGTGCTTTTCAGAAGGCACTTAACTACAGGCCCACCTCAAGAAGAAAATGTTATTTGATAACTTGTTTTTACATTTATTTGCACTCACTTGAGGTAAATATTTTAAAATTTCCAAGCTTACAATTTTAAACTCCATCTTTTCATCTGTAAGCCTTTGTTTTAGAAAACTATTTTTCTCCAATTATTCCTTTTCCTGATATTAGTTTCACTGCCAGTTTTCTCACATATAAATGATACAACTAGATGACCTTTAAGATGATCTCAGAGATTACCTAGTACCTCTCCCAAATAAATGACCCACCTCAACAAATTTTATTAAATTTATATTTATATAATTTGATACCTGATGCTCACTTTATATAAAATATCCATTATATATTTTTAATTAAAATAAATAAAAATGAGTCTCAAAGCTTAAAGTGACTTGTTCAAGATCAGCCATACTATTGCTACTTTAATTTCTATTTCACAAAATTTAGATATGAACCCCTCACAGTGTAGAAAGTTCCACTTTAAGGCTAAATATTTTTAATAATTTCAGGCTAAAAAAATAAATCCAGTCTATACAGTGGAAAGAATCACAATACCTTTTATTTGTCTCTTTCCTTTTGTGCTTGGTTATTTCTTTTAAGGCATATGGAAAGTGACTCATAAAATGGTGTTTGAAATCAATAAGATAATTCTTTCGAAGCCACGACTCCTATTAAAATAAGCAAAGATTAGAAAATCTACACAAAACATTTAAAATAACCAAATTTAAGCAGAAATTTGACTACTTGTTAATCTTCAACTATAAATTTACCATTATACATCTTTTGCTCGTGATAGCAGATGTAAATTTTAAAATCAGAATAAAATATTAGGGCATCCAATTCTTACCCACAGATCTTTTCAGTGCTTAATAGTTACCTTTACTTGCCTTTTATCTACTGTTTAAGAAAAAGAAGAAAAAGTAAATAAGATATAAGAAAATTCTTAAATTCAACCACTAGTACAGTTATCTGTAAAATACATCAGAAGATCTTCTACCTAATGTTCTGTTTATACAATAATTCTACTTCCCAGCAATTCTATTATTTCCAATTAAAGGTATTTAACACTGTCACAAAGCAATGCACTTCTCTTTAATTCTTACAGTACTCATGAATCTGTCTTTCCTATTTAAAACTCTAATTCCAGATTACAACACTCTTATTTCCTCCTATCCAGAGAACCAACCATTCCACTTTGCCAGGGATTGAACGGTTTCTTGAGATGTGGGATTTGAGGTGTTTAAAATAACGGGTCATCCAAGAGCACCTTAGGATCTTTAACTGGATTCTTCTCTTTGTGCTAATCTATAATTTACTTAACATGTCCTCTTGGACTTCTAACAGGCATCTTAAATTTAACATGAATAGAGACACTTGGGTGGTACAGTCAGTTAAGTGCCTGACTCTTGGTTTCGGCTTAGGTCGTGATCTCAAGCATCATGAGACTAAATGACCCCACATCGCGTTCTGCACTCAACAGAGAGTCTGCTTGGGTTTCTCTCTCCCTCTACTGCTCCTCACCCTCACCCCTTATGTGTGTGCATGTGCACATGTGTGCTCTCTCTAATAAATAAATCTTAAAAAAAAAAATAAGTTAACATGAATAAATTAAACTCTCCTCACTAGCAGTCACACTGTCATTTGGACCTTAACACAGGCATCAACCATCCTTGCTGCTTTTTCCTTCACTATGCACATCAGTAGTCCCACTGGCTTTATCAGAATCCAATTACTTCTCATAGCTTCAACCATTAGTTATCATTCTACTCCAATCAACCATTCATACCTAGATTACTGCAATAGCCTCCTAATTGGTCTCCCCACTTTCCTCTTGCCCTCCTCAAAAGTCAATTCTCTACAGAGCAGCCAGAGTGATCTTTTAAAATATAAACCGTGCTTCATAATAATACAGAAAGGAAAAAAGGGATTAAAGGTGTATATAGGGCAGGACCAGTCATTCATAGAATAGATTGCGTGAGTTTGGGCTCCACTGTTTTGCAAGAGCTGGATACTGACTACAGGGAAATTCACTTGTGTCCCATTTGCAAATTCAACATATTAAAGTTAAATAAATATAATTCAAATCATGCTACTTCCCTGCTGAAAATCCTCCACTGTCCTTTCACCACACTCAGGTTAAAATCCAAACTTATTACCATGGACCATGGGGTCCCAAATATCTGGCCAGTGTCACCTTTTCTGACTCATCTTCTATCATTCTCCTAGTACCTTATTTGCCCAGGTTTCCTGCCATTCCTCAAAAATGTCAAATCTGTTCTCACTTCAGGGGCTTTACACCTGCTATTCCCTCTGCCTGGAAGGTTCTTCCTACAGGTCTTTTACAAGACTTGCTCCTTTAACTTCAGTGCCATTCAAGTCATGAAAGCACTTCCAGACCAGTTATTTAAAATAGCTCCCGCTCATTCTGTTCCAGCACTTTTCTCTCTTTACCCTGCTTTACTTTCATCTTTCTTCTTAGTACTGGCATTATGTATTTGCTTACATCCATCAACCCCACCAGAAGGTTAAGTACTATTAAGGGCAAGCAACCCTGTAATGATGGATGAAATTGTTCTTCATCTGTGTTGTCTAATACAGCAGCCACTAGCTACATGCACCTACTGAGCACCTGAAATGTGGCTAGTATGACTAAGGAACTGAATTTTTTTTTAAAGGAACTGAATTTTAATTAACTTAAGTAGCTCCTATAAAGCATCTATAGATGCTCAACAAATCCTATATTGCATCTGACTATTCTTCACAAATTCTTTATTATTTTTTTTAAAGATTCATTTATTTATTCATGAGAGACACAGCGAGAGAGAGAAGCAGAGGGAGAAGCAGGCTCCATGCAAGGAGCCCGATGTGGGATTCGATCCTGGAACTCCAGGATCATGCCCTGGGCTGAAGGCAGGCACTTAACCGCTGAGCCACCCAGGGATTCCCATCTTCACAAATTCTAATCTTCACGGAAAAAAGACATCAGCAATGAAAGACACAAACTAAAAGTAGCATTAAAAAATAAAGTTAAGCTCCAACAAAATTTCTATAGTAATTATAATATTGACCCAGAGCTTATTAATACAGGATCCCAAAATCCAAAGTAAATTAAAAAGTTAATGTTAAATTGTATTTCACTTTTAAAACTAGCTATACTTTAAGGATACACATGGCATATCAGAAATAAGCAACCTCAGTAAGGACGAGTACTCAACCACCACAAATAAAATTTAATGTACCCTGAGATTTCAAAGCAAAGATCAGAGAGTTCAGATTTCTAAAAAGTTTTTTTTTTTTAATATTTTATTTATTTATTCATGAGAAAGAGGCAGAGACACAGACAAAGGGAGAAGCAGGCTCCATGCAGGGACTCTGATGTGGAACTCGATGGGGGGGGAGGGGAATCACATTCTGGACTGAAGGCGGTGCTAAACCGCTGAGCCACCCAGGCTGCCCTCTAAAAAGGTTTTTTAAAAAATACTTGCATAAAAATGAAGTTCCTCAACTATGCAGCAAATAAAGACATTAAGCAAAACCTAAAAGCAAAGTTATCCTAAGACTGCACCTAATCTAGATGCCAATTTACCAACAAAATACCTATACCTTTTCTGAGAGAAGAGTTTGAATCCAGCTTGTAGAACACAGTAGCATTTAAGGCCAACGAATGCCATTTCATCCCTCCTTTAAAGTTTGAGCTGTTACAAACCACCCAATACCTTAACTACTAAGCTATAACTGAAGGTCAGCGAGAGAGGGGAACAGTGAGAATGTTAATAAAAAATAAATTAATGCATTTTAATTTCACCTTGTACAACTCATATACATATTCATATTTTGTCTCTAAAATAATGGATCTTCCCTTATTCAGTTATTACAGTTCAACATTAACACATTTGCCAAGGTAAATAAGAGAATTCTACCAGTGCATGTTCTTAAATACTGTTTCTATTTGAACTAAATTTCCTTCAGTTTATTTGAATTTTAAACAGTAGCCCAATTTAGTATTCTATGTTGCCTTCAATGGTCTATGCAAAACAGTCTTCTGAACTTTATGTCCTGCTTTAATGAACTGCTAATAAATAACAGTCGTATTAGATTAGCACAGAATAGTTCTAAAGCATACAACTTTAAATATCCATAAAATTAAGGCAGTAGGGATCCCTGGGTGGCTCAGTGGTTGAGCACCAGCCTTCTGCCCAGGGCGTGATCCTGGAGTCTCAGGATCAAGTCCCATGTCGGGCTTCCTGCATGGAGCCTGCTTCTCTCTCTGCCTGTCTCTGCCTCTGTTTGTGTGTGTGTGTGTGTGTGTGTGTCTCATGAATAAATAAAATCTAAAAAAAAAAAAAAATTAAGGCAGTACTTAGGTCCTTTGACAATGTTATCTGAATGTTAGTGAATGATATAAAACTAACACAATGGGGATCCCTGGGTGGCGCAGCGGTTTGGCACCTGCCTTTGGCCCAGGGCGCGATCCTGGAGACCCGGGATTGAATCCCACGTCGGGCTCCCGGTGCATGGAGCCTGCTTCTCCCTCTGCCTATGTCTCTGCCTCTCTCTCTCTGTGTGACTATCATAAATAAATTAATTAATTAAAAAAAAAAAAAAACTAACACAATGAATTTGCATTTGGTCCTACCATTCTATCAAGTTACAAGTACTATTACTAAAGGAATAACAATACTTAATCAGTGACTATATGTCATCAAACACCAAAAATGCCCAGAATCTTTACTTCTTAGCCTTCTAAAACTGAAGGAAAGACTAGTACTTAAGATTTATATTGATATCATTACTTTTACTTTCTATCACAGGTTCAGATAAACCCATTCAAGAGTGCAAATAACATACAATTCTCTAAAAAGCTGTATGCATTATTACTGTCACCTGTCTACATCACAGACTGCCATAAAGACAGTAAACTATGCTTTCATAAAATCAAAATCTGCCCCCAGGGACGCCTGGGTGGCTCAGTGGTTGAGCATCTGCCTTTGGCTCGGGGCATGGTCCCAGAGTCCCGGGATTGAGTCCCACATCGGACTCCCCTTGAGGAGCCTGCTCTCTCTCCCTATGTCTCTGCCTCTCTCTGTGTGTCTCTTATGAATAAATAAATAAAATCTTAAAAAAAAAAAAAACCACACACACAATCTACCCCAATCCTAATCAATTTCCTGCCAATGTATTCAATAAATCATGAGACATGCTCAAAACTACAGTCAATAAAGTACCACACTATCTGAAAAAGCAATTCATATATCAACCCTACAGATGATGGGTAATGAGTTAATAGTGCTAGAGCAAGCTCTTAAAACACATACTTTAGTATGGTTCCATAATGCTTTTCAAGATTATCAAATATGATTTTTAATTTAACCTCAACTTATGTGGCCTATTAATTCATCCTAAACTTCAGCTTGAAATAAAACCAAAAAATTGCATTGTCAATTGTGTACATATGTAGGCAACTTCAAAGATTATACCTGCCTAGCCAAAAATCCTTGCAGGAATTCTAAAACTAGATGCTTCAAGCTTTAAAATATTGTTCCTGTAGATGCCCTCTTTAAGTGTGCTATCACATTAATTTAACACCAATCTCAGAACTTGTTCTTCCTTACTTAAACTATTAACTATATATTATGGCACTATAAAAAAGCTGCCACCATTCAATTCTCTCCCAAACAGTAGATAATTTAATCACCACAGATTTAATCATGTCTTTACTATCAGTTTTAGTAAAAAACTGCTATAGACTTAGAATCTTAGGTTAATTTCACGAACATCATACCTACAACTACAGTTTACCTACATATATAGTAAGGGTAACTTTTACAAATGTTTTCTGATCCTATCCCTTTTCAAGAGAAAACAAGAGCATGCACTAATCAAGTCTCTATGTAGCTTCTGCTTTAAATCACAGTAGTTTGGGGGATCCCTGGGTGGCTCAGTGGTTTGGTGCCAGTCTTTGGCCCAGGCTGTGAACCTAGAGTCCCAGGATCAAGTCCCGCATTGGGCTCCCTACATGGAACCTGCTTCTCTCTCTGCCTGTGTCTCTGCCTCTCTGTCTCTCATGAATAAATAAATAAATAATCATAAAATAAAACAAAACAAAATAAATAAGTAAAATTTAAAAAATAAAATAAATTAAATTACTAAATAAAATAAATATAAAATAAAATAAAATAAAATGAAATGAAATGAAAAGAAAAGAAAAGAAAAGAAAAGAAAAGAAAAGAAAAGAAAAGAAAAGAAAAGAAAAAAATAAATCACAGTAGTTTAGGGATCCCTGAGTGGCTCAGCAGTTTAGCGCCTGCCTTTGGCCCAGGGCATGATCCTAGAGTCCCGAGATCGAGTCCCACATCAGGCTCCCTGCATGGAGCCTGCTTCTCCCTCTGCCTGTGTCTCTGCCTCTCCCTCTCTCTCTGTCTCTGTCTCTCATGAATAAGTAAAATATTAAAAAAAAAAAATCAATCAATCACAGTAGTTTAAAAACAACTCAGGATTGGTTATGAGATCTTTGCTGTGGTCCATTTCTGCTAAATTTGGCAATGTGGCACACACTGGAAGAAAGTACTTAAAAAAGCAACATTTTTAATCTCACAAAAGACCTCCAGAAAGTAGAATGTTCCTACACAATCAACCTGCCATAAACAATACATTGTAACACTACTGTGAATTATATCTAATAAAAGCAAATGAAACTAAGGTCATTAAAAAAAAAAGCTCATTAAGTTATGCATTTCACAGAGCACTTGGGTGGCTCAGTTGGTTAAGCAACTCTTGATTTCAGCTCAGGTTATAAACTCAGGGTTGTTGGAATGAGCCCTGCACTAAGCCCCACAAAGCCCCACATTCAGGATCAGCGCTGATTCTCTCTCTTCCTCTGCCCCTCCCTCCGTCCCCCCCCCCCAACTCAGACACTCTCTAAATAAATAAAATCTTTTTCAAAAAAACGTATACATTTCACATAAGTTAAAACTATTCAGAGAATCGCACAAACTATTTTAATTTGCAGTTTGGGGCAAAAGCAAGAAACAAGTTTATAGTTAGACTATGGAATGTTTTAGAAAATGCATAACCAATGCTGATTTCTAATCTGCCCATTTATGATAAAAGACATTACTGAGAATATAAAGAACCCATTAAGTTCTCACCAATTTATGAGTTTCATCATGTTGTTTAGAGAGTTTCCACAGAAGGGAAATAATATTAAGAACTTGCTGCATGACCTGCAGAGGTTCTCGCTCTATACCATTTCCAATAGAAGCAGCTAGTTGTGGAGGCACAGCTTCAATCCAGCATTCAATCAGCAATGGAATTATTATCTCAATAAATCCTTTCAAGTTTTCAGTAGATGAGAGGCCTTCATCCACACTGCCTAGTCCTCCAACCAGGTACCTAATAAGGAAGGGTAAGAATAAAAAAAAAATTAATGAGCAAAAAATATTATTCCTTGTTTAATTTAAATATTAAGTGAAAAGTACCAGTAAAAATGAAGTTCCCTGAATTGATAATTACATTGATTAAGACCAGTAAGAAAATAAAATTCTAAATGACAAAGCCGAGACTATCAAGTTTTACTTCTCATTAGGCTTTGCTAGAAATGAATAAATTAATACTTTCAAATGACTCCTCCCATCAGTAAATAAAAATCAAATCATGAGTAACTATATGAAAACTATAAAAGACAACTGCATATCTTCCCACCATTAGCCATCAATGGTCAGCAGTTAAAATTCAATACAGGAAAACTGAGTGTGGACATAACTGAAATCCTTCTTACCGTAGCCTGAACTGTGAACTGACATTTGGCTGTGAACCCCCATTTTCATAAACCTGGATGTGCTGCTGGTCGTTGGCATGTTCCTTCCAGTTGATAAAAATGGAGTTGCTAGTGGCATGGGGATTTTCTTTTTGTTCCTGAAGTCCTTCACTTTCTCTCAACCTACTGGATCCATCTGCCAAGGCCTGAAGGAATTTACTGAGTCTCACTAAGACTTTCAGCCTCCATTGCTGAGAAGTGAGTCTCCGATTAGGATTTACAGAAAGTATCCAGGACTGGGATCTGTCTCTATTTATTAGTCCTTTAGACAGCTGCTGATGAGAAATAAGTTCTACAAAATTCTTAAGCAATATACTGCTACGGCCAGTAATTAAGGCTGGGTACTGTTCCAGCAGAATGTCCAAAACTTTTAAAGAGTCCTCCTGAATTCCTTCAGTAATGTGAGTCATGGCACTAGAGAGATGGGCACTTACCAAAGGAAAAAATGGAGAAATTTGTTCAGCTCGTATTTTGGGGGCCAGGAATTGAAGAAGTTGAACTGCTGCTAATCGTACATTAGCATCTTTATCTGTAAACACAGCAGTCACTTCACTTAATATGTTTGAAAGGTGTGCATCAATTATAAATGGGTACTGAGACAAAAGGTCTTTAAGTCCAAGAAGAGCACTTTGTTTAACCCCAGCATTGTAGTGATGCATCTGTGACAGCAAATCCTAAAAATAAAAATACAGGATTTAAGTATATGTGCACATTCTAACATTTTCAAATAAACATGCTAACTAAAACCATAAACTGACAATCTTTGGGGAAACTGCTTCAATAAGTACTTTTCTAAATGTTACCAAGCTTTTACTAAGAACAGAAACATTATTTTATCCTTAAGACAGATTTAGCTCAATAAAAACATTACATAATTTTCAGTTAGAATTTTCTCTTTTTGAAATTAACCTGTATGAAGACTTAGGCATGCTATCATTTAAAGTGACAGAAATTATCATCACTATTTAAAGGCCTACTATACAGGCGCCTGGGTGGCTCAGTGGTTGAACATCTGCCTTCAGCTCAGGTCATGATTCCAGGGTCCTGGGATTGAGTCCCACATAGGGCTCCCCACAGGGAGCCCTGCCCCTCCCTCTGCCTATGTCTCTGCCTGTCTCTCATGAATAAATAAATAAAATCTTAAAAAAAAAAAGAATAAAAGAAAAATCAGGCAGCCGGTGGCTTAGCGGTTTAGCGCCGCCTTCAGCCCAGGGAGTGATCCTGGAGACCCAGGATGGAGTCCCACGTCATGCTCCCGGCATGGCGCCTGCTCCTCCCTCTGCCTGTCTCTGTCTCTCTCTGTCTAATAAATAAAATCTTAAAAAAAAAAAAAAATCAAACATTTGATAGGTGCATTTATACACTACTAAACAGGCACAGTCTGCCTATTTTAAGTGGTCTTTCAGGGTGTATGTGCATCCTGAGTATAACATTTGACAATTTTATTTGTGGAATAATTTATATAATCTGTGAAAAAATATAACTTCAAATACCTTTTCAATATTATTTAACCTTCAGGGCTTAAAAGCAAAACTAGAAAAAGTTTATCCTCACAAAAACTTGTTCACAAATGTTCATAATAGCATTACACCTAAGAGTGAAACTCGGTGAAGGATGGGCTAGATGGGTGATGGGTATTAAAGAGAGGGCTTGTTGTGATGAGCAGCACTAGGTGTTGTATGTAAATAATGAATCACTGAATTCTACTCCAGAAACCAATATTGCACTATATGTTAACAAAATTTAAATTAAAAAAATAAAAACAAAAACCTAAAAAAAAAGTGGCAACAACCAAATGACTATCAACGGATATGTGATAAAATGTGGCATAACCATGCACTGTAATACTATTCAACAATACAAAGGAATGGAGTACTGTTCTCAGAGATACTTTATAACATGGATGAACCTCAAAACATGCTAAGTAAAAGACCAGTAACAAAAGACCATGTATCAAAAAAAAAAAAAAAAAGACCATGGGGATCCCTGGGTGGCGCAGCGGTTTAGCGCCTGCCTTTGGCCCAGGGCACGATCCTGGAGACCCGGGATCGAATCCCACATCGGGCTCCCGGTGCATGGAGCCTGCTTCTCCCTCTGCCTATGTCTCTGCCTCTCTCTCTCTGTGACTATCGTAAATAAATAAAAATTAAAAAAAAAAAAGACCATGTATCATATTGTTGCATTTATATTAAATGACCAGAATAAGCAAATCTATACAGATAAAAGGTAGGTTAGTGGCTGTGTAGAGCAAAGGGAAAAGAATGGGCAGTGACTTCTAATAGGCATAGGTTTTCTTTCTGGCATGATAATTATGTCCTAAAATTAGATTATGGTGATAATAGCATAACTCTGCAAATACATTTAAAAACTACAGAATGGTACACTTTAAGTAGGCTCCACGCTGGGCATGGAGCCCAACACAGGGCTTGAACTCACAACCCCCAGATCAAGACCTGAGCTGAGTCCAAGAGTCAGACACTTAACCAATGAGTCACCCAGGTGCCCCTGGAATTTTATAATGCAAAAGTTACATTTCAATGAAGTTGTCAAAATTGTAGGCAAAATCATTGCTAAAACTTCACACATTTACTACAAACCTATATATTATGTGCTATGTAAGGCTAAAAAATAAGACAATTACCTTCATAAACTATAAAAACAGCTAAAAAGTTATCATACCAAAAACTTGATACATCAACAAGATAAACACAAGAATTATCTCTAGATCATATATCAAATCATCAAACAGGTACACAATAGAAAAATGACTGTGGGTTTAGTTGAGCAAGTCTTTCTAGAGGAGGTAGGAAAGCTACATTGGCAACTCAGATTTGGTTAATAAACTCCAAACTTCAGCCATCAGTAAACCCTGAGAATTAAAACAACTTTTCACAAAAAAAGGTGATTTCAAAGAAAATGTTATTTATCAAAACAATAGTTACCATTTACCTTTATGTTAAGTTTTCTGTTGTTTGTTGGAAGAGTTCCATCTTCTTTGAGCTGCTCAGGGAGATATATAGTCTTTGTTTTAAAGTTTGTAACAGTAGCATTTTCTAATTTGGGTTTCTTTTTACCAACTTTTAGTTTTACTTTTTGAAAATCATCTTGGCGTTTTCTTTTTTTGGTCATTCTTGAGTGCTACAGTGAAAAGAATTTTAAAACAATGGGCAAAAAAAGATAAATTCTAAAATAATAAAGGTGTTTTCTAACATTTACATTACTCTAAAATACATTTCAAAGATAATCAAAAATTAAGACCTATGCGGAAAGGATCAAAGTACTAAATGGAAAATAGCTTTACCAAGAAGTATATCTTAGTCAATAATGTAAACAGGGGTCATCAACAATAAGGTAACAATCCAGCCACAGGTTTGTCAAGGGTTTTTAGCCATGGAACCTTTGTCAAGTAATTGTACTAAATGAAAATCTTTTGAAATAACCCCTCACCCAGAGTTTTGGGGGAATGAGTGGGCAACACACAGATTACTAGAGATGTATCTGCTCCTGGCCCCTAAAAGTCCCTAAGGAACCTCTACTAACAAAACAAAGTTTTTAAATGCAGCCTATAATAGAAAAAGTTTCATGAACCTAAGCTGATGCTTGAAAGAAATATAAGATACAGAAATATGCAGCAAGGAGAGTTAATGAACATTTCATGAGCAAGGAAAACAATAGATCAGTAGAGAAAAAGCCTAGTATAGGCAAAAATGTGGTATCAGCATTTTGGACACCAGGCTTAGGTTCAGACTAGATATAAACAGAAAACGGTATCCAGGGCACCTGGGTGGCTCAGTGGTGGAACATCTGCCTTTGGCTCAGGTTGTGATCCCAGGATTCCGGGATCAAGTCCTGCATCAGGATCTCTGCTGGAGCCTGCTTCTCCCTCCGCTTGTATCTCTGCCTCCCTCTCTGTCTCTCTCATGAATAAAGTTTAAAAAAATGGTACTCAAAAGCAGGATAAAAAACAGTATAAAAGAAAATAAAGTGCAACAGAGAGAAAAGGAGCAAAGACCAACTAGGCCATTGTTGTAATAAATAACTTGGGCATAAACATGCCATCTTGCACTTTCCCGTCTACATATTTTTTCAATTAACATCTAAATCTTCCCACTTACACACAAAATCTTTGATCTGATCCTCCTACTCATTCCCAGGCCACTTCTTAAATCCTTTATTTCTACCTAGATTGTTTAGTAGTTTCCCCCATCAGTATGCCTGCCTTATTTCTAGTATCTACTCCCTAGCCCATTTGCTGGAGTCATGAGAGGGTTCTTTCTAAACACAGATCTGACCAAGACTCATGAGTTTTCAGCTGTTTCTTTACTCACTTACAGTAAAAACTCCATAGCTTGACATATCACGTCCTTCCTAACTTCCTCTCCAGCTTTATCTTCCCACAAGCTAACATCTATCTAAAAAATAGCCTCCTATACCAGGAACTAGCCCAACTCTTCTTGAAACCTTTTCCAGCATGCTGCAAAAACTGAATTCTGCTTGCCTCTGTACACCCACTAGAATAGATAAGTACCTCTGAAATAAATAAAACTTCTTCTTGGTCTATCATAATTACCCTGTGTCCAGGTACTTAAAAAAAAAAAAAAAAAGACACAATACAATAAATGAGGACCCAAAAAAACCTTGAGTAAAATGAAGATTTACATTTATTGTGAAATAAAATAGCTTGTGCCAGACCAAGCAGCTCAAGTTCCAGGAATCCAGAAGCTAATCATCTATAACATTACATACAAATTTACATAATTTCAAGGTTTCATTTTATTTTTTTAAAGATTTTATTTATTTATTCATGAGAGACAGAGAGAGAGAGAGACAGAGACAGAGAGAGGCAGAGACACAGGCAGAGGGAGAAGCAGGCTCCAGGCGGGGAGCCCAACATGGGACTCGATCCCGGGTTTCCAGGATCAGGCCCAGGGCTGAAGGTGGCACTAAAGCCCTGAGCCACCCAGGCTGCCCGATTTCAAGGTTTTAATACATTAGAGCCCCTTGAGATAGATAGGATTTGGCTACATAGGTTAAGAGCAGATTCTAGAGCCAGATTGATTTAGTTCTTTATCCAGAATACCACTTTCTAGCTGTAGTTAAAAACTGTGCCTCAGGGATCCCCGGGTAGGCGCAGCGGTTTAGTGCCTGCCTTTGGCCCAGGGCGCGATCCTAGAGACCCGGGATCGAATCCCACGACGGGCTCCCGGTGCGTGGAGCCTGCTTCTCCCTCTGCCTGTGTCTCTGCCTCTCTCTCTGTGTGACTATCATAAATAAATAAAAATTAAAAAAAAAAAAACTGTGCCTCAGTTTCATCCACAAAATAGGAATAATAATACATACCCAAAAAATTAAATAAAACTTACATCATACAATTATTACGAGGTAGGATTAATGAGGAGCAAATGAGTTCCTATTTGTAAAACTCTGAGCATTTATACCTGGCACTGTTAAACATGTATGCTAAAAGCACAAACATGTATATTTTCTTAAAAGTCTCAGGACCAGTACAAATCACATATAGTATTAAATGCATTACGTACGTTAGCATTCAATTCTCACAAAACCACATGCATTATGTATATTAGCATTCAATTCTCACAAAACCACGTAAGGAAAGTGGTACTAAACCCATCTTAAAGATGTGGCTCAGAAAGATTTGTCAGACCTGTATTAGGAAGTTGAAGAGGGACTTAATACACCAAAGAGAGCTCTGCAAAATCAGCTTTATGTCACATATAGTGGAATTAAGGTGAGGATTGGAAACCTGAGTGGCAAAATGGCTTATCTTACTTCATTTATACCTATTCAAGTTTTCATCCCACCCACACCTCTAGTTATTCTAGTTTTTAAAAATGGGTAAGCAAAAATCTAAAAAAAAAAAAATTCGCATGGCCTCTTTTAATTTAAAAAAAAGGGGGGAGGGGGCAGCCCCGGTGGCTCAGCGGTTTAGAGCCTGCCTTCGGTCCAGGGAGTGATCCTGGAGACCCCAGATCGAGTCCCACGTCGGGCTCCCTGCATGGAGCCTGCTTTTCCCTTTGCCTGTGTCTCTGCCTCTTTTCTCTCTCTCTCTCATGAATAAATAAATAAATCTTTGAGGGGGGGAAAAAAAAAACTTTCATTAAGCAAGCACACTTTTTGAGCTTTCCCTACAATTTTATTACTAGCTAGTACCAGAGATGAAAATAAATGGTACAAGACAGAAAAATCAAATGAATCAACCCAACTCACCAATCCTCCGTGTTATTTTTAGCCACTATATCTGGCCTGTGTCCAACACAGTCTTGTCAAGGTCTATGCTGTATCACTTTGTATCACTTTGTGTCCGTCACACTAATTTCCCTAATAAGAAAGCCTAAGAGGGCTGATCGCCATTCCTCGACTTTTGAAGCCGGGACCTTTATTTTATGATACGCAGAGAACATTTTTATACTAGGAACTTTTAAAGCTCTATTAACCAATTTGTCATTTTCACTTCAAAATAAAGATTTATTTTTTTTTTTTTTTTTTTTTTAGGGCTGCCCGGCTGGGCAAGCCTGTGGAGCCTGTAAAAAGCACGCCAACTCTGGATCTCAGGTTGACACTGGGTGTAGCGAGCGAGGACTTAAAAATCTCTTAAAAACAAGTCAATAAAACACAAATAAGATTTTTTTCATAGCACGGCAAGTCAAATGGTTTGACTAAAGCTACTTTGCAGCAGCCGGTATGGAACAGGAGGTACCAACTCCAGCCTTAAGGGGCTGAACTTTCACATCGCTGCCACCTCCCACGCGGGGGGGGGGGGGGGGGGGGGGAAGCCCCTGAAGTTTGAGAACTGAACATTTCACAGATTCCAATCAATTTGCAGGTCTCCTGGATTGTCAACACAAGGGGAGATTCTCGCGGGCCTGAAAATGTCCACCGACCGAATCGAATTCCAGCTAGGCTTGTCTGCCACCCCCGATTTCCAACCTCCTTCGCAAAATAAATAAATAATAAATTAATGAAACTGTAATAACGCGTGTACTGCAGTTTTCCTTTCGATGGTTTCCCCGTCAACCCCTTCCTCTCCCGAGTTCCTCCCGACTCTACAGAAGGGGCCGGGGGAGAGACCCGGGACTTCCCAGAAAGTGGACGCCCCCCCGAGGGGCCGCCCGACGCCGCTCCGCCCCCGCCGCCCCCGCCGCCCGCGCCGCCCGCACACCTGGAGCGCGGCGGGGGCCCGGGAGGGGACGCCCGCTCCTCCCCGCCGCCCGCCGCCGTCCGGCGTCCCACACGGCAAGAAGAGCCCCCCCGGGCCGCCAGCGCTCCCGTCCCTTCCCCTCCCGGCGGCCGCGGGGCCCAAATCGAGGCTCCCCGGCCTAAAAGTGCCTCCGCCGCGAAACGGCGCGAACCCGCCCAGTCACTCGAGGCGCTCCACACGCCCGCGGGCCGCCCCGCCCCGCCCCGCCCCCGCCCTGCCCCGCCGCGCGCCCAGGCCCCGCTCCGCCCCCCGCCCCCCGCCCCCCCACCGGGGCGCGCGGACCGGCCACGGCTCGGCCTGGCCCGCCTGGGCCGCGCGGACCGGGGGAGCCACGGCCCCGCGCGCCCGTCCCGCGCCCCGGGAGGGCCCGGCCCGACGGGCGGCGGCCGCTCACCTGAGGGCCCGGCTGGGACCGGGGCGCGGAGCGGAGGACAGAGCGTCCGAGCGGAAGCCCGCGGGGCGACGGCGCGCGCCACCGGCCTCAGCCCCTCGCTCCCCGAGCGTGTTTTCAAATCGCCTCGTCCTCACGCGGCCGCGTCTCCTTCCGCCGCCCGGAAACCAGGGCCCCTCCCCCGCCGCGCCGCGCTCACGTGACCGCGGCCCGCAGCCGCGCGCAGCCGGGGAGGCGGGAGCGGGAGCGCGAGCGCCAGGCCCCGCCCCCGGGAGGAGGGGGCCCGCCGGAAGCCCCCTGCGCTCGCGGAGGCCGGCGCGGGACGGAGCGCGGCCGCGGACCTGCGGGGCGGGCGAGGCGGGGGCGGGGGCCGGAGGCGTCGCCCGGGTTCCCGCGGCGCTAGAGCGTGCCTCTGCTCCCCTCCGTGCTCCATGGCTCCCCGGACCCGGTGCCACATTCAGAGAACAGAAGTTGAACCGAAATGGAGCGGGGGGGGGGGGGGGGGGGCCGCGGGAAAAGTTTCGGGCCGCTGGAACCCGGGAGTTCCCGAGGACTTTAACCTGGATGGAGCGCTTCGCAACTGCCGGGCCGAGGGCAACGTACACCTATAGTCGCTGAAGCCTGAAAGTCTTCGTCGAGGGTTTTTTGTTTTGTTTTTTTTTTCCCCCTGATGTTTCAAAATCTCAGCCCTGAGATTGCAACGGCTGAAATGAAGTGGGCCCCGCTCCCCCGGGGAAGTTCAGGGAGGACCTGAATGTCTAGAAAGGAGATGAGAAAGGAAGGAGAGTGCTTGTTGGAAAGAATAATCCTTGCCAAAGACTGGCAGGTAGGGTGGAGGGAAGACACCCCCCCGCCCTCCCCCCCGGGTATGGGTGGGAGACCATGATTCAGATTTGTCTCTACAGCTTATCAGTTTATAAGACAGAAAAGCTGACAGCCCTATGAGCCTCCGTTGATGAGCAGAGACCCGAGCCCTGGGACAGAGACCATTCCTGTTCTAGGATGAGAGATGAGGCAGAGCCAGATACCCCCCTCCCCCTCCCCTGGCGACACACAATCTGCCTTGAATCCACCATAAACCAACATTTGGGAGTCCCCAGCATCCTACAGTATTACATGATGTTAAAAGTTGTGAAACTGGATCAGAAGAGGAAAGGTTTATTGCCACCCATCATGTCCCCTAAACTCCAGGTTCCTAGCTAACAGCTTACTCAACATTTCCTTTGACATCCTATTTGCATCTCAGGGTGCACTTGTCCAAAATGGAACTCCTGATCACACCCCCCCACCCCACCCCACCCCACCCCACCCCCGAAATGTATTCCTGCTACAGCTTCTTCATCTCAAATAGCAATTTCATCCTTCTGGTTACTCAAGCCAAAAACCCAAAGAAGGTCTTCTTTCTTCCGCATCTCACACCTAACTCATCAGGAGATTACTTCAAATGTTACCTGACTTCCACCACTTACCACCACCTCCCTCGCTATCACCGTGGTCCAAGCCATCTCATGATCACGATAGAAGATCTCTGAATGGGTTTCCTGTTTCCATTATTACACTCTAGTGTCTCCCCCCTACGGTCTAATATCAGCAGAAAAGCTATGTGATTAATTTAAAATCTAAGGTCAGGTCACGCTTTTGCTCAAAACCCCTCAACTCCCCATGTCATTTGGAATAAAGCCAGAATCCTTATCATAGCCTCAAGATCTGCCGTATTCTGAAATATCACTGAACTTCTGGACACTCCTACAACTCTCCTGTTTTCACTCTTCTCCAGCCAACCTCCCTTGCTTCTTGTCTGTGGCAAAGTGGCACTGGTGGTGATGTAAGTAACAGAAGTGCTTGGCCTGGCTAAAGGAAGTATGCCATGAGGAATCATGTTCAAGAAAAAAGGAAAACAAAAAATAAGAAATCTGATCTTTATTTTTTTTAAATAATTTTTTTATTTGAGAGAGAGAGAGAAACCAAGAACATAAGTTGAAAAGACAGGAAGAGGGAGAAGCAGGCACTCTACTGAGCAGGAAACTAATGCCAGGCTCAATCCCAGACCCCTGGGATCATGATGAGCCCAAGGCAGACGTTTGACAGACTGAGCCTCTCAAGCACCATGAAATCTGATCTTTAAATTTTGGTGAACAAGCACATTTTTTTTCCTATTTTTAAAACACTGGGGTGCCTGGCTGGTTCAGTCAGTAGAACTTGAGACTCTTGATCTTGAAGTTATGAATCCAAGCAGTACAATGGGTATAGAAGTAACTTAAAAATAAATTATAAAAGGGGTGCCTGGGGGAATCCCTGGGTGGCTCAGGAGTTTAGCGCCTGCCTTTGGCCCAGGGCGCAATCCTGGAGTCCCGGGGTCGAGTCCTGGTCGGGCTCCTGACATGGAGCCTGCTTCTCCCTCTGTCTTCTCCCTCTGTCTGTGTCTCTGCCTCTCCCTCTCTCTCTCTCTCTCTCTCTCTCTCTCTCTCTCTGTGTGTGTGTCTATCATGAATAAATAAATCTTTTAAAAATTAAAAAAAAAAAAGGGATGCCTGAGGGGTGCCTGGGTAGCTCCATGAGTTAAGCCTCTGTCTTTGGCTCAGGTCATAATCCTGGAATCCAAGGAAGGAGCCCTGGGTCAGGCTCACAGCTCAGCAGGGAGTCTGCTTCTCCCTCTGCCCCCCCCCCCTTTTGTGTTCTCCCTAGTTCACTTTCTCAAATAAATACATAAAATCTTTAAAAAATAAAAATAAAAGAAGTGTCGTGTGACTCAGTCAGTTAAGTGTCCAACTCTTGATCTTGGCTCCAGTCATCTCAGGGTGGTGAGATCAAGCCCTATATTGGGCTCCACACTCAGTGGGGTGTCTGCTTGTGATTTTCTCCATCTACCCCTCCCCCGCTCAAGCACATGTGCTCTCTAAATAAATACATAAATAAAATCTTAAAAAAATAAAATCCAAAAAACAAAACACTGTGTGGGCTAAACAAAATTCTTATAAGCAGGTTACTTACTAGTTTACAACCTCTGGTTTAAGACATGAAAAGTATGTTTACAAAAGGAAGCTTTTTCCAACTCTAAGTTATGAACTCAATAGTTACAAGAGTCACCTGCTTAGCTGAGCCAGAATAGACCTTTGATAAATGACAGTCATGTAGCAAGGTCTTTAACCCTTGCCAAAAAAACATGCATTCTAAAATCGTGGCATACTTCATTTTCAAAACTCTGTCCAGTTAGCCACAGAAACTCCAGTATTTTAGTTTCTTGGGGCTTCTGTAACAAAGTATCACAAGCTTGGTGGCTAAACAACAGAAATTTGTTAATTCTGGAGACTAGAAGTCTGAGATCATGGTTTGGCAGGATTGGTTCTTTCTGGGCAGCCCCGGAGGGCTCAGCGGTTTGGTGCTGCCTTCAGTCCAGGGTGTGATCCTGGAGACCTGGGATCGAGTCCCACGTCAGGCTCCCCGCATGGAGCCTGCTTCTCCCTCTGCCTGTGTCTCTGCCTCTCTCTTTCTCTCTCTCTCTCTGTCTCTCTCTCTCTGTCTCTCATAAATAAATAAATAAAATCATTAAAAAAAAAAAGGATTGGTTCTTTCTGAGGGCTCTAAGGGAGATGCTGCTTCCTTCATGCCTTCTCCTAGCTTCCGGTAGCCTTAGATGTTCCTTGGGTTGTAGATAAATTCTCTCTCTTCACATTGTCTTCCCTCTGTGTGTGTCTGTGTCCAGAGTTCCTCTTTCTATGAGGACACCAGTCAGATTAGGGCCCACCCAAATGACCTCATTTTTTATTTGATTACCTCTGTAAAAACCCTGTTTCCAAATAAGGACACCTTCTGAGGTGGTAGGGGTCCTAACTCATCTTTTATGAGGGACACAACTCAGCTCCTAACCGACACCAAGATCTGTGTCCAGAAATATCTATATTTAATAGGAACAACCTCTCTTTTTTGTCTATGCTCAGGAGCATCGCAGAAGTCTAGATTAAGAAACTTACTCCTGCACAATTTATATAACCTTTGCAGCTTCTCTGTTTCTTTCTCTCTTTTTAATATTTTATTTATTTATTCATGAGAGATACAGAGACAGAAGCAGAGACCTAGGTAGAGGGAGAAGCAAGCTCCCTGAGGGGAGCCTGATGTGGGACTCAATCTTAGGACCCTTCCCGGGGATCATGACCTGAGCCAAAGGCAGATGCTTAACCACTAAACCACCCAGGTGCCCCACAGCTTCTCTTTTTCTTAACCAGGCTTCCTAGTTAATATTTACTTAGGAAATAGGGTAACACTTCTAAAAATAAAAAAGTTTAATAAGCTTGATTTATAATGTAAAGGCAAACAATAAAAACATAAACATTAAATTAACTCTTACCTTATTTTTCAAAGCTACTGCTAACACGAAAAGCAGAGACTCTGAAGAAAGCCTAAAAGGATGACTTCAAATTTGTTGCTATAACCACAGACAAAAATTCAAAACCCATTCTCCAGGAGTTGATTGATATGATGTATGCAAATTACTTAGGTTACTGCCTGGTACACTTTAAACCCTAGATAAATAGCAACAAATGTTACTATTAATGATATGTTATCATTGTGCAAAATAAAACTTTTAGTTAGGCTTCCTAGATAAGAAAGTAACAAGAAACTCGTTCTGACTTTAAATTAAAAGGAATTTATTGAGATAGCGGGTAACACACAGATGGCCAGGAAGGTTGCTGATCCCAGGTTTGAAAAAAGACAGGAAGGAAGAACACCAGCTAGGAGCACAACCATCAATATACCACAAATATCAGTCCAAGACATAAGAATTGGAAATGAGGAAGTAAAATCATCTCCATTTGATGATATGATTGTATATCTGAAAAAAATCAATTGTAAACCTACTACAAACAATAAAAATTCAGAAAAAGTAAAGCAATATAAAACTAATATTCAGAAATCAATAGATTTCACCTATACAAACAAAAACTAGTTAGACAATAGAATGGAAAAAGAAGCCCCATTTACAACAGCAATCAAAACAGATAAAATTGCTGGGGTGGCTTGGGTGGCTCAGTCAGTTAAGCATCCTACTTTTGATTTTGGCTCAGGTCATAACCTCAGGGTTGTTAGATCAAAGCCCCCCACAGAGCTCCTCATTGAGCCCCACATGGGGCTCTATGCTCAGCAGGAAGTCTGCATCTCTGCTCTCCCTCTGCCCTTCCCCCTGCTCACTTGCTTGTTCTTCTCTCTCTCTCTCAAATAAGTAAATCTTTTTTAAAGATAGATAAAATTCCTAGGACTGAATAAGAAATCAGATTAGAATAGTCAATATCCTACAAATGTCAATTTTCCCTGAAGGTATTGGTAAATTGAATGAGATCCCAATATATATGTCAACAGATTGGGGCTTTTCTCTAGACCTACACAAGCTGATTAAAATTTGCACATGAAAAAAACTAAACAAGAAAAAAAAAAAAGAAAGAAAAAAACTAAACAAGAATAGCCAAGAAAATTTTGAAAAAGAAAAGCAGTGAGGAGGAATCAGCCCTACTAAATACAGAAGCACATTCTAAAAAACTCAATAATTTAAAAAGTGGATTTTGTCATATGAACAGACAAACCAACAGAACAAAATACAAAGTCCAGAAATAGACCAATATGAATACAAGAATTTAATACATTGTAAGGTAAATATCTTCCATCAATAGTATAAAGATAAATGATTTGCACAAATAGGGAGCCATTTGGAAAAAGATAAAGTTGGGTTCATACTTTACATGTTATATTTGAAGATGTAAATTTAAAAAAAAAAAACAAATCTATAAAAATCTCAGAAAACAAAATTTTATTTTATTACTTTGACCCTGTATTAGGACTTGAAATCTAAATACCAGAGAGAAAAGTTTTAAAAATTTGATTGCAGGCTTTCCCCAAAACATTCTGAAATCTTCCACATGATCAAAGGGAAAAAAAGGGGGGGGGAGAGAAAATAAAAAGTAAAGGCAAATAACAAATTTGGAAACATATTTGCAACTCATATCACAAGTAAAGGATTAATTTTCTTAATATACAAAGAATTCTTAGAAACAAAAAAAAGGGCAGCCAGCTAGGCTTAGCGGTTTAGCGCAGCCTTCAGGCCAGGGTGTGATCCTGGGGACCTGGGATCGAGTCCCACATCGGGCTCCCTGCATGGAGCCTGATTCTCCCTCTACCTGTGTCTCTGCCTCTTTCTCTGTGTCTCTCCTGAATAAATAAATAAAATCTTTAAAAAAAAAAATATGAAGTGCTTGATAGGAAATACTGATATCCATACAGTTTGTAGAAAAAGAAATATAAATCACCCTCACGTAAAAAACAAATAAATAAATAAAATAAATTTTAAAAAGTCACCCTCACATAAAAGATATTATGCCTGACGCACAACAAGAGAAATGCAAATTAAAATATGATAATTTTTCTTACTTTTTACGGTTATCAAAATTCAAGAATTTGACAACGTACCAGTTAGTGACACTGGAGAAGCATCCCTCTCACATATTGTTAGTAGCAGTATAAACTCTACAAAAGATGTACTTGCAAGAATTTAATTTGGCTAGGAGTAACAGTAAAACATAAAAAAGTATTAGTTTCTCACATTAAAGTCAAGAAGTTAATTCCTCACTTGAAAATCAAGATGCAAGCAGACTCCAGGAAGTTCTTCTTTCAGAAGATAGAAGGGGTGAGTTTGAAGCAAGAGAGCATTGCTTAATAATCAGAACTACAACTTTATAAAAGTTTTAAGCAACTAAATAAAATAACGGAAGCATCAGAAAAAATTAAGTAATTATAATGTGTAATATGGGGGTTGAGGAGACTTTCTTTGAAAAGATAGGAAACCTAGAAGCCATTGAAGAAGAATGTAGACAGAGTTCACAACACTAGAAAAATGTAATATGATATGGCAAATGATACCATAAACATAGACAAAAGGCAAAAAAAATAGCATAGGGGAAAGATTTGTAACACATATGAAAGATAAGTGATTGATAACTGCAATATACAAGGAGTTTTTACAAATTATTGAGAAAATGACAAAAACAATCCAATGAGAAAAAAGGCCTAAAGCTGTGAATAGCAATTCACACGTACAAAAATCCAAATGATCAATAAACTTTGCAAGCCTGCTCAACCTCACAATTGTCAGGGAAATGTAAATTAATACAACAATGAGGTATGACTTCTGACTTACCAAATTCACAACAATTATAAAGCAATATAACACCTACTGCTGGTGAGGATACAAGGAAAAGTGTATTTTCTATGTTTGCTACTGGAAATGTAAAATAATGCCACCATTTGGGAAATAAGTCCGGAAATATCTAAACAAAGTTTTCTTTAAATTCATATTCTTTCGGGATGCCTGGGTGGCTCAGTGATTGAGAGTCTGCCTTTGGCTCAGGACTTGATCCCAGGGTCCCTGATGGAGTCCCTGCATAGGGCTCTGGGAAGGAAGACTGCTTCTCTCTCTGCCTGTGTCTCTGCCTCTCCCTCTGTATCTCTCATGGATAAAAATCTTAAAAATAAATAAATTCGTATTTCGTTCAATCTAGTGATCCCATCCCCTGAGAACTTATCCCATAGCTATAAAAGCATCGGTCCAAAATATATTTATTTGGGGATCCCTGGGTGGCTCAGCAGTTTAGTGCCTGCCTTCAGCCCAGGACATGATCCTGGAGTCCTGGGATCGAGTCCCACATCAGGCTCCCTGCATGGAGCCTGCTTCTCCCTCTGTCTGTGACTCTGCCTCTTTCTCTCTCTCTCTCTCTTTCTCTCTCTCATGAATAAATAAATAAAATCTTTAAAATATATATATATATGTTTATTTATTTCAACAATATTTGAGTACCAATACATTGGGAAGAAAATGGATATATGGGGCACCTGGCTGGCTCAGACAGTGGAGCACACGACTTTTGATCTTGAGGTCATGAGTTTAAGCCCCACATTGGTTATGGAGCCTACTTAAAAAGAAAGACAAGAAAAAGAAGAAAGAAAGAAAGAAAGAAAGAAAGAAAGAAAGAAAGAAAGAAAGAAAGAAAGAAAGAAAGAAAGAAAGAAAGAAAAAGAAAGAAAGAAAGAAAGAGAAAATGGATATGGATAAATAAAGGCACAGTTTAATAAATTGTGATACCCTAATTGTGTTTTGGAGCTATTAAAGGGACTGAGTTCCATCTATTTCAGTTAAGTTTGTTTGAAGATATTTTTCCTTGATGTATTTTCAAGTAAAATAAGAACCTGCATGAAAGTATATATAATCCTAATCACGCTGTTACAAAATAAACCAAAAATGCATGTATTTTGTTTTGTTTTGTTTTGTTTTTTTGTGGGGGGGGGGTGTTAGGGATATTGAGCATCTTTTTTTTTTTTAAGTAGACTCCACACCCAGTGGGAGCCCAATGCAGGGCTTGAACTCACAACCCTGAGATCAGAACCTGAACTGCCCTTCTCTGAGAGAACACCAAATGGCGGATGACGCCGGTGCTGCAGAAGGGCCCAGAGGCCCAGAGGCCGAGAGGCCCAGAGCTCATGGAGGCAAGGCGGAGAACAAGGAGTGGATCCCCGTCACCAAGTTGGGCCGCCTAGTCAAGGACATGAAGATCAAGTCCCTGGAGGAGATACATCTCTTTTCTCTGCCCATCAAGGAACCTGAGATCATTGACTTCTTCTTGGGGGCATCCCTCAAGGACGAGGTCTTGAAAATCATGCCCGTGCAAAAGCAGCCCCGTGCTGGCCAGCGGACCAGGTTCAAGGCATTTGTTGCCATCGGAGATTACAATGGACGCATGGGTCTGGGTGTCAAGTGCTCCAAGGAGGTAGCCACTGCCATCCGTGGAGTCATCATCCTGGCCAAGCTTTCCATCGTCCCCGTGCAATGAGGCTACTGGGGGAACAAGATAGGCAAGCCCCACTGTCCCATGCAAGGTGACCGACCGGTCGCTGTGGTTCTGTGCTGGTGTGTCTCATCCCTGCCCCCAGAGGCACTGGCATTGTCTCAGCCCCTGTGCCCAAGAAGCTACTGATGATGGCTGATATTGATGACTGCTACACTTCAGCCAGGGGCTGCACTGCCACCCTGGGGAACTTTGCCAAGGCTACTTTTGATGCGATCTCCAAAACCTACAGCTATCTCGCCCCTGATCTCTGTGTTCACCAAGTCTCCTTATCAGCAATTCACTGACCATCTTGTAAAGACCCACACCAGAGTCTCCATGCAGAGGACCCAGGCTCCAGCTGTGGCTACCACATAGTTTTATACAAGAAAAATAAAAGTGAATTAAAGCTTAAAAAAAAAAAAGAAAAGAAAAGAACCTGAGCTGAGATCAAGAATCAGGCAGCCCGGGTGGCTCAGCGGTTTAGCACCGCCTTCAGCCCAGGGTGTAATCGTGGAGACCTGGGATCGAGTCCCATGTCAGGCTTCCATATTCTATGCAGGAGCCTGCTTCTCCCTCTGCCTGTGTCTCTGCCTCTCTCTCTCTCTCTCTCTCTCTCTCTCTCTGTGTCTCTCACGAATAAATAAATAAATAAAATCTTTAAAAAAAGAAAAAAAAAAAGGAATCAGACACTTAGCCAATTAAGTGGCCCAGGCATCCCCAGAAATGCATGTATTTGTATGTGACCATGGAAACATGGAGAATGTGTAAAACATTACAGGTCAGAAAGTTATTAATTACCTGGGAGGAACTGAAGCAAGGAGAGATGTGTAAATAGCAATAGGTAATTGAAAGAATGGTTATCAAAAATTAAAATAAAATAATATTTAATGCCTTAATGTTAAGTATTAGTTTTTTTATTTTAACATAATACATTTTCAAAACTGGGAAATTGAAGTTGTTACAATACTATTAACTCAGGTACAGATCACATCTGGATCTGATCGGTTTTTCTAATAAGCACTAATTTTTATGGCTTTATTAATATATAAATGATACACAAAAACCTGTGCATATTTAATGTATACAACGTGTTGAGTTTGGACATACATCTGCACCTGTGATACCATCACCACAAATCAAGATAATAAACACATCCATCATCCCTGAAAGTTTCTCTGTGCCCCTTTGCTTTAAAAAGAAAAAAAATAAAATTTCTAGTACAGAACACTGAACACAAGATCTACCCTCTTGAGTTTTTAAGTGCACAAGACCATATTGCTAACTATACACGCTCTGTCCTATGGGAATTGTCTAGAACTAACAGATCTTGCATAAAGGTAACTTTATACCCATTGAACATCAACTTCCATCTCCCTGTCCCCTGGCAATCACCATTCTATTTTCTGCTTCTCTAAGTTGGACTATTTCAGATACCTCATTATTTGTCCAAGCTTTGATTTTTAAATGCATGCCTGACCATTTCCCAAAATTTGAGACATTAATAAACCCTATAATAACATACTAATAAGTTCCATTACAGGGATCCCTGGGTGGCGCAGCGGTTTAGCGCCTGCCTTTGGCCCAGGGCGCGATCCTGGAGACCCGGGATCGAATCCCACATCGGGCTCCCTGCATGGAGCCTGCTTCTCCCTCTGCCTATGTCTCTGACTCTCTCTCTCTCTGTGTGACTATCATAAATAAATAAAAATTAAAAAAAAAAGTTCCATTACAAAGTTCTGAAGAAGACTACTCTTAAGCAGTAAACGTCCCAATTTTGTTTCCTAAGAGGCTAAAACACAGACCACATATTTTAAGAAAGTACATCCTTTAAGAAATTGTTTTGTAAAAGTCACATGACCATTGCAGAGGTTAAATTACCACCTTGCAGATTCTACACGTATCCATAGTCACTACAAATATTTTCCCACATCAGGATATTACTTTGCTGCTCTCAGAAATCCTGCTAAACAGGAGAAGTTTGGCAATTTCCACAGCTAGAGATTGAAAAAAAGTGTTCTGTTTGGATCCAGATGAACATCCTTGAACCCACAATGGAAGTCAGAAGGTTGATATTCATATTCCCAATGATGATGCTCAGAGGTTTAACAACAGATACAGCTTTAATCTATTGAAATAGTCATCCCAGTACCTCCCAGTTGAATATCAACCCTGAAGAAACTAAGCCATAAGGACATACATATCTAGTAAAGCATAAAGTTAAGCTCTGAATCCACATCTCAAAACCCCTAAGTTTACAGGGAAAGAAATCAAACAATTTTCCTTATAGTAAATATAGTAAATAGTTAACGGAAACTTTAAAATTACAAGAAGGTAGTCACAGAGCCTGGGGCATTATTTCTAAGATACTATTCCTTAGAGCAGCATTTTGCAATTAGCGTATTATATTTATAGTCAGAAACTTACATTTTAAAAAAAATTACTTCAAAATTTTTAGGATATTAAATAGCACACTTGCACACAAAGCTACTCTGTAGTTACCACTAATTCCTGAAAACAATAGATGGATAAACATGAGGCCCACCAAGTAGTTCAATAATTTTCCATGGTTCTGAAAGTTCAACAGATTAATTTTTAATTTTCTCGTATGTGAGCAATTACTTTTTCTTGTCTGCATTTTAGAAAATAACAAAACTTGAATTTTCTTATTGTATTTATAGTAGCTAGATTCCTAATTCACTTGTAATAATTTGCATTTAATATAAAATATGGAATAAAAACATATTAAATATGTAAGAATGATAAAGATATATAGAAAACAGGCATTCTTTTCAGTGGAGGGAATGAACTGCTACTTTTGAGGAAGACATTTTTGTGCGTAGGAAGAAGCTATAAAGCTTAGACTTCCACTGATTTATGTATAAGAGATGTATAAGAATGTTGATCCCATCAATGTTTATAGACTGAAAAATCAGAAAGTATAGATGTCCAGCAATCAGTGAATATATATATTTAAGTATGGCAAATCTTTAAGAAAGAATACACAAAGACTTTAAAAACAGGATTTTAAAAAAGATTTATTTATTTATTTAGAGGGTGGAAAGGTATGCAGTGGAGAGAGCCAGAGGGAAAGGGAGAGTCTCAAGTAGACTCCACACTGAGTACCAAGCCCAACACAGGGCTTAATCTCAGGGCCCTGAGATCACAACCAGAGCCAACACCAAGAGTCAGACATTTAACCAACTGTGCCACCCAATTACCCCTTAAAAAAGTGTTTTTAAAGACTAAGTATCAAGGGAAATCTTCAGTGGAAAAAATCACTATTTTGCAAACCTTAATGAACAAATGGTTCTAATGGATCTAAGAAAGATCATCAATAGTTTATTAAATCATAGAGAGTGAAACAGACATTATGTACCTTCTTTTATTCTTACTAAGGCTTTATTTTCAAGGAATCTCTATACCCAGCATGGGGTTTGGACTCAGAACCCTGAGATCAAGAGTCATATGCTCCACTGACTGAACCAGCCAGATGCCCCCAGCCATTATGTACCTTCTTTTTTTTTTTTTTTTTTTTTTTAGGATTTTATTTATTCATTCATGAGAAACACACAGAGAGAGGCAGTGACATAGGCAGAGGGAGAAGCAGGCTTCCTACAAGGAGCCCAATGTGGGATCTGATCCCAGGACCTCAAGATCACAACCTGAGCCAAAGGCAAACGCTCAACCACTGAGCCACCCAAGTGTTCCAACATTATGTACCTTCTTCTGAAAGTACACAATACTACCTTTTAAAAAGTCTTGCCGGATAATTTACAAGTGAATCTGATTAAGCCTAAATCTAACAATTTATGGAAACTAAAAGCAGAGAAGCATATTAACTACATTACAGCAATACAATCAGTACAATCTAGATGTGAAAAACTCAATGAGGCAAACAACCTGGTTTCTGTTAGCAAAGGTTGTTTTGAAAGGATAAAAGGAGACTGAATAGATGAAGAGAATTTTAAGTGCTATATCAACCAATTATAATGTATGGATTTTCCAAGGATACTGGATTCACATAAACAAACCATAAATTATGTATATGGCAATCAGGGAAATATGAACATTAGACATTTCATAATATTAAGAAATCTTGAATAATAAAGCAACTTTAATTATCTTGAGAAAGAGCTCTCTCTTAATAAATAGTGAAAGGGAATAAAGAGAAAATGAGTGGGAAATATCAGAGAGGGAGACAGAACATGAGAGACACCTAACTCTGGGAAATGAACAAGGGGTAGTGGAAGGGGAGGTGGGCAGGGGGATGGGGTGACTGGGTGATAGGCACTGAGCGGGGCACTTGATGGGATGAGCATTGGATGTTATGCTATATGTTGGCAAATTGAACTCCAATAAAAAAATTTTTTTAAATGAAAATGAAAGCACAATGGTCCAAAATCTTTGGGACATAGAGAAAGCATTTTTTTTTAAGATTTTATTTATTTATTCATGAGAGACACAGAGAGAGAGAGAGAGAGAGAGAGAGGCAGAGATATAGGCAGAGGCAGAAGCAGGCTCCATGCAGGGAGCCTGATGCAGGACTCAATCCAGGCATCCTGAGATCACACCCTGAACTGAGGCAGATGCTCAACCACTGAGCCACACAGGCACCCCAAGAAAGCAGTTCTAAGAGGAAAGTATATAGCAATACAAGCCTATCTCAAGAAATAAGAAAAAGCTCAAATAAACAATCTAAGCTTAGATCTAGAGGAACTAGAAAATAAAAACACAAAGCCCGAGTTGAGTAGAAGGAAGGAAATAATAAAAATCAGAGCAGAAATAGATGACACAGAGGCTAAAAAGATAATAGAAAAACGGAGGCACCTGGGTGGCTCAGGTGGCTGAGTATCTGAGTCTTGATTTCAGCTCAGATCATGATCTTGGGTTCATGGGATCATGGGATCAAGTGCCATGTGAGGCTCTGTAACTCAGCAGGAGGTCTGCTTGGGATTCTCTCTCTCCCTCTTCCTCTATCCCTCCCCCTGCTCACTTGAGCTTGTTCTCTGTCTCTCAAATAAATAATTACATCTTTTAAAAAAGAAAAATAGAAAAATTCAGTGAAACCAAGACCTGATTCTTTTAAAAGATAGACAAAATTGATAAACTATTAGCCAGATTCATTAAAAAAAAAAAGAAGAAGAAGAAGCTTCCAGATGAGGAGGGAGCCTGCTTCTCCCTCTACCTCTCCACCCTGCTCAAGAAAAAAAAAAAGAGGAAGAACCTGAATATAAATAAAATCAGAAATGAAAGAGAAGCAACAACTAATACCACAGAAATACAAAGGATTATAAGAGAATACTCTGAACTTTGAACAATTGTATGCAAACAAATTAGACAACATAGAAGTGAATAAATTCCTAGAAACATACAATCTCCCAAAACTGAATCAGGAAGAAATAGAAAATCTGAAGAGAACAATTATTAATAATGAAATTGAATTGGCAATAAAAAGGACAAAAAAAAAAAAAGAACAGATAATTTTTTTAAAGAATTTATTTATTCATGAGAGACACAGAGAGAGAGAGGCAAAGACACAGGCAGAGGGAGAAGCAGGATCCATACAGGGAGCTTGACGTGGGACCCCATTCCAGGTCTCCAGGATCACACCCTGGGCCAAAGGCAGGACTTCACTGCTAAGCCACCCAGGCTGCCCCAAGAACAGATAAATTCACTGGTGAATGCTATCAAACATTTAAAGAAGATTTAATATCTATTCTCCTCAAACTATTTAAAAAAATAGAAGTGGAAGGAAAGCTTTCACATACTTTCTACAAGGCCAGCATTATCCTTATACCAAAGACAAAGACACCACAAAAAGAAAAAACTACAGGACAATATCTCTGATGAACATAGATGCAAAAATCCTCAACAAAATATTAGCAAATCACATTCAACAATATATTAAAAGGATCATTTGCCACAATTAAGTGGGATTTATTCCAAGAATGCAAGGATGGTTCAATATTCACAAATGAATGTGATACATCACATCAACAAAATGAAGGATAAAAATCACATGATCATCTCAATAGAAGCAGAAAAAGCACATGACAAAATTCAATATCATCATGATAAAAACTCTCAACAAGTAGGTTTAGTGAGAACACACCTCAACATAATAAAGCCCATATATGGGACACCTGATTGGCTCAGTAGTTGAGTGTCTGCCTTTGGCTCAGGGTGTGATCCTGGATTCCTGGGATTGAGTCCCATATCGGGCTCCTTGCATGGAGCCTGCTTCTCCCTCTCTCCCTTTGCCTATGTTTCTGCCTCTCTCTCTGTATCTCTCATGAATAAATAAAATCTTTTAAAATAAAAAATAAAAAATAAAGCCTATATATGAAAAACCCACAGCTAACATTATAC
Organism: Canis lupus baileyi; assembly: GCF_048164855.1. Taxonomy (NCBI): domain Eukaryota; kingdom Metazoa; phylum Chordata; class Mammalia; order Carnivora; family Canidae; genus Canis; species Canis lupus. The sequence continues at coordinate 59,094,448 of NC_132847.1, forward strand.
TCAATGGTAAAAAACTGAGAGCTTTTCCTTAAGATCAGGAACAAGACAAGAATGTCTACTCTCACCACTTTTATTCACCATTTCCTGGAAGTCCTAGCCACAGCAATCAGAGAGAAAAAAAAAAGAGATATCAATGTTGGTAAAGAAGAAGTAAAACTCTCACTATTTGCAGATGACATGATACTATACATAGAAAACGCTAAAGACTCCACCAAAAAAAACCCTACTAGAAGCAATAAATGAATTTAGTAAAATTGTAGGATGCAAAATTAATACCTAGAAATTGATAGTGTTTCTGTGCATTAATAACAAAGTAGCAGAAAGAGAAACTAAGAAAATAATTCCACTTACAATTGCACCAAAAAAGGATAAAACACCTGGGAATAAATTTAACCAAGGAGATAAAAGACCTCTACTCTGAAAACTATAAAATAGTGATGAAAGAAATGGAAGATGACACCTAAAAATGGAAAGATATTCTATGCTTATTTATTGGAAGAATTAATATTGTTAAAATGTCCATATTACCCAAAGTAATCTACAGATTCAATGGAATCCCTATCAAAATACCAACAGCATTTTTCGGACCTAGATTGAAAAATATTAAAATTTGTATGGAACAACAAAAGATCTCAAATAGCCTGAGCCATTTTGGGAAAGAAAAACAAAGGTATCAAAATTCCAGATTTCAAAACATACTACAAAGCTGTAATAATCAAAACAGTATAGTACTGGCACAAAAAAAGGCAGGCATATCAATTGAAGAGAACAGACAGCCCAATAAACCCATGCTTACATAGTCAATTAATCTGTGACAAAGGAGGCAAGAATATACAATGGAGAAAAGATAATCTCTTCAATAAATGGTGCTGGGAAAACTGGCCAGCTGCATGCAAAAGAATGAAACTGGACAACTTTCTTATACCATACATAGGAATAAACTTAAAATGGATTAAAGACCTAAATGTGAGACTTGAAACCATAAAAGTTGTGACAGTAATTTGAAGAAGAGAACATGACAGTAATTTCTCTGGCATTGGCTATACATAGCAACATTTTCTAGTTACATCTCCTACGGCATGGAAAACAAAAGCAAAAATAAACTACAAGAGTATATCAAAATGAAAAGCTTTGGCACAATAAAGGAAACTGTCAACAAAACAAAAAGGTAACCAACTTAATGGGAGAAGATATTTTCAAATGATACATCTGGTAAGAGGTTAATATCCAAAATATATAAAGAACTTATACAACTCAACATTAAAAACCAAACAATCCAATTAAAAATGGGTAGAAAACCTGAATAGACATTTTTCCAAAGAAGATATCCAGATGGCCAATAGACACATGAAAAGATGCTCATTGTCACTAATCATCAGAGAAATGCAAATCAAAACCATAATGAGATATCATCTTGCACCTGTTAGAATGGCTAAAATTAAAAAAAAAAAAGTCAAGAAATAACAAATATTTGTGAGAATATGGAGAAAAAATAAAACTTGTGAGCTGTTTTTGGGGATGTAAATTGGCACAGCCACCATGGAAAACAGTACAGAGGTTTCTTAAAAAATTAAAAATAGAAATACCACATGATCCAATAATTCACTCTTGGGTATTTACCCAAAGAAACAAAAACACTAATTCAAAAAGATATACGTACCTGTATGTTTATTGCAATATTATTTGCAGTAGCCAAGGTATAAAAGCAACACAAGTGTCCATCGATAAATGAATGGATAAAGAAAATGTAGTATATATACAATGGAATATTGCACAGCCTTTAAACAGGACAAGACCTCGTCATTTCCAACAACATGGGTGGACCTAGAGGGTAAGATACTAAGATAAGTCAGACCAAGAAAGACAAATATCGTATGATTTTACTCACATGTGGAATCTAAAAAACAAATGAATAAACAAACAAAAAGCAGAATTAGGCTTTAAATGAAGCAACAAACTATTGGCTACCAGAGGAAAAAGGGGTGGAGGGATGGGCAAAAATTGGTGAAGAGGAGTGAGGTACAGGCTTCTAGTTAGAAATGAGTAAGTCATGGGACTAAAAAGTATAGTATAGGGATGCCTGGGTGGCTCAGTGGTTGAGAGTCTGCCTTGGGCTCAGGGTGTGATCCTGGAGTGCTGGGATCGGGTCCCACTCACTCCGGCTTCCTGCATGGAGTCTGCTTCTCCCTCTGCCTGTGTCTCTGCCTCTCTCTCTCTCTGTGTCTCTCATGAATAAATTAAATTAAGTCTTTTTTTTTTTTAAGGTATAGCATAGAAAATATAGTCAATAGTACTGTAATAGTGTTATACAGTGACAGATGGTAGCTACCCTTGTGGTGAGCAAATCATAATGTATAAAGAAGTTGAATCACTATGTTGTACACCTCAAACTAATGTAACATTGTCAACTATACTAAAAAAAATTTTTTTAAGAGTTCATATCTTTCAGGGATGCCTGGGTGGCTCAGTGGTTGAAGATCTGCCTTTGGATCAGATTGTGCTCAGGGTCCTGGCATCAAGTCCAACATCGGGCTCCCCACAGGGAGCCTGCTTCTCCCTCTACCCATGTCTCTGCCTCTCTGTCTCTCATGAGTAAATAAATAAAATCTTTTTTTTTTAAAGAGTTCGTATCTTTTAAAGAAACATACTGAAATATTTATGAATGAAATGATGATATATCCTTCCAGAAAGGAGAAATGAGTAGGGCAGAGATAAAGTAAGTTTATCCATAAGCTGACAAACTATTGAAGCTGGAGGATAGAAATGTGGGGATTCACTGCCTATTTTTCTATATGTAATTTTCTATAATATAACCCTTAAAAAGAAAAAAAAAAAAAACTAGTACTGGGGTTCCTGAGTGGTATAATAGATTAAGCATCTGATTCTTGGTTTCAGCTCAGGTCATGATCTCAGAGTAGTGAGATCGAGCCCACATTGGGCTCTGTGCTTACCAGGGAGTCTGTTTGGGATTCTCTCTCCCTTTTCCTCTGCCTCTATCCCCCACACTATCTCTCAAATACATAAGTAAATCTTAAAAAAAAAAAAAAAAAAAAAAAAAAAGTCTAGTACTGTAGATTCATAGTAAAAAAAAAAAAAAAAAGGCAAGTAGACTCACAAGGGAATAAGGAGCAAGTCCTGGACCAATTTTTTTTTATACCTTGTAATAAATAACCTATAAGTAGATACATATAATTCTTATGCTACTGTAAATTTTGATATAAACAAATTCACATACCAGGGTTAATTTATTTTTCAGGTTATACATCATGAATTGGATTTGAAAAATAAAGCAGTCATGTCCATGATCAAATGAAAAGAATAATCTGGGCCTACACTGCCATTTCCTGTGAAACTTTGCCTTTCTCAGGATATAAGACAAATCTTTCCCAAATCACTGACACTAACCCCAAAGGCTCCTAATTCAGAGCCTTAAACAAGGTCTTCCTCTAGAAATTAGGTATGATCCTCATTTAGTTCACTCCTCTAGAATCTTTTTCCCAAGTAACTGGAGTTCAAGAGGAGAAATGCAGATTTTCTGGATCTCAGTAGATAAAGTTGTTTATTCTTTGTAAGTGTGTAATACACATTTACAAAGCCCTATATTGTGACAGGCTTCTGTGATAGGTCTTGGGGACCCAGTCTCTGCTCTTATCTACTGGGGAAGACAAAAAAGTAAAGAGGCAAGTAGTAAATAATTTTTTAATCTAGATAAAGTCAATTTAATATGAAAGAGGAAAACTGGTTTGCAATATTCTTCTCTAGTCAATGCCAGATTATCTAATTGCTTTGAAACACAACTACTTCCTCCTCCTTAAGTGTTGGGCAAACAATAGGGAGCAGATTGGGGGTAGGGAGGGTATACATACACACCCAATTAGGGGAATGGTTATAAATTCCTGCTTTGGGAGTCACTACATTTCTTTCTTTTCAGTAGAAAAATCCCTAGAGTAAATGGAATAGAAGCTGGCAGTGAGGAGTGGTTAGACTGAAAATAGACATCAATTCTGGAATCACATAGGGTTGGAAGGAAGATTTTGAGGCGTAAAATCAACTCAAATAATGGAGAATTGATTTTTTTTTTCTTTTTAGTATTGGTGTGGATATCAATAGATTCAGGAAACACCTACGGATCAAAAGCACTAGGAGACTCTTTATGAGAATTTTATACCTTCCATAAGGAAGCTTAACCCTGGGATGCCTGAATGGTTCAGCAGTTGAGCATCTACCTTCTGCTCAGGGTGTGATCCCAGGGACCAGGATCCTGTCCCACATCGGGCTCCCTGCATGGAGCCAGCTTCTCCCTCTGCCTGTGCCTCTGCCTCTCTCTCTCTCTGTCTCTCCCATGAATGAATAAATAAATCTAAAAAAAAAAAAAAAAGGAAGCTTAACCATTTGTTCTGGTGGCTGGGGGTAAAAGATAATGTTTTTCATTTTGCTTCTATCTGCGTAAAATATCTCTGGAGAGAAACACGTAAGACTAGAAACATTGTTTTAAGGGAAGGGTATTCGGAGGCTAGGAAATGGGTAAAAGGAGATTTCTTTTTCCCCTATGAATACTATATGCCTTTTAAATTTTGAACCATATGAATATATTACCTTGTATAATTCATTAATTTATTTATTTTTTTTTTAATTTTTTATTTATTTATGATAGCCACAGAGAGAGAGAGAGAGGCGCAGAGACACAGGCAGAGGGAGAAGCAGGCTCCATGCACCGGGAGCCCGACGTGGGATTCGATCCCAGGTCTCCAGGATCGCGCCCTGGGCCAAAGGCAGGCGCCAAACCGCTGCGCCACCCAGGGATCCCCATTAATTTATTTAAAATAAAGACTAAAATGGAAATCATAATGCCTAAAAGTGGGTGAGGAGATTAGCATCACAGGGCTGTTTTCCCCTAATACAAAATGAAAACTAAGGCACACTCTGCTAAGAAACTAAAGAGCCAAAAAAAAAAAAAAAAAAAAAAAGAAACTAAATAGCCATTATAACTGAATATAATACATAATCCCAGATTTTCTTTTCTTTTCTTTTCTTTTGTTAAGTAATCTCTACATACAAAGTGTGTCTTGAACTCATGACCCCAAGATCTAGAGTCACATGCTCTACTGACTGAGCCTTCCAGGCACCTCTCAGACTTTCTTTTGCTACAAAGGGCCTTATGGACAAAGTTAGTGAATCCTGACTAAGATCTATCAGTTGAATAATAGTATTGTATCACTGTTAATTTCCTGATTTTAATAACTGAACTGCAGTTATATATAAGAAAAGTCTGTTTTTATGAAACGCTAAAATATTTAGGGGTAAAGTGGTATCATGTCTGCAATTTAAGAATTCAGTTGGGGGTGGTAGTGAATAGAAAGAGACAGAGAAAGATACAATAATAAAGAAAGTATGATAAAGTGTTAACATTTGTGGTAAGGAGGAGGAATCTCTGAGACTGGTAAACATTAGTGTGTATAAAATGAGTAAAAAGGGATGCCTGGATGGCTCAGTGGTTGAGCATCTGCCTTTGGCTCAGGGCATGATCCCAGGTTCCAGGATCAAGTCCTGCATCAGGCTCCCTGCATGGAGCCTGCTTCTCCCTCTGACTGTGTCTCTGCCTCTCTCTGTCTCTCATGAATAAATAAACTAAATCTTTAAAAAATAATAAAATAAAGTGAGTAAAAAATGTCACTTTTTTTGAAAACAGGTAATTTTAAGGACTTAATTTTTAAGTAATCTCAACACCCAATGTGGGGATCAAGACCACAGCCCTGAGATCAAGAGTCGCGTGTTCTACTGAATGAGCCAGCCAGGCCCCCCAGTTTTTAAAATAACGTTAAATATAGGGCTCCTGGATGGCTCAGTTGGTTAAGTGTCTGCCTTTGACTGAGGTCATGATCCCTGGGTCCTGAGATTGAGATCCGTGCGAGGGGGGAAGTCTGCTTCTCCCTCTCCTTCTGCTGTTCCCCTCTGCTTGTGCTCACTGTCTCTCCCTCCGAAATAAACAACTTAAAAAAAAGATTTTATTTATTTATTCATGAGAGACACACAGAGAGAGGCAGAAACATAGGCAGAGGGAGTAGCAGGCTCCTTGTGGGGAGCCTGATGTGGGACTCAATCCCAGGACCCCAGGATCATGACCTGAGCCAAAGGTAGATGTTCAACCGCTGAGCCACCCAGATGCCCCTCCTCCCAATAAATAAATAAAATCTTTAAAAAATAAAAATTGAAAAAATAAATGTTAAATATATACTTATCATATGACCTAGCAATGACACAAAAGAAACGAAAGCACGTATATCCAAAAAGTTTTTACAAGAATGTTCATGTCCACAGTATTCATAATAGCCCAAAGTGCAAACAATTCACATGTTCCCCAATAGGAGAGTAAATAAATAAATGTATTCATACAATAGATATTGGAAAAGGATTCTCCATGGGTCTCTTGTGTTTCTGCATGTCTTGTGAACAGAGGCACTAACAGCTTTGCTCCAATCTTCTCCAGAGTTCTTGTATAGCAGATACCTTGGAAGATATAGTTTCTCTATCTGGAGCAGAGGGCAAGTTTGTTTGCTGCCCAGTAAAATGAAGATAATGTCTCCCTCCTGGTCATAAGTTGGGCAAGGTTCCCTGCAGCCTCTATTAAAAGATCAGAGTTTCCTAAGTCTGGGGTTCACTATGACTCAAGATTACTGTGTGTGTAGTATCCACTGAGGCCCATCTGAATCACTTCCCTGGGACTTGGGATGGGGGGCACTTGGAAACTGGCACAAGCATGAAGTTAATGCTTCCTGCTGTGCCATGAGTAAAAAAGACCTTTATCTCTGACCCAGAAATCTTATATCTTCTACCATGACCCTGTGGCAGTCTTACTTGTTATCTTGCAAGTAGGGTAAAATCTCAGAATTTTCCGTTTTTGACAATGGAATGCTGCTCAGCAATGAAAAAGAATGAATCACTGATACATAAACCAACAAAATTAACCTTTGAAAACAATACTCTGGGTGAAAAGAAAAAGCCAAAAATGAATACAGTACTGTATGATTCTATTTCTATGAAGTTCTAGATTGGGTAAACCTAATCTATATTGATAGAATGCAGGTCACTACTTGCCTGAGACAAGGGATTTGAGGCATGTTGACCACAAAGGCAAAGGAGGAAACTACCCTGATTGATGGGGCTTTTCTTTTTTTTTTTTTTTTTTGATGGGGCTTTTCATTATGCATCTTTGTTGTGGCAGTGGTTGCATGGGTATATACATTTTTCAGAGTGTAACAAGCTGTACACCTAAATAGGTGCAATTTTTTTAAGATTCTATTTTTAAGTAATCTCTACACCCAACATGGGACTCAAACCCACAACCCCAAGATCAAGAGTCACATGCTCTGCCGACTAAACCAGCCAGGAGCCCTGTATAATTTTCTTACATATAAATTATGCCTCAATAAATTTGTACCAGTAGAAACATCCCAAATTTCCATCAACATATGAATGGATAAATTAGATTTGGTACATACACACAATGAAATATTATTTGGCCTTAAAAGGGAATGAATTCTGTGGCACCTGGGTGGTTCAGTCGGTTAAGCATCTGCCTTAGGCTCAGATTATGATCTCGGGGTCCTGGGATCGAGCCCACATTGGGGCTCCTTGCTCAGCGAGGAGTCTGCTTCTCACTTTGCCTCTGCCTCTCCCCACCCCCTACTTGTGCGGTTGTGTGCTCTCTCTCTCTCTCAAATAAGAGAATAAAATTTTAAAAGAAATGAGGGCACATGGGTGGCTCAGTGGTTGAGAGTCTGCCTTCGACTCAGGGCATGATCCTGGGGTCTGGGATTGAGTCCTGCATCGGCCTCCCTGCAGGGAGCCTGCCTCTCCCTCTGCCTATGTCTCTGCCTCTCTCTCTCTCTCTCTCTCTCTCTCTCTCTCTGTGTGTCTCTCATGAATAAATAAATAAAATCTAAAGGGGAAAAAAAAGGCTCTGGGAAATTTTAAATAAAGGAATGTATTTTATTTTCATTCACCCTAGCATTTCTCAAACTTACTTGATTAAAAGTTTTGACATTCCATGGAATTAATATTTTGTGGGATACATATTTAGAAGAGAATTTCCCAGTGCTCTGGCAAAAATCTAGCTGTGAAGGGGAAAATAAGTACAGGTACGCAAAAGCTTTTGGGATTTCTAAAGTCAAACTTATCTAAAAAATATTTTTAAAATATTAAAGAATTGAACTGATTTACCAATAGTCATTAAGGATTGTCAGAGAGTATTCAAGATCGTTTTTTTTTTTTTTTAAGATTTTATTTATCTCTTCATGAGAGACACACAGAGAGAGGGACAGAGATATAGGCAGAGAGAAGCAGGCTCCATGCAGAGAGCCTGATGTGGGACTCAATCCCGGAACTCTAGGATCACGCCCTGGGCCAAAGGCAGACACTTAACCTTAACCGCTGAGCCACCCAGGTGTCCTTAAATATTTTATTTATTTATTCACGAAAGACAGAGACATATGCAGAGGGAGGAGAAGCAGACTCCATGCAGAGAGCCCGATGCAGAGACTCCACTCCTGGATTCTGGGATCACGCCCTGAGCCAAAGGTAGGCGCTCAACCACTGAGCCACACAGGTGTCCCAGTATTCAAGTTCCTAAAGACCACAGAACATGAAATTTTAGCTGTATTTAACAGCTCAGTCAACAATCCTTTACCTAGAATTCTCTTCTTCTTTTTTTTTTTTTTTAAAGGTTTTATTTATTTATTTGACAGAGAGAAAGAGAGAGAGAGCACTAGCAGGGGGAGTGGCAGGCAGAGGGAGAAGGTGAAGCAGACTCCCCGCTGAGCAAGGAGACCTTGGTGGGGCTGGATCCCAAGACCTGGAGATCACAACCCAGTCGCAAGCAGATGTTCAACCAACTGAGCCGCCCAGGTGCCCCTTGAATTTTCTTCTGTAACACTACTGAAACATAGGTTCGAATGACTACATTTTAATGTAAGTATCACTTGTTCTGGTACATACTGTAGTGATGGAGAGAGGAAGCTCTGGAGTTAAGCTGTCTGGGTGGGAATCCCTGCTCCACCTCCATTGGGTATTGCGACTCTGGGCAGTTTATGTAAACTCTCTAGGCCCTTAGTGTTTCATCTGTAAATAAGGACTGTTGGAAAGACCAAATTTCTGAGACACCAAGAAAGCATTAATTTTAAATATTAGTTAACACCATTACCTCTTTCATTTTACCTGAAATTAGCATTGCATTTCCAAATAATTTTAGCAAATTTACTTTTTCTCCAAAGAACAAAGCTAGTGTAGGTTCTCACACAGAATACCATTTATTATAGAAGACTTAGGTTTTTATATTAACTTTAGGCATATTTACAATAATTTAAAAAATTTTCTATATAGCAATTGCAAAAATAGTTTTATTTAGGTATTTCTCATCTCTTCATTTCAAAATACTTCAATGGTTTTCAAAAAATTACTTCCCAAATAACTGATATTTTGTTTTTTTTTTTTTTTTGATAACCCACAAAGAAATAAACTTAATTTAGGAGTTTGAATATTTCATCAGTTCTGTCTTCATCTAATTCTTAAAACTATTTTAGAGATAATGCTTTCCTTTTCATCATTAAAGATCATTCCATCTGCAAGATAGAAAGGTATTTTATTTTTATTTTTTAAGGTTTTATTTATTTATTAATAAGAGACACAGAGAGAGAGGCAGAGACACAGGCAGAGAGAGAAGCAGGCTCCATGCAGGGAGCCCGACGTGGGACTCAATCCCTGGTCTCCTGGTCTCCAGGATCAGGCCCTGGGCTGAAGGTGGCGCTAAACCGCTGAGCCACACGGGCTGCCCCTAGAAAGGTATTTTATAACAGCAGAACACAACTATTTGTGTTCCTGTTAATTTGATTCTGTAAATGAACAAATGTCAATCTTTTCTTTTTCCTAGGAGAGAAAAGCCCTCAATAATTATTTCACAATACCTCAGTGGGTTCCTTTTTTTTCTTTTTCTTTTTTTTTAAGATTTTATTTATTTATTTGACAGAGAGAGAGAGAGCACAAGCAGAGGAGGGGGGGCATGCAGGCAGAGGAAGAGGGAGAATCAGGCTCCCAGCTGAGGAGGAGGCCTGATGTGGGGCTTCATCCAAGGACCCTGGAATCAGGACCCTGGAATCATGACCTGAGCCAAAAGCAGATGCTTGGGCAGCCCAGGTGGCTCAGCGGTGTAGCACTGCTTTCAGTAAAATAAATAAATAAACCACAAAAAAACAAAAAAACCAAAACCAAAAAAAAAAAAAAAAAAAAGCAGATGCTTAACTGAACCACTCAGCCACCCCCCTCAGTAGATTCTTTCATTTATTTATTTATTTATTTATTTATTTATTTATTTATTCATGAGAGACACAGAGACTCAGGCAGAGGGAGAAGCAGGCTCCACTTAGGGAGCCCAATGCGGGACTCGATCCCGGGTCTCCAGGTTCACGTCCCGGGCTGAAGGCAGCGCCAAACCGCTGAGCCACCCGGGCTGCCCCCCTCTTCCCCACCTCAGTAGATTCTTGAGATGAGTGGCAACTGTGTTGATGTTTCTGAAAGAAAACTGTGCTCAATGACACAGAGTTCTTTGCGGGGAAAATGCTGGTAATTTTCACCATTACCTTGATAACTTCACGAAAGTGTCTGCAGAGTCTCCCTCTTATCCCCTGAATACTGAAAGGTTATCTTAGGCAGGTTTAGATTAACCAGCTCAAGGGGGCTAGTGCATAAAGACCTAGTGTTAATGTTTGGATTTATAAAAAAAAAAAAAAAAAAAAAAAAAAAAAAACACCTGCTACAGAGACTATGATGCTGGAGTTAACATGCCAGTACATTCTCTCCCAATGAGCACACTTCCGTGGGAAGAAAGAAAAACTATGATCACGAGGTTGAGTAGTGAATAGGGAAATGGAACAAAGGGAGTAAGTTAACTGAATGATTGCTAGTAGGAGATCTTGGTGAACCCACTTTCAAACTGGGGCTGGATTTGTCCCCAGGGAAGGAATTTCTGAAGTGTTGCAATAAGCTTCTTCCCCCAGCAGTGTCCAATGAACACAGCAAAATTTATGGGAATTTCCCTTTTCCTTTGTTTAAAAAAACAATCAATTCCTTTTCTGATTAACATTTTTTTTGTTAGCTATGAAAATAAATTCAATTTAACTTCTTTTTTTTTTTCAAGACTTTTTATTTATTTATTCATGACAGACACAGAGAGAGAGAGGCAGAGACACAGGCAGAGGGAGAAGCAGGCTCCATGCAGGGAGCCCAACATGGGACTTGATCCCCGGTCTCCAGGATCACACCCTGGGCTGAAGGCAGCGCTAAACCACTGAGCCACCAGGGCTGCCCTCAATTTACCTTCTGTCTTACAATCCAAGAAGTCTTTTTTTTTTTTTTAAGTGACATATCCCTCTTTGAAATCAGGATATATCATTTTTGTAATTTAACACCAAAAAAATGGAATTTTATTTCTTTTACTTATAATTTCTTTTTGGGCCTCCCCATCTCTACCACCTCCCACACACATATGCCTCTGTCTCTATAATGTGATCATCACCATTAATTATACAATTGTATAAAATCAAGATTGGGAATTTAAAAGCTTATCTTCAAATAATCAGGCAAAACAGATTGATTTTATTGTGAGATAAACATGATACTCTAAGAACTGTTGAGGACTAGTGAGAATATAATCTTTATCATTTATGAATCTTAATAGGTTTTTAAATTTTCTACCACTAAATCTAAATTCTAAAATTTGATTGTTTTCAGTGTGGACCTCAGATTATAGAAAACAGAAATGTTCTCATTTGTCGTCACAAAGTCAAGAAAGGACAAAGAGAATCTTTGAGTAAAATGTTTTGTTTTTTGTTTTTGTAAATCTGTTTAAATAAATACACATATAGTCATACACTCAAATAAATGCACACTTATATTTGTATCAGTTGTATCCTAAAATTGGAAAAAATATTTCAAATTCATGTTTTTTCTTTTCTATGCCACTTCTTTTTTTTTTTTTTTTTAAGATTTTATTTATTTATTCATGAGATACACAGAGAGAGGGAGAGAGAGGCAGAGGGAGAAGCAGGCTCCTTCTGGGGAACCTGATGCAGGACTCTATCTCAGGATCCCAGAATCACTCCCTGAGCCAAAGGCAGATGCTCAACTACTGAGCCACCCAGGTGTCCCTAGACCGTTTATTCTTTTTGCATGAAATATGATTATAGGGACTAATAATTAAAAAATAAGAAAGCTAACTTGTTTAGCAAATGATTCACAGATGTTTCTTATTTATACAGCCGCTACTTTCTTTGTAAAGCAGTGATCAGATGTGATGTTATGCTGAGGGAAGACCTAAGAATATTGTCACCGAAGTGTACTGTCACCTAACCATATTGTCAACTACCACAACAGCTGTTCTTCAGTCCTGACTTTCTACTTTGGAATCATTTTCATGATCCAGAATGAAAACACACACCTTAGCATCCAAAGCTTTGAAAAATAACCAGGAAATTTAGGAAGAGCAGGGGGTATCAAGTGGCAAATTCATAGGATCATCTATTTAGGCCAACTCTTTCCATTTGTACATAAGAATGAAATATATACTATTATCATACATAAAATATGAGAGCATAGATACTATTCCTCTCTCTCGTTAAGCTGTATCTGGAGAGGCAGGATCTGAGTGAGAGCAGTCCTGGTGGCAAGCTACCATGTAAAATGTGCTGCACCACAATTTGAAAGTTATGTGATTTGGGGCAAGTTATTTCTTATTTTTATACTTTAATTTCCTCATCTTACATAATTTGGATGATATAGCCTATTTTATTGGGTCATTGTGAGGATGAAATGGGGAAAGAGAAAGAATTGGGCAGTTCCTCTTGTAATAGAGGCAAAACTTTAACTATTTTAGGTTTTTAGCTGGGACTGCAATAAAAAAATTAACAAGAGAAAGTTTATTAACAAGCATGGCACCTATCACACAGGAGGAACTTCAATGAAAAGTCACTAAAAATGGCAGTTTAGAATTCCAGATTAGGTTGCATTTTCAACAAAGAGCAATAAATGTATCCATTTATTTTGTATTTAATCACTTTGATCTTTTGGATAAACAACTGATTTTTTTTCATGTTTTTGCATGAATTCAGATTATAAGCCCCTTCTGAATAGACACTTCTATTTTCTTCTCTTTTCTATAAATAGTAAATGTTTAATTACATTTTAAATTAAGCAAATTTTGGAGACTCAAAGCTTTCATTGTGAACTACTAATAAAATGATTAAAAAGAAAAATTAATGAAAGTATCAACTGCAAGCTCTGGATTCTTACATTCTCTAGTCTACGGCATTCTTCTAAGGTCTGCTCAGTTGTTATTCAAGATCACAGTAAACACAAAAGATGTAATTCAAAAATAAAATTTTGTTACATTTTCTCTTCCTTTCTTACATAATCAACTAGTGTGAATAATAAAATTATATTAAACTGGAGCAGGGGGAAGGCTTTAGATCCCTTGACTTTTGCCAGAGATAAATTTGCTGGAGATGATTATCTGCACCTATTACTCAATAGTTTAGGTTCCTCTTTTCCTGGACATTAACTTGTGTTCCCTTCAGCCTGGGTCATCCAAGAGGGGTGGAAGACTGGCTGATAACCATAGATGTGCTCAATGATGGCTGAAGTTTTATTTCTTATCTAAAGATAAGCCAACATCATAGGATATTTAATAAGAAAAATTCAATATAAGAAAGAGGAAAGAAGACAAAAGGAAGGAAATTGACATTTCCAAGAGTGATGATTTGCCAAACCCGATGTGGGAGCCAACTTTAATATCAAGAGTTATTTGTTAAGTAACTCTTAGCCTTAAGATTATAATGCGTATTTCCTTGTTTGGTACAGGAATTTTTATCTGTTCCCTGTATGTGAATTAAGGGAAATTAAGCTTAAATTTACTCATTAATCTTGTAATGTTTGACTAGCTACTACAACTTTACAGATCTTGTTATAATCAACTCAATCAATAGAAAAGACTAGACTATCTTCAGTTAAGGAAAAAGGCATTTATATTCCTTTTTAAGTCAATTATGGTGTACATAAAAATAAATGGTACTTTATAGAACTAGACTTTTTTGTGACGGTTTCTTGAAATCACTACCCTCCCAGCACAATAAAATTATCTATTAACACTTATTTGAAATTTGTTTAATTATTTCATTGCAGAATGCTGTGGCAAATATGTTAATAAATTAAGAATATTGCCTTTCAATGAAATTTCTGTGCTAATTAAGTGTTGTCTGGGCTATGCTAATGCAAATGTAGCCCTTTCTTTGCAAGAGCGGAGGTACAATTAAAATATTCACCATAATGGAATTTAAATCATAGTTTGAAAAACAACCACTACTAAATGTAAACTATTCCTGCAATAATTTTCCAGTACTTCCCTCCTCCAACTAATATTAGGAACATTAGCACAAGTCTGAGACAGAAGCATCCCAGTTCTTCCTGGTTTCTCCTGGGAATTACAGTTTCATTTTTCACTTAACTCATTACAGTTAACTCAACTACATTACAGTGTTTTTACATTATCACTCTTATTTCCAGTTTTTTGCGTGTTGTACAAAAAACATTTTCATGCGATGGACAGAGTGTATCTATCTCAAATCATATGTTTTTGATCTTCACAAAACATTTACCAATACCTGATCTCAAGGCATTTCAGAAATATTTTCTGATGAATACATATTGTTCAAATGGCAGCCAAAAATAGTGAATTACATAAATCAACATTCTAAGTAACCTCCAAAGTGAAAAAGAAACTTGTTAAAAAGTTCCATTAATCAATATTTCTAAGAGCTTCCATTTTCAATTTTAGATCTTTCATTTTGACCTGCTCTTTCACTGCCTTCCCTTAAAGGGATTAATACTTTTACCTGGCAGAAGTAGTCACGTTCCCCAACCTTAACCTGACCAATCATAGATAATAAGGACAATCACCAGTCTTACTGAACAGTTTATTCCTTTAAAAGCTTAAGTAGTTGTATTCTATTGCCTAGAAATTATAATTCTAGTATACGAAATATTTTTAAAATTTTTTTAAAGATTTATTCATTTATTTTTAGAGAGGTAATACACGCACACAAGCCTCCATAGCAGGGGAAGGGGAGAGGGAGAGAGAAAATCCTTAAGCAGACTCCCCACTGAGCAGAGAGCCTCATGTGGGGTTTGATCCCAGGACACAGATCATGACCTAAGGTAAAATTAAGAGCCAACCCAGGTGCCCCTACATATATATTTTTTTAAGATTTATTTTATTTGGGGGACTGAGTCACCTGACTCAGTGGTTTAGTGCCTGCCTTTGGCCCAGGGTGTGATCCTGGAGTCCTAGGATGGAGTCCCACATCAGGCTCCCTGCATGGAGCCTGCTTCTCCCTCTGCCTCTCTCTCTTTCCCTGTGTTTCTCATGAATAAATAAATAAAATGTTAAAAATAAAGATTTTTTTTATTTGAGAAAGAGAGTGTGGGCAGGATGGCGGAAAGGGGGAGGGCAAGCAAGAGACAGTCCCAAGCAGACTCTGCACTAAGCACAGAGCTCTACGCAGGGCTCAATCTCACAACCCCAAGATCAGGACCTGAACCGAAACCAAGAGCTGGGCTCTCAACTGACTGTGGCACCCAGGTGCTTCTATATTTTTTTAAGATTTTATTTATTCATGAAAGACACAGAGAGAGAGGCACAGACATAAGCTGAAGGAGAATCAGGCTCCTTGCGGGAGTCTGATGCTGGACTCGATCCTGGCCCCCGGGATCATGCCCTGAGCTGAAGGCAAATGCTCAACCGCTGAGCCTCCCCAGGCATCCCTATAAAATATTTTTAAAATTATCATGAATAACCAGCTATGTGATTAACACACATATTTTAAGTAAAGAATAATCACTCATTGATGAAGCCTGCACTACTTTGAAATCATTAACTGAAAATAATAAAAGGTGGAAGGCACCTGGCTGGCTCAATCAGTAGGACATCTGACACTTGATCTCAGGGTCATGAGCTCAAGCCCCACTCTGAGTATAGAGATTGCTTTAAAAAAAAAGTAAAATAGTAGCTTACAGTTATTGATTACTTAATATGTACCTGCCACTGTTTTAGAGCTTTACATGAATCAACTTATTTAATTCTCATAAAAATTTTATGAGGAAGCTATTAGCATTGTAGTTTCACAGACTCAAACTGAGGTTAAGTAACTCGGTCAGTTCTGTGACTGGGACTCAGGGGTGCAGGAGTGCCTGGTTCTGGGGGTCCCAAACAGGCCAGGCTTGCAGCTGACAAAATCCTAAAGGCAGAGGGATGAGTGGTGGTAAAACAAAAATGATATTAATCTTCCTGAGGCCAACATTCGGAAGGCACTGGACTAACATCTCAAAGACTTGGGAAGTGTTGAAAATACTTCTAGGTTCACATAAGGAGAATGTGGGACAACAGTTGGTGGATACATGCAGGTGGGCAGGAAAGGTCAGGTGTATCAGTGTCTAGGGTCAGTCACATAGGGGCTTGCTGGCTCAAGGCAGTCCCCAGGGGGTAGTTGAGGGGTAGTTTTGGTTTCCATTCTAGGATCCTTTGCTGGAAGGGTCTTTTGCTTGAGTTAAGAGATAAGCTGAAAAGAGCTTAATCAGAAAGTACAGACCCACGAGAGAGCAAAAGGCAAGCTGAGCATAACACCCTTCTCCACTTAAGGTGGGACATGTACCAACCTCCTCAGACACTAGTGACTGCCTAAGAACAAAGGCAGGGGAAACACAAATGGGTCAACTGATAAAGATCACAGTCATGTAGGACATGAAACTCCATGATAGTTTTAACTGTCTTAATGATTTACAAGAAAAACACAATCTTAATAATAGACCTCCAGACTCAGTTTCCTGGAGCCCTAACATCACCTTAACCTTCACAGGATAGAAAACTCTGAATGAGTGTTGAGGGGGGCGGAGCAGGGCACATGGGTGGCTCAGTGGTTGAGCAGCTGCCTTTGGCTCAGGTTGTGATCCTGGGGTCCTGGGATCGAGCCTGCTTCTCCCTCTGCCTATGTCTCTGCCTCTCTCTGAGTCTCTCAGGAATAAATTAATAAAATCTTTTTTAAAAAATTAAAAGAAAACCTTAGGGGGTTCCTGGGTGGTTAAGTTGGTTAAAAGTCTGCCTTCAGCTCAGGTCATGATCCTCCATCAGGCGCCTGTTCAGTGGGGAGTTGGCTTCTCCCCCTGACCCTGCCCTCTCTGACCTTCCCCCTCTTGGACCCTTCCCTCTTGTACTCCCTCTCTTTCAAATAAAGAAATAAAATATTAAAAAAAAAAAAAAAAAAAAAGATAGGCAGCCCTGGTGGCCCAGAGGTTTAGCGCTGCCTTCGGCCCCAAGGCGTGATCCTGGAGACCCAGGATCGAGTCCCGCGTCAGGCTCCCTGCATGGAGCCTGCTTCTCCCTCGGCCTGTGTCTCTGCCTTTCTCTCAATCAATCAATCTCTCTCTCTCTCTCTCTGTCATGAATAAATAAATAAAATCTTAAAAAAACCAAAAACATAGAAAACCCTGTATAATCAGTCACTCCTCACAATCACAATGCAGCTCTTTCTGCTCATGGGTCCTGCCACCCATGCTAAAATAAAAACATGTTTTGCACTGTAAAAAGTCTCAAGAATGTAAAACATCTCAAGAATTCTGTATTGACCATTGGGCTTCACGATCCCATGTCACAGATTGAGGTCAAAATAGAGGCAGGTAGTCAAAGGTCTCTTTTAGTTACATAGTTTCTAAGTAGGAGATTCAGAATTGCATCCCAGGCCATTTGCCTCTGGGCCTGTGTTCCTAATCAGTACAGTAACGTGCCCTTCAAATAGCACTCACATACTTGTTTTGAAACTGAATTACTGAGGAATTTACTACATTCAGTTTGACACCAAAAATAAGACTGAAACTGTAATCATGTTTAAAAAAGAGAAGGATTTGTTTTTATAGCAAAACTGCACCAAAATTATCCCTCAGCATCTCCTTTTGAACACCATTATCTCTTGCCTAAAGCAAAAATATCAATCAGCACTCTTTTACTAGTGCTGAGGCCCAGGTTAGGCCTCAGAATCCTTCTTAACACAACATACTTTTTTTTTTCTTTTTTTTATTTTCTTTTTTATTTTTTTTACTTTTTTTTTTTTTTTAACACAACATACTTGATAGGTGTTGCACAAGAAGAAACCTGTACACGGTGTCTAGCAGTACACTAAAACAAGCAGTTTCATACAACACAATTGTATGTTACATTCCAGTCTTTTTCCTTTTTTTCACAATGTATCTTAGAGAAAATTTACAAGTCCAAAGCCAGTTGAGAGATCAGTGCTTCTGTTACTGACCACCCCATTTAACTGTACAATTGACCGTTGAACAATGAGGGGATTGGAGGCACTGATACCCCCAGTCAGAAATCTGCATATAACTTTTGATTCTCAAAAAAAAAAAAAAAAAAAAAAAATTTTGATTCTCAGAAACAGCCTACTGCAGACCAAAAGTCTTACTGATAACATAAACAACTAACACATATTTTGTGTGTTACATGTATTAAATACTGTATTCTCATAATAAAAGTAAGCTAGGGAAAAGAAAATGTTAAGAAGATTATAAAGAAGAGGGGCTCCTAGGTGGCTCAGTTGTTTAAGCATCCGACTCTTGATTTCAGCTCAGGTCGTGATCTCAGGGTCATGAGATCGAGACCCATATCCAGCTCTGCACTCAGGGTGGAGTCTGCTTGAGACTCTCCCTCTCCTTCTGCCCCTCCCACTTGTGCTCTTTCTCTCAAGTAAATAAACAAAAATTTTTAAAAAAGAAAAAATATAAGGAAGAGAAAATATGTTTACAATACTGTGCTGTACAAAAAAAAAATCTACATACAAGTAGACCTTACAGTTCAAACTTGTGTTGAACAAGGGTCAGTTGTATTACTCCTTGAGGTCAAATTCCCTGGAAGCAGACACGGACACAGGAAATAACATGCAGGCAGTTTATTGAATGCTTCCAGGAGAAAGGGAGTGAAGAAAGCAGGATAAAGCTGAAGAAGTAGCTAAGCAAGCATGTTTTCTCTACCTGTTCACACCGTGGAAGTAGGAGCACAAATTGCCACAAACTGTTGGTCCCACCTTGAGGCAAAGGAGCCAGCCTTTTGCACCCTGGCATAGGATCAATGGCATAGGATCAATGACTGGCTGTGGGTTGCACCTAGGGCTGGGAGGTGATCACCCCAGGGAAGCAGTTCCCATTTGGCCAAAAGCAATTCTCTGGAGAAGGTTGCAGCTGTGAGCTTTAGCAGCCAATATTGAGCAGCTGCGAATGGGTGTGCTGGCCGTGCAAAGAACCTGGGTGGGCACCAACATGTTGACTATGATGTCCTTTAATATTTAACATTTTGTCCATGTGCATTTTTAACCTATTCTAAACAGCAAATATTACATATACCAGCATCACACAACTGCAAAAGCTGTTTAAATATGGCATCTGAGCTCCTCTATATCAAGATGCTAGAAAGAGAGGTTATGGGGAATCACCTGTGGGACATTTTCATGGACCAAGCTCGGAGGAGATGCACATCACCTCCGCTCATGTAAAGGTCAATAGATTGAAAATAAAGTCTTAAAAAAATTAAAATTTTTCCTGGTGCCAAAAGGGAAAGAGAACTTTTCCCATCTCCCTTTTCTTAAGCATTTCCTCTAGAAAACTTGAAACTGTGAATGCTTTCCCTTCTCTTGGAGGGAGATATATATCTTTATTTTTAAAGCTAAGTGAGCCCCTTGTTAGTTTTGCATTTCAGGAACCACTTTCTTTTTGCCACTTTTCAATACAAACCTAAAGGAGCATGACATCTTGACTACCTGTTCTAGCCTAGATGCTTGGCTCCAATTAGTGACATCCAAGTTGTTGAAAAGATATGAGAAATTTCATTTTCCCTTTGGATAAGGACAATTAACATGCATACATATTTTTAGTATATGTGCTGCTGAAACGAACACAACTTGCATACATAAAAGGATGAGATTTCTTTTTGATTTTGCTCTCTTTTACCCTTACCTGTGATGTGTATCACACTATTGTTTAATACATATTCAATAATAAAACTTTTTTTTTCTTGTCTACCTTTATGGAGATGTTTTCTGGGTTGGCAAAAAATTAATTATTTTATTTTATTTTATTTAAGATTTTATTTATTCATGAGAGACACAGAGAGAGACAAAGACATAGGCAGAGACATCCCCACGGGGAGCCTGATGCAAACTTGATCCCAGGACCCCAGATCACAATCTGAGCCAAAGGCAGATACGCAAACCTGAGCCACCCAGGTGCCCCTATTTTTTTTTTAAGATTATTTATTTATTTGAGAGAGAGCAAGCATGAGTAGAAGGGGACAGAGGAGGAAGCAGACTCCCTGCTGAGCAGGGAGCCCAATGACCAGGGGCTAGATCCCAGGATCCCAAGATCATGAGCTGATGGCAGATGCTTAACTGACTGAGCCACCCAGGTGACCCAGGAAATTTATTTTTAAGTATTTTCTCAAAACCCATGTTCTATGGCTAGAACTCCATCACATGGCCACAGCTACAGGAGTAATATAGAAAATATAGTTCAGGGGATCCCTGGGTGGCGCAGCGGTCTGGCGCCTGCCTTTGGCCCAGGGCGCGATCCTGGAGACCCGGGATCGAATCCCACATCGGGCTCCCGGTGCATGGAGCCTGCTTCTCCCTCTGCCTGTGTCTCTGCCTCTCTCTCTCTCTCTGTGACTATCATAAAAAAAAAAAAAGAAAGAAAATATAGTTCATCGTGTCTAGATAAGTAAGGAATTGAGTTTTGTTGGGAGGAAATCCTCACTATCAATTTATGTCTGACCGGTCGATTGGCAGGGGCAGGGGTGCAAACCAACTAACAATAGAAAAACCAGAGAAAAGTTTATTGCTTACTTGCAGGAGTACTTAGTAGTGGGTAACTCCCTGAATAATCAAAGGTAAAGTTTTATATGCCAACTTAAAAAGGAGGGTAGAGGTGTCTGACTCAGTGGAGCTTGTGACTCTTGATCTAGGGGTTATGGGTTCTAGCACCACGTTGGGTGTAGAGATCTTAAAAAAAAAAAAAAGAGGAGGGTAATTTAGGGCTCTAATGAGGAAAGTATGGAAGATTCTATTGCTTTTTTTTTTTTTTTTAAATGCTTATAGACAGCTGAATTCACACTTCCTTGTGCTAAGCATCAGTCTTCTTCCAAGTGGGAAACTCTTCGAGGAGGGTCAATGGCAGCTGTATTTTGGGGAGGCCCTGCTTAAGTTTAGATGTTTCTTTCTGTGGCTGCTAATTGTTCAGATGTTTCTAGTTTATTTTTTTTTTCAGATGTTTCCAGTTTAAAGTAATTTTCATACTACATTGGTGTGCTGTTAATCCTTTCAGTTTGATAAACAACTAGCTAGCCTCAGCCTCTGCTAAATATCACGTTTCCTCAACAACACAGAACACACTCAACCCTTAACCAAAGAGGATATCCTAAAATTCTACCCAGTACTGCATTCAGAAACATAGCAATTTCGTCCACAGCCAGCCCTGTTGAAGATCTGGTCTACATTCAAATGGTCTATTTATATCCTTCTTCTACACGGGGGTCTTACAGAATCCTTGGATCTGCCCTGTGAGGGTGCGAGAGGAATGACTGACATTTAGGAGCCAGTCCCACTAATTCATTGTGGAAGGAAGTCATTCCTGGTGCAGAGAGGGACCAGAAATTGGCAAAGAAAGACAGGTCATGGCATGGGGAAAATGGCTAAGATGAGAAACAGATTCCAGTTTTAGTTTCTATTCTAAAACAATCACATAATATGAGATTTTTTTATCACTCCTTTCAGTGTTCCTTTTGTCAAGTGAAGCAAGAATGGACTTACCCCAAATATGTAGTAAAACATGTTTTATATGAATCTTTGATTCCATGAGCTCTCTCTCCACAAGAGCTATGCATCAACACCCTTGCCTTTCTTGGGCTCTGAAATTGCTTAATTTAAGCACAGTCTTTCTTACCTCCAAGGTTTTCATAACCGCCAACACAAGGATTCTTCACCTATAAAAGCCATCTAGCAACACCTACATTAGCATCACCAATTGCTCAGTGCTGACTACTGCTATGACAACTGCCTGAGCTCTGACCCCTCCAGCATCTGTGATTCCTTGAACCTCTTGCTCTTATATCTCGGGCCCAATCTCCAGTTTTGGAACATCTTTGCTGTTTCCTTTTCCAGTCCTTTTCCAAACCACAAAGTTTTAAAAGATGTTATTTTATTATTTTTTAAAGATTTTATTTATTTATTCATGAGAGACACAGAGAGCAGCAGAGACATAGGCAGAGGGAGAAACAGGCTCCCAGTAGGGAGCCCGATATGAGCCTCAAAAAATCCCAGGACCCTGGGATCATGACCTGAGCCACAGGCAGATGCTCAATCACTGAACCACCCAGGTGCCCCTTCAAATATTTTATTTTATTTTTTTATATTTTATTTATTTATTCATGAGAGACAGACAGAGAGAGAGAGGCAGAGACACAGGCAGAGGGAGAAGCAGGCTCCATGCAAGGAGACCAAAGCAGGACTCGATCCCAGGACTCCAGGACCATGCCCTGAACTTAAGGCAGATGCTCAACCACTGAGCCACCCAGGTGTTCCTGAAGATTTTATTTTAAAGTAATTTCTACACCTAACATGGGGCTGGAACTCACAACTCTGAGATCAAGACTCATATGTTCTTCTGACTGAGCCAGCCAGGTGCCCCACCAAATGATT
Source organism: Canis lupus baileyi (assembly GCF_048164855.1). NCBI lineage: Eukaryota > Metazoa > Chordata > Mammalia > Carnivora > Canidae > Canis > Canis lupus. Next base: position 59,117,286 of record NC_132847.1, read on the forward strand.
TTTTTAATATACTCCCAGTGATGGCTGTAGTGGTGCTCAAGGTAGTACAGTTCCATAAATTAGAAAGAAGTTTAGGAAAGGAACATCCCTGAAACTGAAGCCAGCACAAATTCACACACCAAAAAAGAGTTTAGTTATTCTGTAGTCAGAACCATGTAGCAGCCAAGGGAATTGAGTCTTAGAGTGTAAGGTGGGATTCAAACTCAGTGCTTCCAGCAAGTACGCTGTACACTAGACTCACAGGAATGAAAATATTATCACTAAAAATAGTAAGACTCTAGCTGACATAGAAGAAATTTGAAACCAAATTATACATAAGAAAGTTCATCGAGTACAGATGAGAAAACATGACTTTAGGGATATTTGTATCAAATGTGGCTAAAATTTAATGAATTGTCTTTCTCTTTTTAAAAGATAACTTCTTCTTCTTCTTCTTCTTCTCTTCTTCTTCTTCTTCTTCTTCTTCTTCTTCTTCTTCTTCTTCTTCTCCTCCTCCTCCTCCTCCTCCTCCTCCTCCTCCTCCTTCTTCTCATCCTTCTCCTCCTCCTCCTCCTTCTTCCAGCTGTAGTGAGATGTAATTTACACACAATATAATCCACTCATTTAAAGTGTAAAAATCCAGTGGTTTTTAGAATGATCAGATAGTTTTACAATCATCACATAATCAACTTCAGACATTTCCATACCCCCAAGAGAAACCCTATATCCTTTATTTATGACCCTTAAATTTCCCATTCCCCCAGCCCTAGGCACCCACTAATCTACTTTCTGTCTCTATACAGTTGTCTATTCTGGACATTGCATGTAAATGGAATTGACATTTATATAATATATTATATAATTCCATTTATATAATATGTGGTCTTTTGTGACTGGCTTCTAGGTTCATCTGTGTTGTAGCATGTATCAGAACTTAATTCCTTTTTATGGCTGATAATATTCCATCATATAGATAATATCTACTTTGTTTATCCATTCATGAGTTGATGGATATAGATTTTTTACACTTTTGGTTAGTATGGAAATGCTGCTATGAGCATTTATGTACAAGTTTTTGTGTGGAAATAGGTTTTCATTTCTCTTGGGAACATACCTGTGAGTAGAATGCTAGATCAGATGGTAACTCTATGTTTAGCTTTTTGAGGCATTGCCAAACTATTTCCCAAAGACACTGAATAATTTTACATTCCCAGCAGGAGTGTTTGAAATTTCCAATTTTTCCACATCCTTAGTCACATTTGTTATCATCTGTCACCTTTATCATAGCTACCCTAGTGGGTACGAAGTGGTATCTCATTGCAGTTTTGATTTGCATTTCCCTGATCACTAATGATGTTAAGCATCTTTTTGAGTGCTTATTGGAAATTTGCATATCTTCTTTGAAAAAAAATCTCTCTTCAGATTTGGACTAATTTTGGATACATTTCTGGAAATAGAAATTAATGGGCCAAAGGATATGCATATTTCAAGATCTACCTGGTAATGTTGAATATATTTGCCCTTCTACCAGCAGGGCAAATTTCTGTGCCCTTGCCAACACTAGGTACAAACTTTTAAAAATCCTTTCCATGTACATTGAAAGATGAATGGATAAAAAAGCTGTGGTCTATGTATACAATGGAATATTACTCAGCCATTAGAAACGATGAATACCCACCATTTGCTTCAACGTGGATGGAACTGGAGGGGATTATGCTGAGTGAAGTCAACTGGAGGACAAACATGGTTTCATTCATTCTGGGAATATAAAAAATAGTGAAAGGGAATAAAGGGGAAAGGAGAGAAAATGAGTGGGAAATATCAGAGAGGATGACAGAACATGAGAGACTCCTAACTCTGGGAAACGAACAAGGGGTGGTGGAAGGGGAGGTGGGCAGGGGGATGGGGTGACTGGGTGATGGGCACTGAGAGCAGCACTTGACAGGATGAGCACTGGGTGTTACACTATACGTTAGCAAATTGAGCTCCAATAAAAAAATATACAAAAATAAAATAAAATAAATAAAAATCCTTTCTACATTAGTGAATAAAAAAATAATATTTCATTGTTGGTTTAATTTGAATTTATCAAAATTGTGCTTTTCTCCCCATATATTTGTTGGCTATTTCAGAGATAGCTAGTTGCCTACGCAGTATCCATCTATTCTCTTTTTCTTCCTCACTAACAAAAATCCCAATTTTACTAGATACAGTGATATGTCTAGCTAAAAAAGTACATTTCCCAGCCTTCTTGGCAGTAAGGGTGGTTGTATATCACAATTCTGGGCAGTAAGATCTAAATGTATGTCATTGAGTGGAGCTTCGAGAAAAGCATCTTTAAAGGCCTTCAGACTCAGCTGGTATGTCCCTTCCCCTCTTTTTTTGTCTAAAATATAGACATGATAGCTGGAGCTGCAGCAGCCATTTGCAACAAACCATGGGAATTCGACTGGGAACAAGCATAGTGTATTAGCTAGGGCTGCCACAACAAAAGACCATAGACTGCTTGGCCTAAACAACAGAATTTTATTTTCTCATGGTTCTAGAGGCTGGAGGTCCAAGATCAGTGTACCAACATGGTCGTTTTCTGGTGAGCATGCTCATCTCAAGTTGAAGATGTAGTTACTTTGTCACTGTGTCCTCACATAGCAAAGAGAAATAAAGATCTCTCCATCCTCTTATTTTTTTTTTAAAGATTTTATTTACTCATTCATGAGAGACAGAGAGAGAGGCAGAGACATAGGCAAAGGGAGAAGCAGGCTCTCTGCAGGGAAACCAGTTTGGGACTCCATCCCAGGACTCTGGGATCACCTCCTGAGCCAAAGGCAGATGCTTAACCACTGAGCCACCCAGGTGCCTCCCTCTTCTTTTTCTTATAAGGCCACAGTCCTATCAGGACCCACCCTAATGGCTTCATTGAATATTAATTATCTCTTAAACCTCCTATATCTGTAGTCAAATTGGGTGCTAGGTCTTTGCTGTATGACTTTGGAGAGGACATGTTACACTTCATAGCACATGGGAATGTTAACTAAGAGAACTAAAAGACCTAGGCCTTAAAATCTCTGAACTAGCTCATCTTCTAAACAATGTTATTTAAGCAACCATTACTTGTGTCTTCTGTTACATGGCAGAATAACACAAAATCCCACTCCTAATTGATAGTTTGGCCAATCACACTTCCTTAATGAATTGCTTATTCATTATTCAGGTCACGCTCTTCTCTCTGCCACCAATCTACAGTCTCTCTGGGTGAGAGACTTGAATTGCTAATTCAAGCAATATTGAATTAAGTTCATATTAAACACCACTTTGTAGAATCTAGTGTGTTCTAGTGTGTTTTTTTTTAAGATTTTTTATTTATTCATTTGAGAGAGAGAGAGAGAGAGAGAAAGAGCTCATGCACGTGCATGAGCAAGAGAGCAAGGTAGAGCATGAAAAGGAAAGTCAGAGGGAAAGGGAGAAACAGGCTCCCCACTGAGCAGGGAGCCCAAAATGGGACTCAATCCCAGGACCCTGGGATCATGACCCAAGCCAAAGGCAGACACTCAACCCATTGAGCCACCCAGGCACCCAAATCCAGTATTCTCTTTAAAAATTGTTTTAAAATATTTGTTTCCAGATGTCTACAAAATAATTTAGATTGGTTTCAATCCACCTATTCAACTAACTTATCTCTTACTAATTCTTTCTTTGGTGCCGTAATGTGATTTTCCACTTTGTTAACCCCTGTTCCCAGAATTTGTCTCATCTTCTATTCTACACTTAAGACTTATCCATCCTTCAAAATTGTGTTGAAACCATAATTCTTCAAGAAAACTTTCTTCAGCGACTTCAGCTTATAGGGTTCTCTTCCTCCTTTGACTTCTGTGCCATTGCTTTTTCTGTTCTTCTAATTTTCACTTCACATAATATTTACCTCTCAGTTTTCCTGTCATCCCCCCAAACATATGTAAATGTTCTGAAACTTGGTTCTGAATCTTATATACATAGCAAGACCTAATAAATGTTTGCTAGTGGTTATGATTGTGAACGCTTAATATTAATGTTTGACATGCACGCTGCTAGTGGAGGTGGAGTTCACTTAGTCTTTTCATAAGTTCACCATTGGCTAGGGAGTAAGATCCAACCTATAGAGCACAGTACTGATGTAGGAATGAGTTAGGAGAAGATGGGGCTAGGCAGGGAAAGATAAGGGAAAGGCCCAGAGTCAGGCTCCTATAAATCTGTGGGCTCCCATAAGTCTCAAGGACACCAAATGGTCCAGAGTCAGGCTCCTACCCATCCCAAGGAAACAGAGATAAGACAGTAAAAACAGAAAAATAAATAAATAAATAAATAAATAAATAAATAAATAAATAGCTAGCTAGCTAGCTCTAAAGTGTTAGGATCCTGTTTGATGGTTACCAGACAATCCCAGAAATTCACCAGACCCCAAAACAGCCATATGTCAATCACTTGTGACAGCACAAAGAAATCTCAAGGCCTTGGGCTCCCTGGTTAGGTTCCCATTAAAAGGCCAATCAAAAAGCCTTCTATGGCAACCCTGTCCGAGCCCCTCTCATTTCTAAGAGCTTTCTCTGTATCTTTGCTTAACAAACTTCTATTGCTGATTTTGTTTGTCTCTCTGACTATTGTGTTTGGGGGCTTGTATCCTTTGCCTTCAGCAAAATAAAAGGCCTTCAAACAACTGGAGCATTCTCCTTAGAAAGGTGCTGAAGGCCTTATCAAAGATACCATCTAAATATAGTGTTCTTCCTAAGGGGAGTTTGGATAAGTATAATTGTTTTTCCCTCAAAACTCTACAGAAAAATTTTTTAGCACACTTTATAGATTTCTATCTTAGGCAACTGTACCAGCTCTCCTCTTAATTTAGTTCTGGTTATCATATAATTCAAAAACCAGGTAAGATTTCCAGAGAAATTAAAACTATGTGTGGGGACACCTGGGTGGCTCAGTGGTTGATCACCTGCCTTTAGCTCAGGGTGTGATCCCAGGTCTGGAGATCGAGTCCCACATTGGGCTCCCTGTGAGGAGCCTGCTTCTCCCTCTGCCTATGTCTCTGCCTCTCTCTGTGTCTCTCATGAAAAAAATAAATAAATAAAATAAATAAATAAATAATCTTAAAAAAATGATGTTCATGTAAAAGCCTGTGTAAGTATGTTCATAGTAGCTTTATTTGTAATAGCCCCAAATTGGAAGCAACCCAAATGTACTTAAATGCGTGAATGGTTAAACAAACTGTCGTATATCCATACCATGGAATACTTCTCAACAACAGAAATAAGACCATTGATCCACACAAGAACTGAGATGGATCTTAAGGGAATTATGATGAGTAAGGAATAAAATCTCAGAAGGTTAAACAACATAGGATTCCATTCATATAATATTCTAAAACTGAAAAAAAAATTCTAGAGATGGACAAGAGATGAGTGTTTTTTGCAAGGAGGGAGATCAGAGGAAGGGAGCTGTGGCCATAGCAGATTAGCAGCAGGGATCCTTGTGATAATACTCTTTTGTCTCCTGACTGTTGCCTAGTCACACAAATGGATATATGTAGTAAAGTTACATAGAACTAAACACACATACATGACTGCACGTTAAATTGGTGAAATCTGAATGAGATGGGTGGATTATTACCCATGCCAATTTCCTGGTTGTGATGTTGTACTATGGTTATGGAGGATGATACCATTGTGGGACATTGAGTGAAGGATATATAGGATCTCTCTTCATTATTTCTTTTTCTTTTATTTATTTATTCATGAGAGACACAGAGATAGGCAGAGACGTAGGCAGAGGGAGGAACAGGCTCCATGCAGGAAGCCCGGTGTGGGACTTCCCAGGACCACGGGATCACACCCTGAACCTAAACGCTGAGCCACCCAAGTGTCCCGCTCTTCATTATTTCTTATGACTGCATGTGACTTAACAATGATAACCAAATAGAAAATTAAGCAAATGTACAAAAATATGAACAAACAAGTAAAAGATAGCTTCAGCCTAAAGGTGTGTTTAACTAGCTTTATTCTTGAATCTGAGAAATTCTTGTCTTTAAAGGACAATTATTATTTTGATATCTTTTAGAAAGCACCAGGCAGTTGAGAATAGAGTATTTGGGATCTTCATGTTTTTATATATCCTTTCATTCATTTATCCCCTTTCTTTAGGTATTGCAATAACATCATTCATCCTGTGACAACTACTTGCCAAGTATTTCCTGCGTGCCCGATCCACCTCAGGGGAAGTGCTGCATGTGGAGGATGGAGAAGGGGACCTTACACCCCAATGTAAACTTCTTATGCAGACAAGAGCCAATAAAACATATTGGGTGAGTGCCTCAACACCTGAGAAGCAAGGCCAAAATCAGACTCTGAAAACTTAGAAACTCACTCTGGCACAATTTCCAGGTCTTGAAAAGCAGAATTCTTAAGAGTTAGCAAGCTAGGTGACCAGGCCCGGTGACCCTCTTGCCAAATCCCCTACACTTCCCAATCCTAGCCTTTAGCCTTGTTTATACCAATCTCCAGACTAAGTTAGCTCCCTCAGCTGGGGAGCCAGAACACTGCAGGTCATTTAAGTAAAAGCACTTGGATGAGTCTATCCCTACATGGAACCTGGAGATATCTTCCTCTCTCCTGAGGTCTAGATAGACTGTGGATACAAGAGAAGTCACTTCTGCAGAGAGCCTGAATACTGAGGTATAGGATTTTACATTGCCAGAATTCAAAAGGAACTGAGAAATCTCCTGGTACACTACTATTATCCTGCAGATTGAGACTCAGAAAGAACACGAGTCATTCCCAGTCACGTGAGCTAGAACTAGGACTCCTAGCTTCCAATCAGCCTCTGCTGTTCTTCATTCCCTCTTTAAAGACCTGAGGTAGCAATCTGCACTTTTATCATAACTGCTTTATCTCTCCAATCCATGTAGCTTTTGTATCTTCAACTAAAAAGCAGACAACTGCCAACAACACCCATTTGCTACTGCCTCTACCACCAACTTCAACAAAATGTCATAATCACACAATTGTGTGTGTCTCATTGCCGCTTTGTTCCTGCTGGTCCCAGTCTTTCTGAACTTTTAAAAATTTATCAAATGAAGCTCTCTTTCTCCCCCTGGTCTTCACACATGCTGTTCTATCTAGAATGGTATTAACCTAAGAAAACCAACTGAGAACCTATTAGAACTAATAAGGAAAATTAGGAAAAAGACCAGGTATAGGAGTTGCACATAAAAATCAAGAGTTTCCTGCAAATCAGCAAAAAATAATGAGCAAATGTTATATAAAAGGAAACTCCCATTTACAATATCAATAAAAACCAAACAAACAAAAAAAAACTCTTAGGAAAAAAATCAAAACAAAAATGCAAGATTTGTATTTATAAAAACTAATAAACTTGACCAAGGATGTAGAAGTTTGTCTAACTAACTAAATGTAAAGAAAGACATTCTATGTGGCCTGGTTGGGGAAACCCAAATAAAGTGATATTACTTGTGCCTAAATTAAATCTATACATTTCAATCCCAATGAGATTTAAAAAAAAATGAACTTGACAAGATGATTCTAAAGTTCTTTTGAGGGATCCCTGGGTGGCGCAGCGGTCTGGCGCCTGCCTTTGGCCCAGGGCGCGATCCTGGAGACCCGAGATCGAATCCCACGTCGGGCTCCCGGTGCATGGAGCCTGCTTCTCCCTCTGTCTGTGTCTCTGCCTCTCTCTCTCTCTCTCTCATGAATAAATAAATACAATCTTTAAAAAAATTAAAATAAAGTAAAATTCTCCAAGACCTATTGTTAAGTGAACAACAATCTTATGCTACAATAAGCGCCAAGAAGGAAAGGATGTGTATGTATTTTTATGTATATGGGTATATACATATACACACACACTAGTGTATACTTGGGATGCTTCTGGAATGATACAGAAGAATGTAGTAAAGGTGATTTTCTCTGAGAAGAGAACCTCTGGAACTGAGGGTCAGAGGTGGGAGAGAAACTTACTTTTCACATATCATTTTGTCATTCTGCACATACATTAATTAAAAGGAAAGGGATCCCTGGGTGGCGCAGCGGTTTAGCGCCTGCCTTTGGCCCAGGGCGCGATCCTGGAGACCCGGGATCGAGTCCCACGTCGGGCTCCTGGTGCATGGAGCCTGCTTCTCCCTCTGCCTATGTCTCTGCCTCTCTCTCTCTCTCTCTCTCTCTCTCTCTCTCTCTGTGACTACCATAAATAAATAAAAAATATTAAAAAATAAATAAATAAAAGGAAAAAGACTTCATGAAACAAACTCAGATGGAAGTATATGTGCAAGAATATCCAAAAATATTCTGACAAAACAATGTAGGGGACTTAACTGAATTTCAAGATACACCAGAAATCTATAGTATTAAAATTCTGTAGTATCAGACCTAGAATAGATATAGATCAGTGGAACAAAAGAGACCCAAATACATTGTATTAATACAGATCCTCTGAGAATCAAAATGGGATGATATCTCTCACAACTCTGAGGGGAAATACCTGTGAGGAAAAATGGAGAGCAAGTGGAGGGGGCTGGGAATGCATAGACCACAGTACAGATGCTCCTGGGAGTGAGAGAAAGAAGGAAGGTCTTAGCCTCCATGCAGTTCTAAGGAAGTTTCAGAGAGTAGAACTACTAGAGTCGGGGGTGGGGGAAATAGGGTACAAACTATGAGTTACGAGATAAAGTGGTATCTATAGTTGATAATACTATCTTATAGGAATTAAATTTGTTGAGAGTGGAAACTACATTCTTACACACACACAAAAGGTAAATATTTGAGGTGATGAATGTGTTAATTAAGGCAATGATGGAAATCTTTTCATAAAGTATACACGTATCAAATCATCACATTGTACACTCTAAGTATACTACAATTATATTTGTCAATTTTACATCAATAAAGCTGAAAAAGGGAATCCGTGGGTGGCTCAGTGGTTTAGCGCCTGCCTATGGCCTGGGGCGTGATCCTGGAGTCCCGGGATCGAGTCCCACATCAGGCTCCCTGCATGGAGCCTGCTTCTCCCTCTGCCTGTGTCTCTGCCTCTCTCTCTCCTCTGTGTCTTTCATGGATAAATAAATAACATCTTTTTTTTAAAAAAGGCTGAAAAAAAGAGAAAGTTTCACCAAGGCCAACAGAAAGTCTTCCAGCCAAAATCACTTGTTGGAGAGAATCCTAGTGTCTCAGAAACAGACCAACCTTGGTCTCTTTGCTGTACTTAATTGCTAACTGGCCTTAGAGCAAAAATAATGATGGATTTCAGATGGTAAGAGTTGGAACCATTTGTTATTATTATCCTGGTGCTTGCTTCGGCAGCACATATACTAAAATTATTATCCTGTAGTAAGAGATCTGAGATCTCTACATATGCATACACATACACAAATACTCTGATATGCATGTGTACCAGAATTTATATATATATATGATATGATATATATATCATATATATGCAAGTAGTATATGTTGAACATGACATTTCAAGTCAATGAAGAAAAATATGATTTAATAAATGATGTTGGAATGATTGACTATGGATTTGAAAATCAAAGTTGTATTCATATCCCAACCTAACATCTAGATGTTAAAAAAAAAAAAAACTTAGAAAGAAAAAATAAATATTTTCGTGGGCATGCAGAGGCCTTTGCGGGAAAATCACTAAATCTGAAATCCATAAGGAAAAGATTGACCATTAGATTTTATTAAAATTTCAAGATTTGATATGGTAAAAAGATATGACAGATAAACGACAAGCACCAGATTATTTCAGTACACACACACACACACACACACACACTCTCTCTCTCTCTCTCTAACCAAAAAATGGGCTTGAAAAAGAAATTCAAATGATCATTAAGCCTATGAAATGTTGCCTTTCTTACTAGAAATTAGAAAAATCTATATAAAATAATGAGTCACCATTTTTAGTTTCCATGCAGACTTTTTTTTTTTTAACTTGGTAACACTCAGTATTGACAAGAAGTGGACAAAAAAGCACTCAGATACTCTGATAATGGAAGTGTGGGGCACCTGGGTGGCTCAGTTGGTTGAATGTCCCACTCTTGATTTTGGCTCATATCATGATTTTCAGGGGTGTGGGATCAAGCCCCAAGTCAGCCCTGCCTCTGGCTCTGCACTAGGTGTGAAGCCTGCTTAAGATGATTCTCTGCCCCTCCCCACTCTCCCTCTGTAAAAAAAAAAAAAAAAAAAAAAAGAGGAAGAGGTGTAAACTGGTGGAGATTTTTGGAAGGGAAGGTAGATAGTAGTCTACAAAATTTAAGTGATTTAAGTGTCCATATGCCTTAAATCAGAATCCAAAATCTAGAAATCTATAAAACAATAATATTCACAAGGATATATGGAAAGGATGTTTTGTGTGTGCCACACTTGTAGAAGCAAAACATAGGGAAAAAAACTAAGTGATTGTCATTAAAGGAATATTAAAGTCATATTAGAGGATGTAAATGCTTGTACATTGATAAACCAACCTTGTTAATAGGGTGATTAGGGGCGCCTGCCTGGCTCAGTGGGTAGAGTATGTGATTCTTGATTTCAGGGTTATGAATTTGAGCCCCATGTTGGGTGTGGAGATTGCTTAAAAAAATAAATAAAAATTTAAAAAATAGGGATGATTTGTGGAGAGAGAAATGATACTACGGGGATAGGTGAAGGAGGACTTTATGTACACTTCATACTTCTGTTTTGTAGTTAAGTTTTTCTTATTCTTTACAGTTTTACAGATTCATTATTGTACCTAGGGCTTTCTCTCTGAGAACTTAAGAACTTTATTCAGTTCTAGAAAGTTATCAGCTCTCTTTTCGCCTCTCTTCCCACCATTCTCTCCTGGAACTCCAATGTATCTAAGATGTAGATAGATCTTAAAACAGCTTTATTGACACATAATTCCCACAATACACATAATCACTCATCCACTTTTAAATATTTTGTAATGTCTCAAATTATCCTCCATGTTTCTTAACTGCATTTTCTTGTTTTCAAAACAATCTTTTCATCTCTGTGGTGCTCCTGGATGAATTTGTCAGTGCTTTTCTCAAGTCTTTCTATTTTTTAAATAGTATTCATTCTAGGGGCACCTGAGTGGCTCAGTCAATTAAGTGTCAGACTCCTAATCTAGCTCAGGTCATGACCTTGGGGGCATGGGATGGAGCCCCATGTTGGGCTGGGAGCTCACTGGGGAATCTGCGTGGGATTCCTCTCTTTCTCTTTCTCCCTCTTCCTAAGCCCCTCTCCCCACTCACACACATTCTCTCTCTCTAAAATAAATAAATCAATCTTTAATAATAGATGGTATTCATTCTAAACTTTATCTAGTTTGCTGAGATTTTTATTCCACTATGGCTTTCCTTTCCAGTAGTAGTGTTTTATGATTTTGTTCTTTTTTTTTCTTTAAGATTTTATTTATTTATTCATGAGAGACACAGAGAGAGACAGACACAAAGAGAGAGAGAGAGAGAGAGAGGCAGATACACAGGCAGAGGGAGAAGCAGGCTCCATGCAGGGAGCCTGACATGGGACTCGATCCTGGGTCTCCAGGATCAGGCCCTGGGCCAAAGGTGGCACTAAACCGCTGAGCCACCCGGGCTGCTTGATTCTGTTCTTTTCTATGGATGTTCCTTATTTGCTTCTTTGAGAATCATAACCTTTTTTCCCCCCTCTATAATCTGTTTCCTTAGGAGTGCCTCTTCCATTTATACATTGAACTTTAGCTTGTGAGTTCATATTATGGGATGTTTCTTACTGTTCTTTTCCATTGTTTGGTTCCATTCCATGTCTGGTCTTTTTGCAGTGTCCTCTCCACAGCTAACCAGGATATTCTGTCAACAAATAGCATCCAATTCCTGGTTTTTTGCACTTTTGATCCTGCCTCAGAAACACATCTGATCCAGAACTGGTCCCCGTTTCCCTGTGACGGTCCCTGGAGCTTTCACTGGAAAGTACAACCTTACAAAATGCTGCCTTCCTCCCTCTCATACAACAGCATTCTTGGTTCCTCTGGGGTATGTATCCCTACTCCCCCACCCTCCCTGGCTGGGAAGATCAATAATCTGAATATCATTTTCAGTTAATTAGGTTTTAATAACATAGTACAGCCTTCTGTAGCACAAACTTGGTTGATTTTTTTAAAAAAGATTTTATTTATTTATTCATGAGAGACACATACAGAGAGAGAGAGAGGGAGAGAGGCAGAGACATAGGCAGAGGGAGAAGCAGGCTCCCTGTGGGGAGCCCGATGCGGGACTCAATCCCAGGACTCTAGGATTATGACCTGAGCCAAGGGCAGATGGTCAACCACTGAGCCACCCAGGTGCCCTAGGTGATGACTTCTTGAGGCAGAGCCTCACAGAAGATTTCTGAATGACTACTAAACTTATGAAAAGGTGCTCAACAAATTAAAATCTCATAGTTCAATATACCCACATACTCACCAAAATGGCTACAATTTAAAAGAATGGTTAAAGTATGGGGACAGGTGTGGGGTAATGGGAGAAAATATAAAATACGATAACCACTTTAGAAAACTTTTTCTAAATAAATAAATAAATAAATAAATAAATAAATAAATAAATAAATAAATACTCTTTCATCATGTAAAGGTCAAAGATAGGTTCAGACAATAGCCAAATTGTGGAAGGAGCCTCGGTGTCCATCGTGGAAGGAGCCTCGGTGTCCATCGAAAGATGAATGGATAAAGAAGATGTGGTTTATGTATACAATGGAATATTCCTCAGCCATTAGAAACGACAAATACCCACCATTTGCTTCAACGTGGATGGAACTGGAGGGTATTATGCTGAGTGAAGTAAGTCAGTCGGAGAAGGACAAACATTGTATGTTCTCATTCATTTGGGGAATATAAATAATAGTGAAAGGGAATATAAGGGAAGGGAGAAGAAATGTGTGGGAAATATCCGAAAGGGAGACAGAACATAAAGACTCCTAACTCTGGGAAACGAACTAGGGGTGGTGGAAGGGGAGGAGGGTGGGGGGTGGGGGTGAATGGGTGACGGGCACTGAGGGGGGCACTTGACGGGATGAGCACTGGGTGTTATTCTGTATGTTGGTAAATTGAACACCAATAAAAAATACATTTATTATAAAAAAAATAACAAAGACAGGTTCAGGTTGCCTCAAAATGTACCACTTTGACATATTGATTATTTTAAATAAAAGTTACTTAAGAGACAGCTTGTGTGAAAACACTCAGACCCTGCTCTGTCTCCCTGAAAGCAAGAAATAAATCTCCCCTGTGAAAAATGACCCACACTGTACTAGGAGGTAAAGCCACACCCTTATTATCAGAGACGGGAAATTTAAAGCAGAGAAGGCTTTAAGCAATGCTTTTTACTTTTTAAGTAATTGTAGCTCCCAAAGCTAACTGAATTTTCTTTGTCCAGTCAATTCCCCATGATTTATTATTTCTTTGTCTAAAAAGTATAAAAACTGCCTGATGTGGTCATTTCTCTGGGTCTCAATTTCATTATTGGGTCTTTGTCCTCATCTAATAAAAATTTGGCTTTATTCCCTTGTTAATCTATCTCACATAAATTTAATTCTTAGTCTAGCTAGAAGACTAAGGGGTGGAGGAAGAAATTTTTCTTCCTTTCAGTAGTTTCTTATAAAGTAAAATGTCCCCCATGATAGAGCAATTTCCACCATAGAGGAGTTCCACTTCTAGGCACATACCCAGAAGACATGAGTGCACATGCCTCCAAAAACTTGTGCAGAAATATTCATAGCAGTTTTATTCATAGTAGTCTAAACTGGAAACAACTCAGCTGTTCATCAACAGAATAGATAAAGAATTTGTGGTGTACCAGTACAGGAGTGTACCACACAGTAGTATTAAAGAAATGAACAACTGATATATATAGTACACACTGTATGATTCCATTTATAAAAAGTTCAAGAATAGACAAAACCAAGCAATGAAATCAGAATAGTGGTTGTATTGTGCCATGGGCAGAGGATGGAGGCTGCAGGGCATAGGATGAAAGGAAGGAGGCATGAAGGAATATTCTGAGGCAAAGGACATTTTTTAACAGACAATGGTTGTGTAAGTGTACATATTTGTCAAAATTCATTAAACTTTACACTAAACTTCTTCCTCTTTTATTTTTTTTAAAGATTTATTTATTTATTTATTTATTTGAGAGAGAGAGAAAGCACAAGAGGGAGGGGCCAAGGGAGAGGCACAGAGAATCTCAAGCTCTCCACATGGAGCACAGAGCCTTGTGTGGGGTCCCATGCAGGGCTTGATCTCATGACCCTGAGGTCACAACCTGAGCAGAAACCAAGAGTTGGCCGCTTAACCGAATGAGCCACCCAAGTGCCCCTAGACTTGTTCATCTTTGAATACGTAAGTTATACCTCACTAAAGTACTACTAGGATAAAGAGTTGGAGAAAGAACATTGTGTGTTTTCTGAAGAGGAATACATGACATGTTAAGGGGCTGTAAGAGTTGATAGTATTTATTCTTTATTTAATGTAACTCAGAAACTTTTTAATTTCTTTTCACTGTATCTGCCCCTCACTAGTACTGATTTTACCTGGTTAGTTCCATTTCTAGAATTAAAATAGAACTGAGGCAAGGAGAGAGAAGAAAAAAATCGTACATAATGTACTATGATAAAGATAGAAATAGACTTAATTACTTAATGAAAAAGTCTATAATTGAATTAACTAAGTTGTAGGTAGTGACAAATACAGGAAAAGAAGTATTTCTCCAGAGAGAAGGAAGGATATCTTTGGAGAGAGTCTTTAGAGAGAAAAGGTGAGCCGAGAGCACTAATTAGCTGTATATGACCTCAGGGAAGTCACTTACTCTCTCTAGGGATAATTCCATTTTACAGATTTTCTTGTATGTTAAGTGATAGGATTCAACTGAGCTCAGAGCATCATGTTATTAAAGTATAATTATAATAATTAATATTCCTGAGTCATCCAGAAAAGGCTAATTTCTATTCTCTGTATTTTGTTTCTTTAGGTAAAGTATGTTTTGTAACATACTTTGATTTGTAACAAAAAATTATTATTGACATATTGAATGTCTACTTTGTGCCAAGTAATGTCCTAGGTCATATAAATTCACTGTCTTATTTAACTTATACTTTAGTTAGTAATTTTTATAATCTGTATAATATGATCAAGTAAAAATGTTTTAAAATAACATTTATATATATTTTTCATTGTAATAATAACATAGCATTATTGCCAAAAACAAGGAAAACATAGAAACATAGAATTTATAACAAAAAAATAATCCTGTCACTTTAAAATCAATTATCACCATTTTGGAGCATTACATGTTGAATCTTTTAATATACACATTTGTTTTTAATTTATTTTGTTTTATAAAATTGAGATCAAATTCAACATATATTTTATATTCTTTCTTTCTTCCTTCCCCCTTTTTTTTTTTTTTTTTTTTTTTTGAGAGCCAGAAGAGAGAGTGCACATGCCAGAAGAAGCAAAGGGAGAGAGAGAATCCCAACTAGGCTCTATGTCCAGCACCGAGCCCAATGCAGGGCTCAATCTCACAACCCTGATATCATGATCTGAGCTGAAATCAAGAGTCAGATGCTTAACTGACAGCCACCAGGAGCCCATTTCTAGTTTTTAAAAACATAATTTTTCAATAATCAAGCATCACTCAATTTTTATAACTATAAGTGATTAGAGAATCCATTGTCATAGGCTATAAGAAAAAGTCTTGACACCAGTGATGTAAATTTTAGTTACATGAAGAATTCCCTGGGGCACTGTCTCAATCAGGGTCCCTGAGGGTAACAGATGGCACATTTCAAGAGAGTAATTTGAGGAGTCTTTAACACAAGATCTATTCAGAAAGGAGTAGGTAGGGATTAGGGAGATCCCAAGTAATAATGCAGTATGTGACACATTGGGCATGAGGAGGGAGGAGTGGGCAGTTACTGGAATCTATAAACAACGAAAGCTTGGTGGAGACCCCTGCCTGAGCTAAGCTGTAGTAGGCATAAGAAATATAGTAGGCATTTGGTTAAGGGAACAGACAGCCTGCAGCAATCCTGAAGGAAAGATCAGAGGGATAAATGGCAAGACATCCTACCTGGCTCTGAACTCCTACCTGTGCTCTCCAGTCAGATTGTTCTCCCCCATCAGAAGAGGGCCAGAGAGACTTTGGTGTGGTCCCCGCGGGGTGGACTCCTTGGGTACAAAGCATGGTTGAAAAAGTGGAAAATGCATCTGGAGGGGTAAATTGAAATATCTTTGTAATGGGATATTGGGAGTCTGGGAGACAGAGGTTAAGAAGTTATGTTGAATCTGAGAGCTAAAGGATGTGAAGGTGTCAAGAGTGTGATGAGTCCAATGAAGACATTGAAATGGCCAATAGGTATATGGAAAGGTGCTCAACATCACTAATCATCAGGGAAATGCAAATCAAAACCACAATGAGGGATGCCTGGGTGGCTCAGTTGGTTAAGCTTCTGACTCTTGGTTTCAGCTCAGGTCATGATCTCAGGGACACAAGCTGAGCCCTCCTGATCTGCAGGCAAGTCTACTTGAAGATTCTCTCTCTCTGCCCCTCTCCCATCAAATAAATAAATAAATAAATAAATAAATAAATAAATAAATAAATAAATCTTTTGAAAAAAACACACAATGAGATGTCAC
Organism: Canis lupus baileyi; assembly: GCF_048164855.1. Taxonomy (NCBI): domain Eukaryota; kingdom Metazoa; phylum Chordata; class Mammalia; order Carnivora; family Canidae; genus Canis; species Canis lupus. Next base: position 59,133,966 of record NC_132847.1, read on the forward strand.
CTCACAGCTGTTAGGACGGCTGTTATTAAAAGACAAGTGAGGGCAGCCCTGGTGGCGCAGCGGTTTAGCCCTGCCTGCAGCCCGGGGTGTGATCCTGGAGACCCAGGATGGAGTCCCACATCAGGCTTCCTGCAGGGAGCGTGCTTCTCCCTCTGCCTGTGTCTCTGCCTCTCTCTTCGCTCTCTCTGAATGAATAAATAAAGAAATCTTAAAAAAAATAAAAAAAATAAAAGACAAGTGATAACAAATGTTGGCAAGGGGGTGGAGAAAAAGTAATTCTTTTTTTTTAAAGGTTTTATTTATTTATTCATGAGAGACACACAGAGAGAGGCAGAGACATAGGCAGAGGGAGAAGCAGGCTCCCTGTAGGGAGCCCAATGCAGGACTCAATCCTAGAACCTGGGATCATGCCCTGAGCCAAAGGCAGACACTCAACCGCTGAGCCACCCAGGCATCCCAAGAGAAAAAGAAATTCTTATACTCTGTTAATGGGAATGCAAATTGATATAGCCATCATGGAAAACAGTATGGAGACTCCTCAAAACAAATTTTCTTTTTGAGACTCCTCAAAATATTAACAATAAAACTACTATATGACCCAAACATGCCACTTCTGGATATATCCAAAGGAAATAAAATCAGTCCCTCAAAGGGGTATATGCATTCCCATGTTCAATTCAATATTATTCACTGTAGCCAAATATGGAAACAACCTTAATGTCTATTGATGGATGCAATGGAAAAGGAAATATATATCTATACAGATCTACATCCATTTATATCTCATATACAAGTAAATGAAATATGTGACAATATGTAGTAATAAGTGATATGTAATGAAAGATGTGTGAGAGCTATATGTAAATATATATGAAATATATAAAAATATGAGATACATATCTATCTCTCATAATATACATATCAAGTGAAATACTTTTTAGCCATAAAAGAAGAAATTCTTTTCATGAGCAACAACATAGATGAACCTGAGGCATTATGCTAAGTAAAATAAACCAGGCAGAAAAAGACAAATAGGTATGGTGTCACTCATGTGTGGAATCTAGGGGAAAAATTCAGTTTCATAGAATCAGAGAGGAGAATGGTGGTTATGCCAGAGGCTGGGGAAGGGAGGGGGGAGGAGGAAATGGGGAAATATAGGTCAAAGGGTATAATTTTCAGTTAAAAGAAGACTAAGTTCTGAGGATCTAATGCAGCAAGCATGGTGACTGTAGCTAATAATATGGTATTGTATGCTTGAAAGTTGCCAGGAGTAGATCTTAAGCATTCTCACCACACACACAGAAATAGTGTGTACAAAAGAGTTAACTTTGTGAACTGATGGATTTTATCTTTATCTTGGTAATCATTCCACAATGTATATGTACATTAAATCATCATATTGTACACATTAAATATATATTTGTCAATTATTCCTCAGCGAAGTTAGAAAATTAAAAGAAACTTTTAAAAAATGTAATGGGTAAGAAAAAGAACACACTCAACAGAGGGAATGGCTTGTATGAAGTCCTTGAAGTAGGAGAGCAGGTTTAAGGAATTGAAAAGACAGTAGATGAGAGGCATCTGGAGGGCTCAGTTGGTTGAGCAACTGACTGGATTTTGGTTTAGGACGTGGTCTCAGGATTGTGGGATTGAGCCCCGGAGTCGGGCTCTGTACTCAATGAGGAGTCACCATGGGATTCTCTACCTTTGCCCCTCCCTCAACTCCTGCAGGCTCTCTGTCAAGTCAATAAACAAATTTTTTTTTTTTTTTTTTTTTTTTTTAAAGAAAGGACAGTGGATGAAACAGACGAAAGGGGAGAATGGAGTCAAAGACGATTTTGGAAGGACCACATTGTAGCTTCCATTAAGGATTCTGTTTTTTTTTTCCTTTTAAGGAAAAAAAAGTAAGCCATTGACAGGTTAATTAGCATTGAATGACAAATTAGATTTGTGTATTTAGAAAATCCCTCAGGAGATAATGGATTGGCAGGCAAAAATGAAATGGAGTCTCTGCCCCCCCCATGAATAAATAAATAAAATCTAAAAAAAAAAAAAAAAAAAGAGGGGATCCCTGGGTGCCTCAGCAGTTTAGTGCCTGCCTTCGGCCCAGCGCGTAATCCTGGAGTCCCGGGATCGAATCCCACATCGGGCTCCCTGCATGGAGCCTGCTTCTCCCTCCTCCTGTGTCTCTGCCCCCCTCCCATCTCTCATGAATAAATAAATAAAATCTAAAAAAAAAAAAATGAAATGGAGGTGAGAATAGCCATAATCCAGGCAAGAGCTGGACTAAGGTGAGACAAAAAGTTTGAGAAATATGGGGGACGTAAAAGAAGACTCAGTATATATGGGATATGGTGGTGTGAAAGTGAGGACAGTGTCAAGGAAGTTTAGATTTCTTGATTGTAAGACTAAATGGATAGAACTGGGAAATGATAAAATAGTCAACAGGGACTCCTGGCTGGCTCAGTCAGTAGACTATGTGACTCTTGCTCTTGGGGTCATGAGTTTGAGCCCCACATTGAGGGTAGAGCTCACTAAAAAATAAAAAAGATAGTAATAAGCAAATAAAATAGTCAATAGAGTAAAAAATAGATTTCGCTGTTTCTTTTCATGCGTTAAAGCCTATATATTCTGGAAATAAAGGAAAATGGTTTAGAAGGTGAACAATGGGAACAGAAAATATTTCTACAATTTAGTATTTGTTAATTATTAGTAGAAGGTGATGGGCATGGGAAGAACTGGGAGGGAGGGCAGAGGAGTGACACCAAGGAGACAATGAGGAAATAGGAACTTCTGCAAAAATGGCTTAGGTTGCTGCAGATTTGAGAAACTACACAACTTTGGAGGAAATAGAACTGCAATAAAAATAGCTTTTCGCAAAAATACAAATAAGCAGGCAAAACACAATTAATACTTTTCCTATTATTTAGCTTTCTCCTAGTTAACAGCACAGGCTACTGTTTCCATTCTTTTATTTTTTAGGATTGTGAGCTTCCTGAGGGAAGCCCCTCACTTCTCAGGGATTTTGAATACGTCATGCCTGTCACTACCTAGTTACTTTGAACTGCAGTGATAACTGGGGACCAGTATGAGGATTAATTATCTTCTACAAACCCTCCCCAGCTGTTTGCCCCTCTGCTGAGCGCAGCCTTTTCCTCTCTTATATTGAGGCGGAGTGTTCTAAGCCCACTACAGTGTAAGCTTCTGGAAAGCAAGACTGGTCGGTGTACATGGGATCAGTACAAGCGCTCTGGAGAATAGAAAAGGATGGAATGGCAAGTGTAGAGGCGACCTGGGTGCCACTCCCCTAGTAGATGTGGCCGGGAAGGGAACCCTGACTTAGGTCCCTATTTCCTCCTGCTGCATTAGGTATTCTCATGCACGAATGCTGGGGGGGGGGGGAGGTTTCAAGGAACATGTCTCCTATCTGCTAGTCCGTCCCTCTCGCATGTTCCATCAGTCAGTACGGGAGCCCAGGGAGGGCAGTCGTCATGCTCGAGGGGTTCCTCCACACAGTAGTCACTAATACATATTTCTGGAATAAATGGATGGGTGATAAAAACTCTCGTGCAGTGGAAACTTCTTGCGGTTCCTTCCCCGCTAGGACCCTACTCCCCGCCATTCATTCCGCGCCACCCGCAGGTACCCGGGCCGCCCACCCCCGGGCGCGGCCGCGCCCCGCGCGCTCCTCCGCACCTGTCCCGGGCGCTCGGGGATGCGCGGAGCCGCGGGCCGGGGCGGGCCACAGTGCGCTTGCGCAGGAGGCGCCACCGGCTGGAGGGGGCGGGGCTTGCAGGGCTTAGACTGCGGTGATACGGAAAATGCGGAGAGGAGCGGAAGGGAGTGGGCTCTGGCTCCCAGGGGTTGGGGAAGGTGGGGCCCTTTAGAGGGCGTTGGTGGGTACTCAAAGAGAGCCTCTTGGAGACCTGAATGGACAAGACGAGGCGTTTTACCGCTCACCGTTTTTGCCTTTTTTTTTTTTTTAAGATATTGTTTATTTATTCATGAGAGAGAGAGAGAGAGACAGGCAGAGAGACAGGCAGAGGGAGAAGCAGGCTCCATGCAGGGAGCCCGACGTGGGATTCGATCCCGGGTCTCCAGGATCACACTCTGGGCTGAAGGCGGCACTAAACCGCTGAGCCACCCGGGATGCCCTGTTTTTGCCTTTTTTGCAATTAAATTTAGTGGTCAAGACCTGGTGCTTTGCAGGTTCCAATCCGTTGTGACTCGCTGTGACTCTGTGGCCTAAGGCAAGTTAGCTGCCTAAGCTTCAGTGTCTGCCTGTATAAAATGGAGCTGAAAATAGTCATGGACTGCACTGGGCTTTTGTGAAGATTAAATGAGGCAGTGCCGAGTTGGCAAATCGAACTCCAATAAAAAAATATACAAAATAAATAAGTAAATGAGACAGCGCTGAATAAGTGATAACGGCTGTTATTATCATTACCATGATTAATAGCATAATATTTGTCATACCGTGGTTTTTTTTGTTTGTTTTTTGTTTTTGTTTTTGTTTTTGTTTTTTGTGCCAGGATCTTTTGTATGCAACCGTTATGCTGGTAATCCTTGAAAAATATCACAGTATGTAAAAAGTAACAAGAAATTCAAGACTGGAAAGTATACTGATTTTAAAAAGGAGAAAAGAGTCGATCTTGAAAAATGGGGTCTAATAATCTTGAATTACTGAGCCCCAATACAAACCCAGGATGGGTCACATCACAGGTAATTTGTGAGCATTTAGAAAAAGAAATGGTGTCCATTAGGAAGCAGTCTGCAGTGAGAACAAATAAATCAACCCAGACTAACCATTTTGAATGGATAGTAGTAAACTGATACCTCGGTGGAAAAACTTTTTGTCTTTCTGGACTTAAGTCTTTTGGAAAAATATCTTAGCCTGAGGTGCTGGCTCATTGTATCCTCCTTTCTTGTTAGCAAGTCTCTTTCCATTTGACATCAATCTTTTTGTTTGGTTGGTTTTGGTTATTAAATTAAATTTAGTTTTTAAAAGTAAGCTCTACACCCAATGTGGTACATGAACTCACAACCCTGAGATTAAGAGTTGCATGCTCTATCACCTGAGCCAGCCAAGTGCCCTCCATTTGACATCAATCTTACAAAAAAATATTTTTTTAGTTCCGTAGGTAATAATGCATTACCTATATGTTGTAAGAAATTCAGAAAGTAAAAATAAAGTTAAAGCCTCCTAATATCCCCTCCCAATTCTATTCCCATCTTATCAGTTTGGTGTACACTTTGTTCAGATATTTTTTTTTTTTTAATTAATTTTTTTATTTATTTATGATAGTCACACAGAGAGAGGAGAGAGGCTGAGACACAGGCAGAGGGAGAAGCAGGCTCCATGCACCGGGAGCCCGACATGGGATTCGATCCCGGGTCTCCAGGATCGCGCCCTGGGCCAAAGGCAGGCGCCAAACCGCTGCGCCACCCAGGGATCCCTGTTCAGATATTTTAAAACTATCTTTACACATGTATGACTTGTAGTAGTTAGAACTTTATTCAGCCAACTGAATACCCAACAAAAGAAAGCAATTCATTAGTGTCATTCAGAAGGAAGCTCAGGGGCTGGCAGCGCAAAGCCAACAGTGCAGGGCAGCCTGTGATACCATCAGCCCAGGCTTGCTTTTTCATTTCCACCATCCACAAAAGCATTTCGTTTTTGTCCTCATGGTCACAAGGTGATTGCTGCTCCTTTAAGAATGTTTCCACACACTAGACAGGAGAGGACAAAAGTCATCTCCTTGTGAAGTCATCTTCTTGTGAAGCCCACAGAACATCTGCGTACAATTCATTGGCCAGAGATGTATCATATGACCCCTTTATCAACAACAGAGTCTAGAAAAGTAATTTACCTTTCAAGTATCTAAAGTGTAGACTGGCACAGTAAAAACAAGTTGTGAATGTCTTTTGGGCAACCAACTTTTCAGTGTCTGCTACAGGAATATAGAGGTTTCTTTCCCTTTTTCCATAAATGATGAGCACATGCTGTATGTATTTTTTGCAACTACCTATTTTTCCTTAGTAACACGAATTAGAACTTTGCATGTGGCATATATGACACTTCCTCGGCTCATTTAGCTACTGCCTGTTACCCTTGTTTCACTATTCTGAGGCACACTTTTTCATTCACATTTTATGATCTTAAACATTGGTATGCACCTTACAATCGCTGTCGGCGAGGCAGCATTAGTGATGTAGCTGTCATTGCCTGCTGGATATGCTTCAAAACTTGCAGAATGGAAGTTAGCAGCATGGAATATTGATGATTCTGAGTCTAAACATGATTCAGGAGGTTCAGACTCTGAGAAGATTTAGACATGCCTTAATTTATTTCATGAATACTTCCCTTTTAATGCGTGTGCAAGGATGGTATGGAATAAAAAAAACCTCATGACTTAAGTCTCAGTTGGCTTTTTGAATAAGTGTGAAATAAAAATTATAAGTGATAAGAAAGCTTTGTGTCATAGTTTAATTAGAAGCATTTTTCTAAAAAAAAAAAAGAAGCATTTTTCTTAGTGATACATAAAATAATGATGCCTATAATTGATGACTTCCTGAAGTCATCATACCTAGAATTTTGGTATTCTAGGCTATGGCTATGGCTATTCCACAGTTTATTTAATCATTTCCCTATCAATAGATGCTTTAACTCTTCTTTCAAATAATGGTCCAGTAAACCCTTGTCCATGCCCTTTTTCCATATGTGCAAGTAGTATTTCTCTAGATACCTAAATTTCATAATTAAAAATTCTAATAATTATTGCCCTACCCTGAATCAATAACCCCCATCTAATATTGAGAGAAACTGAAGGACATCCCATAAAATCCCTAATACTTCTAGAAACGTAAGGTCATTCTAAACTAAAGATAGTACAGTGTTCACGTAACCCCACACCCAGTGTCTCCTACTATTAACCTCTCATATTAGCACTTTGTCACAGTGGATGAACCAGTATTCATACATCACCATCATCACTACCATCATCACCACCACCACCACCATCATCATCATAATTTTTTTTTAGCCCAATCAGTTCTCTATCCTGAAGTCAACATTTCTTTCCCCTATGTCTAGCTTGGGGTGGAGAAGTGAAATATATGTTATTATCAACAAAAGCTCAGGAGCACCTGGGTGGCTCAGTGTTTGAGTGTCTGCCTCTTGCTCAGGTAGTGATCCCGGGGTCCTGGGATCGAGTCCTGCATTGGGCTCCCCACAGGGAGCCTGCTTCTCCCTCTGCCTATGTCTCTGCCTCTCTGTGTCTCTCAAGAATAAATAAATAAAATCTAAAAATCAACAACAAACAAAAGCTCATACTTTATTCAGATTTCCTTGTTTTTTTGCCTAATGTCTCATCCACATTAGGTTCCAGGGTCTCATCCACACAGCACATTATACTTAGTTGTCATGTCCCCTTATGCTCCTCTTGGCTGTGAAAATTTCTTATATATTCCTTGTTTTAATGACTCTGTCATCAAATTTTTTAACTTGTCCAATTTTTACATTTTTATCTTATTGAAATTATAATTAATAGAATAATTAAGATAATTCCTTTATGAAATTTTTCTTAAAAAAAAGACTTTATTTATTTATTTATTTATTTATTTATTTATTTATTTATTTATTAGAGAGACAGAGATAGCAACTGAGAGCACGAGTAGGGAGGAGGGGGAGAAGTAGCTCCCACTAAGCAGGGAGCCTGATGTGAGGCTCCATTTCGGGACCCTGAGATCATGACCAGAGTCAAAGGTAGATGCTTAACTGACTGAGCCACTCAGGTACCCCGAAATTTTTCTATTTAATTGATTAGCTTTTCTGCCATTTTGAGTTCTAGTTTGTGATCAATATTTCTAAGTCCTGTTTTTCCAAGTCAATGTTAGCAGATCTGACATTTGCAATGTGCAATTTTAGCCACTGTCAATTTAATTTTGCATTATTTTCACCAGAAATATTTATTATGAATTGGATAAAATACTGATAGTTTATACTAATTATTAGGTAATTTCTGAGAATACTGTAAGCAATTCCTTTCGGATGGTCCAGAGGAGTAACATTTCCTTGTCATCTTCTATCAGTCTACTGCTTTTTAAGCTTTGCCTGTAGTACTAACTACTCATTTGCTGTAGAAGTAAGAACAAGCTAACTTTTAGTTGCATCAAAATGGATCAAAATGTCCTTAGATCACAATGCCCTGGGTGAGAATATGCCCAAGACTAAAATACTCACCAGTTTAAAATTGTGGAGTCAAAATAGCTAGGCAAAACCAAACAAAAGCAAAAATAACCAAACAAAACCCACATCAATAGAATGCTTTGTCAATCTTACCAAAAAAAAAAAAAAAAAAAGTCATTGGGGACGCCTTGGTGGCTCAGCGGTTGAGCATCTACCTTCAGCTCAGGACATGAAACTGGAGTTCCGGGATTGAGTCCTCCATCGGGCTCCTAAAGGGAGCCTGCTTCTCCCTCTGCCTGTGTCTCTGTCTCTCTCTGTGTGTCTCTCATGAATAAATAAATAAAACTCTTTAAAAAAAAAAGGGAGAAGCAGGTTCCCCACTGGGAGCCTGTTGTGGGACTTGATCCCTGGACCTCAGGATCATGACCTGAGCCAAAGGCAGATCCTCAATCACTGAGCTACCCAGGTACCCCCAGAATCATAGTTTAATGGGGCACCTGGGTAGCTCAGTCGGTTAAGTGTCTGCCTTTGCCCCAGGTCATCATCTCAGAGTCCTGGAATGGAGCCCCACTTCGGGCTCCCTGCTCAGCTGGGAGTTTGCTTCTCCCTCTCCCTCTGCCTCCCCACCCCTGCTTGTGCTCTCTCTCTCTCTCTCTCAAATAAAGAAATAAAAATCTTTTTTTAAAAATCATAGTCTGCTGAAGAATTCCCCTTTTGATGGACTCTTAGGTTGTTTCCAAAATTTCCTTTTCCCTTTATTCTCTTCTTTCCTCCTCCTTCTCCTCCTCTCCTCCTCCTTGTTCTTCCTCTCTCTCTCTCTTTCTCTCTCTCTCTCTTTGCCTCCCTCCCTCCCTCCTGCCTTCCTTTATGTTCTATCACAAAAAATGCAATGAGTGTGCCTCTTTGTAACCATGGAGAATATTTTCTAGAAGAGATACCTAGAACTGGAATTGTTGTGCTAAAAACTGGATAATGGGACAGCCCGGGTGGCTCAACGGTTTAGCGCCGCCTTCAACCCAGGGCAGGATCCTGGAGTCCTGGGATCGAGTCCCACATTGGGCTTCCTGCATGGAGTCTGCTTCTCCCTCTGCCTGTGTCTCTGCCTCTGTGTGTGTGTGTGTGTGTGTGTGTGTGTGTGTGTGTGTGCCTCTCATGAATAAATAAATAAAATTTAAAAAAACCCTGGATAATGAAAGGAAGAGAGGAGTGGTAACCAACACTGTAAAGGCCATCAAGCCTTTACAAACCAAACCAAACTCTTCCTTCTGGGTGCCTGGGGGTACGGTTGGTTTTGACTCAGATCCTGATCTTAGGGTCCTGGGATAGAGCCCCAGGTCAAGCCCTGAGTCAAGCTTTGTGCTCAGCACAGAGTCTGCTTGGGATTCTCTCTCTCCCTCTCCCTCTGCTCCTCCAGCTTGTGCGCATGAGTGGTCTCCCTCTCTCTCTCACATAAATCAATCAATCAATCAATCAATCAATCAATCTTAAAAAAAAACACTTTATTTTTCAGGCACTAAACCTCTCTCTCAAGGTTTCACAGTCTATTGGTGGCTGAGCAGACCTAGAAATACACAGCAGTGTTGAGCAGTTTTATGAAAAGTAAAGCAGGCTTGCTTCAGTGTTTTAGACATTATCAAGGGGTTAGACTAGACCTGGTGCAATTGTGGCAGCTGGTGGAACAGTGTGAGCAGGCTGCTGTCGCCCGGAGTCTAGTGTTGAGCATGGACGTAGGTGAGATCAAGGACAAATGAGCACCTGTGAGGACAAATTTGGGTCTACAAAGAACACTGGAGCCTGCCTCTTGCCCAAGCTGACATTTTGACTGAAACCTTAGAAGAGACCCCAAGGCATAACTGTTTAGCTGAGCTACTTCTTGATCCAGAAAATCCGTGAGATAATAAATATTTGTTGGTTTAAGCCTCTAAATTTTGGAGTAATTTGTTATACAGCGATAACTAACTAATACACCTAAGTACCAGTAATATGTTCACCAAAATCACTTCAACGTCAACATCAAATTGCTGTGGCACCAGCAATTCCAGTGACCAGTAGCTTGCAAATCCAGCCATTTAAAAATAGACAAGGTGGGAGGCACCTGGTTGACCCAGTAAGTAAAGCATCCAACTCTTTTTCATTTTTTTTAGATGTTTTATTTATTCATTTGAAGGAGAGAGAGAGTGAGAGAGCACGAACGGGGGAGATTCACAGGGAGATGGAGAAGCAGCTCCCCACTGATCAGGGAGCCTGACTCGGGGCTCGATCCCAAGATTCCAGGATCATGACCTGAGCCGAAGGCAGATGCTTAACTGACTGAGACACCCAGGCACCCTAAGCATCCATCTCTTGATTTTGGCTCAGGTCATGAACTAAGAGTCACGGGCTCTGTGCTGAGCCTCAAGCCTGCATAAGATTCACTCTCTCCCTCCCCTCTGTGTTCTCTCTTTCTCTCTAAACAAACAAACAAATAAATAAAGATAGACAAGGTGGGTCTGAGGAAAATGTAGAATATTGGCATTTGAGTTCTATAAGTCCTGGAATTTTCAGGCAGTCTGGATTTCACTCTGGCCCGTCCCCCCCTCCCCCCTTCTGACCTGACACTCCTCTAGGTTGTTCCACCAACACTGGCTTTTGTTCTTAATATTTCTACCTGTAGTCTCTTGTTCAGTGCTCCACACTCCTTGCCCTTCATTCCTTCCCTGGACAGCTGGATCCTACAGATGGAGGCATTTTAGTTTTTCTCAATGCCCATATCTTACGAGAGATATTTGAATATGCCTGGCCGTTGAAGAATAGCTTACCTTTCTCCAACCCAGGGAAGGAGATGTTCAGATAGAAAATCAACTCAGTGGTAAGATCCTGGGAGAGATCCCTGAACTTCCTAAAAACTATCTTCCTGGTTTATCTGTGCTTGGTACTGTATTTAAAGAGAAATGTGCAAAGAGACGGATTGACTAGCAGTCAGACAGGGTAGTTGTACCTTAGTGGGGTCACCACAGATCAGTCTTTCTCTATGTGAGAACAACAGTTTGGATTACATGGGAACTACTAAAGTGAGTATATATATATACATAATATTTATATATATATATATATATAATTTACTCCTCTCAACAATTCTGTGGTATATGTATTCTGCTTTATAAAATCATTCACCAACTTACAGTGATGAAGATTTTCCAGAAAAGTCTCAATTTCAGAATCTTGGTCCATTTTTTTCATTAGCTATCAAAATGCTTCAGAAGTTTTGATAGTTCAGCATCTGAACTATATGACTCCCAGGCTACCTCTACCATCAGAAAGTGGACTACAAATACTTTTAATACAATTTATCCTGATATTTGGTTCAGAAAGTATGATTTCAGTGCATCTACCCATCCATTCTAGCTTCCCACAGATACTCTCACTCTCAGTTCCTGCCATGCTGGGTGATGATTTTTGTCCTGGATGATACCTCCCTTTGTATCCCATAACTGCTGATTGAGTCAGAAGTGGACTTCTAGTCCCAAAACAGTCAATTCATAAGCTACCAGCTTGTTTCCTTGTTTCCTGTTTCCTGCATGAAATGATGAGCATTGAGTGCTCATCAAAAAAATGTGATGGGGGGATCCCTGGGTGGCGCAGCGGTTTAGCGCCTGCCTTTGGCCCAGGGCGCGGTCCTGGAGACCCGGGATCGAATCCCACGTCGGGCTCCCGGTGCATGGAGCCTGCTTCTCCCTCTGCCTGTGTCTCTGCCTCTCTCTCTCTCTGTGACTATCATAAATAAATAAATTAAAAAAAAATGTGATGGGCCAATCACATTTTTTTGCATGGGTAAATATGAGCCAAGAGACAAGGAGGAGGTTTCTACCATAGGCCTGGGTAGCCATGATCGTTAAGTGCAGGTGAGCAAGCAGAGAGAGCAGCCTGGGAGATATGGGAGAAGGAGCACAGGTACAGAGGGAGACAAGGGTGGAACAGGATAAAGAGAGGGCACTTAGAGGCAAGAGAAAGTCAGAGAGGCAGAGACACCGAAAGACACACCTCGAGATGCCTGGGTGGCTCAGTGGTTGAGCATCTGCCTTTGGCTCAGGTCATGATCCCGGGGTGCTGGGATTGAGTCTCACATCGGGCTCCCCTCAGGGAGCCTGCTTCTCCCTCTGTCTACGTCTCTGACTCTCTCTCTGTGTCTCTCATGAATAAATAAATCATATCTTTAAAAAAAAATAAAGACACACCTCAAACAAGAGAAAAAAATGGGTTCTTATTGGCTTTTAAGTTCCTGTGAGGAACTTAACTCAACTTAACCTGCTCAACTCAGGTTCCTGTCTTCCAATTCACCTACAATTCAATGAACATCTTTTTCTTTAGCACACTTGAATGAATCTATTCCTTGCCACCCAAAAGCCAGATAAAAGTTGTCTCTATGTCTATACTTAATTAAATTTTAGGGAGACTGGATATGGCCGGTCAAAATCGTTAACAGTCACATGAATAAACCAAACACCGGAATATTAGTTTGCAAAGATAACTGTATTTTCTTAGGACGCTGGAGTGTTCAGGTTGGATGATCAGTCTATTTTTCCTCCCGTAAGAAAACTTTTGACAGAAACCAACTCCTGTGTCAAGACTGCTTGGTGAGACTGGATCTGAGCAAAAGGTAGATCATTTTCAGAGTTGTTCTCAACAAGCAATCAGAATGCAATGCATCGTGCATCTCCAACGCGGGGATGAATTGCCTGCGACAAGCATGGGGAAGGGATAAGTCACATGAATGTGTTTTCTCTATGGCTTCCTATTATTAAACTCTGTGTGGTCTCCACTCTCTTGTTCACATTTTTAAAGAAGATTTTATTTATTTATTTATTTATTTATTTATTTATTTATTTGAGAGAGAGAGAGAGAGAAAGATCACGAGCAGGAGGGAAGGGCAGAGGAAGAAGTACTCTTCTCTGAGCAGGGAGCCCAAAATGTTCCAGGACCCTGGGATCCCAGGACCCTGGGATCATGACCTGAGCCAAAGGTAGATGCTTAACTGACTGAGCCACCCAGGTGCCCCTGTAACATTTTCTACAGAGAAGTCAGAACAACTTTATTATTAATAACGAAATAATAGTTAACATTTTTGAGTATTTTTTAATGAAGCTTGCATTGTGCTAAGCTCTTTACAAATATAACATGTTACTGAATCATCAAACAACCCTATTAAATAGGTATTGCTACTCTACTTTCCAGAGAAGGTTCAGACCGGTTAAGAAGCTGGTTCAAGGGCAAGGAACATGGAGAGCTAAGTTAGGAACAAGGAGAGAGCTGAGGGGGTAGTGACCATGTTACAGGTCTGAGTAGATACCCCGGTCATGTTAGTTTTGGAGATTGTTTACTCTCTTGATTCAAGGAGGAGACTCGTGATTAAATATGGGTTTTCTGTGTTTCCTAAGCAGCATTTTGGTGTGTGTGGCACATGTCAATCATCATTATTTTAAATAAATAAAAATAACAATAATGATATTGATCATTTACTGAAGACTAGCCAGTTAATCTACCCTGCCAGGTAGGTACTATTATTCCTACCTTAGAATGTGAACACTGAGGTTCAAGGAATTTAATTCAGTTCACGAAGATATAGGCAGCAAAGTCAGGATTCAGACATCTGTTAAATCCACTGCTTTCCCCATACTGTCCCACCTATCGATCACATTTCTAATCTCAAGTGGCTTTCTATTTTCACACACCAATAGTTTCCCCTGGACAACAGCCTCATTTAAGAAGGAAATATGCATGAATGTCTTACATGGCACTAGGGTGCAAAACTATGGGTAGTGATGGCTTATTGCCTTGGGTTCCACTGAGGTGATTTTCACAGAGTTTGTCAATAGCAACTCCCTCAGGATGGTCTCAAGTCTCCAGGTTCTGTGGACCTGTTTATCTTTGTTAAGGTGATAAACAGTTAAAACTCTTAGTTACAGTAAGTGTCTTTATTTTTATTGGCGCTTCTGGTCCTGGGAAGCATTTGGGTATTTCTTTGTAGTCAAAGGGCCTGGCTCAGCCTCTGTTCTAGGGCTAGAGGTGATGGGAGCTGGGAGAACATCCATAGCCTCAAATCTGTAACAACAACAACAAAAAAACCCAAATAGTGCATGTTAGTGGTGGTGTGGAGAATATGGAATCCTCGTACCTTGCTGGTGGGACTGGAGAATCATTCAGCGACGAGGAAAAGCTTTTTGGCAGTTCCTTTTTGGCAGGTAAACACAGAACGACCACAGGATGCTCAGCCCTGGGTATATGTCTGGGAGAACTGAAAAGCGATACTCAGACAAATACATTCCCAGGCATGTTAAGGACAGCACTATTCACCAAGGTTGGAAATAACGCAAATATCCACCAAGGATGAAGGTATAAACAAACCTTGGTATACAGACAATGGAATATTACCCAGTGGTAAAAAGGAATGAAGTACTGATCGATACATGCTGCAAGAGGGGATGAACCTAAAAATATCAAGCTAAGTGAAAGAAGCCAGACATAGAAGGCCACATATTGTGATTCCATATATATATATATATAATTATATATATATATATATAAAATGTCCAGAATAGGTTATATATATACACACATATATATACATATATACACTATATATATATATATAAAATGTCCAAAATAGGTAAATCCAAAGAGACAGAAAATAGATTGGTGGTTGATAGCGGTTGCGGGGGGGGGGGGGGGGTGGGGTGGGGGGAGGAGGGAATGGGGAGCCACTGCCTCATGCCACCAGTTTTCCTTTTGGGGAGATGAAAATGTCTCAGAACTAAAGATGCTGGTTGCTCAGCGTTGTAATAAATGCCACCGAATCATTCATTCTAAAGGGGTCAGTCTTATGCAATGTGAACTTCAGCTTAATCACAACACAAAGTCCAACCGGCCCTGCGGCCCTTGGGAGCTGGGAATCCCCGCAGCCACGGTCCCGGTGGGAGGCGCGGTAACGGGCGCACCGACCCCCGCAGGACGCTCCACGGAAGGCGGCACCGCGGGCGCTGGGCTCCGGGGGGCACAGCGCCTGCCCGCCTGCCCTCGGGGCGCGAGCCTAGGGCACACGCATCCCGTAAATGTAAAACCAAACAAAACAACCACAAACAAACAAACAAACAAGACAACTCCGTGGAGACGCCAGCACGCGAGCCGGCGCTTCCGAGCGGCAGGGAACCCCGAAAGCAGAGGGCGCCCCGTGCAGACGCGGCACCGGCCGGAGCCGACCCGCGCCCACCGCCGCCGACCCCCGGTGGCGAGGGCGTCCTTTGTCGTTCCCGCAGCCGAGGCGGCGAGCCGGGGCCTCGGGGAGCTCCGCGGCCGGGCGGGAAGGGGGGCGCCGCCGGCGCCGGGGGGCGGGGGCCGCGGGGAGGGGGGCCTCGGGGAGGGGGGCCGCGGGGGAGGGGGCCGCGGTGGGGGGCTGCGCGCCCGCCCTGCTCGGCGCCGCCGGACCCGCAGCCCGCGGGCGGCCCGCGAGGGGGCGGCGGCTCCCGGGCTTTGTGGCCGCGGCGCGCGCGTTGGGGCCTGAGCGGCCGGGGGCGCGCAGCCGCCGCCGCCGCCGCCGCCCGGCGCTGGGAGCCCGCGGCCCGCCCGGCCGCCCCGCCTGCGACAGGAGCCGAGGCCGCCCGCGCCCGCGCCCCGCCGGCCCCTCCCCCGTCGCCGCGGCCGCCGCGCCGCCGCTGCAGGTAGGAGGCTCCCCCGCCGCGGGGCCGGGGCCGGGGGCGCGGGGGGCGCGGGGCGCGCGGGGGGCGTGCGGGCCGAGCCGCCGCGACCCCTGCCCCGCAGGCCGGCCTGCGCCGTACAAAGCCCCGGGGCGCGGACCTCGGGCGAGTCGGCGGCGCACCCGGGGCGGGGCGGGGGCTCCGGGGCCCCGGGAGCCGCCGGGGAGGGGTCGGCGCCCCCGCGGCGCCCGGGTCCCCCCAGCCCGGGGGCCCCGCCGTGGCCGGGCGCTGTGCTGGGCGCTTCTGCTTACTTGTGCCTGAGACCCCGGGGCCCCGTGCGAGGCTGCGGTGCGAGGGCCGCCGGGTCGGAGGCCGCGCCGAGCATCACGCCGGCGCCCGCCTGACCTTGGGAGAGCTGCCTCACCCCGAGCTGGGCCCTCCGCGGCTGCCGGGGGCGGGGGCTGTGGCGGGGAAGTGCCCCGCGCAGCACCACCCCCTGGTACTATTGTGAGAGAAAATGCACATCGCTGATCCTAGAGCTGCATTCCGAGCACTTTCTGGGCACCAGGCCCCGGGCACTAGACAGTTGGCGTGAGTTCCCGAGATCATCACCCCGGCGCTCTCAGGTAGTAGCTACCGGGAATGGCCCGAATAATCTTTATTTAGGAGTAGGAAACAGGGAAGGATTTAGTTAGCCTCCCCCCTCTTCCGATCCAGGAGATAGGTCGGTTCTTAGATGTGGTAACATTTGACGTTACAAATGTTCCTGCGGTGCAGGAGAGGGGTTTCGGGGTGCAGGGATGTCTGTTTGTCACAGTTAAAAGGGGGGGGGGGGAGTAGGAAAATACCGGGGCCGGGACTGTGGATTTTAGCCTGTCGGATGGGAGGCTGTTGTGTTACCAAGGAAATTGTTGAATATGAAATTCAAAACCGTAGTTCCCCCGAGTTAAGATTGAGGGCTGTTGTGGGAGTTGGGGACCGTGGAGAGAAAGGAGGGGAGGACCTGGAGAGGGGGAGACAAGGAAGACTTCTGGAGCTCTGGAAGAAAATGTTGAGGGAAGGGATCAGGGTTCACCACCCCAGGAGTATTCTGGACCGGGATTCCATCCTGTCCTTAGAGACCAGGCACCCTGCCTGGGGGAGGGGAGAGGGATGCGGGGATGAGATCACAGGTTGTCTTTTCTTACTCCCAAGCCACCCCAAAAATATTTGTATGGGTTGAGAGTCAGAAGATTGGTCTCCCCAAAACGTTGTAGACCCTTCTTGTGATTCCTGAAATTCTTTTATTTTTTTTTAAGATTTTATTTATTTATTCATGAGAGAGAGAGAGAGAGAGAGAGAGAAGCAGGCTCCATGCAGGGAGCCCGATGTGGGACTCAATCCCGGGTCTCCAGGATCACACCCTGGGCCAAAGGCAGGTGGTAAACTGCTGAGCCACCCGGGAATCCCCTTGAAATTCTTTTCAGGTGTTAAGGAGATTGGGGTGCTCATGGACCCTAAAGGTTGGTAAGACTCTTAAGATACAAAGGTCTGACTGGTGCAGTGAAGGAGTGTGTTTTGAACACAGTTCACTTGTTTAGAGGAGCCATGGGCATGAGGAGATTATTTGGGGGTTTAGTTTGGAAGGCTTTCAACCCTGAAGAAGCCAGAGAAAGGCAGGAAGGGCCTAGGGACTGTACCCTGGGGAAAGGGACTGGAAAGGGGAGCTAAGGACCTCCCAACACCATCTGCAGAATATTATGCACCCTTTCCTCACCCAATTTGTGGCTATTCCTTACTTGAGTGTTTGTGGAAGGTCTGGGCTGGATTCAGGCTGACTTTTCTCCTGAGTAAGTAGGAAGGGCTTCTTGGAGAAGGGTTCTTTTAAAACCAGACCTTGCAGGAGGGGTCTTTGGGCACATACTGGTGGTGAGGGTAGAGAGCCTTGCGTGCATAGCAGAAAGAGCAGTTGCTTTGGAGAGATCGACAGTTTGGGGTTCCAGTCCTGGCTCTGCCATTTCTCAGCTGTGTAATGTTTCATGAATATAAAATAATGTTATTTCAGACGTCTGTTAAGGAGCTCAACCAACACTAGTACCTTCTTCCCTGTCCATGGTGACATTCATTCAACAAATGTCTGCTGAGCACCACTTGTCTGCTGAGTCATATGCTTCCTGCTGGGGATACAGAGATGAGTCAGAAATGATGTATTCCCTTATGAATTTCCCAGTCCAGTGAAGGAGACAGACACAAAGAACAAATTACAAAAAATATAGGAAGTACCATAGTATAGTTGTATACAACTGGCAGGGAGCTCACAGAGGAGTAACTAATTCATTCTGGATAGAAAATTCAAGGCCAAATTACCTCTAACAAGAAGAATCTGAGACATTATGATGGAGATTTTGAATGCTACACCACCTCATAGCTTCTTTTTTTATCCTTGCTTTACCTTTGCCCTGATATTCTCTCTCTTTAAAAAAAAAAAGTCTAGTTAACAGTGTGTGCATGCTTTGTAAGCTACCTCAAACTCATTTTAGAAGGAAGCTATTGTAAACAAACAGCTCAGGCATTAGTTGAGGAGTCATCATAAAAATGTCCTAAGAGTTGGATCTTGAGGTATGAAAATGAGCCCTTTGGGGAGGGGTGGCACATGTGACTCTTGACCTTGGGGTTGTGGGTTCGAGCCCCATGTTGGGTATAGAGATTACTTAAAAATAAAATCATTGGGATCCCTGGGTGGCGCAGCGGTTTGGCGCCTGCCTTTGGCCCAGGGCGCGATCCTGGAGACCCGGGATCGGATCCCACGTCGGGCTCCCGGTGCATGGAGCCTGCTTCTCCCTCTGCCTGTGTCTCTGCCTCTCTCTCTCTCACTGTGTGCCTATCATGAATAAATAAAAAAAATAAAATAAAATAAAATAAAATAAAATAAAATCATTAAAGAAAAAAGAAAGAAAGTGAGCATTTGGCAGACCTTGGAGTTAAGGATTCCAGCCAGAGGAAGCCCTGTATACAGAGTCATCAGAGTCATGAGAACACAGCAGGTTCAAGGCCATGATGGTGAATTTGGTCTGCTGGGGTGAAAAATATATGGAAAGAGGAATTGGGATGGGGTGGAGGGGGCACCGATCTGGAAAGGCCTTGAATGCTATGGCAGAGTTTGAACTATATTATTGAGGATGAGGGAGACCTAAGAGGATTACACACAGAACAGGGACATGATCACTATGTTTTAGGAAGAACCCTCTGGTAGCTGTGTGAAAGAGAAGCTGGAAGTTGGGAGATCATTTTGGGATACCAGGGCCTGATATCAGAAATATAA
Organism: Canis lupus baileyi; assembly: GCF_048164855.1. Lineage (NCBI taxonomy): Eukaryota > Metazoa > Chordata > Mammalia > Carnivora > Canidae > Canis > Canis lupus. The sequence continues at coordinate 59,153,122 of NC_132847.1, forward strand.
GGCAATTAAGGATGAGAGAGGGAGTAATAAATACTGAAGTAAAAAGTAGGAGGTCTTAGTGATTGGTTACCAGTGATGGAAGTGCCTGCTGAGTTTTCTGCTTGTGAGGCCAATTAATTTCTGAGTTTTCAGAAATCATCAGAAATCAGGAGGTTTGGAAATAGGGGAATAATTTGTTTGCTTTTGGCTGTGAAGAGTTGGAGATTTTGGGGCACCTGGGTGGCTCAGTTGGTTAAGCAGCCAACTCTTGGTGGCTCAGGTCATGATCTCAGGGTTGTGGGACTGAGCCCTCCCCCTTGGGCTCTGCACTCAGCAGGAGTCTGAAATTCTCTCCCTCTGCCGCTCCCTCCCTACTCTCTCTCAAATGAATAAATAAATCTCAAAAAAAAAACAAAAAAAAGAATTGGAGATCTCTGAGGTGCCCACTATGGGCAGTTGGACACGGTTGCTGGTGGACAAGTGGGGATGTGTGTGCTGCTGAGGAGAATGGGGCCGGGGAGAGAGGATCTCCCTGACACCCTTGCTATCTTTTGAACAAACACTGAAAATCTGCTGTGTGCTAAAAATACAAATAAAACGTAGTTCCCAGCCTCAGGAATTCACCCTCAGACAGTGGCAGCACTTGAGAATACAGATAGATTGAGGTTCAGAGTAATTCTGAGCACTGCAGAAGAGGTAAATACGTGGGACCCCTGGCCCAGAGATCGGAGGGAGCACCCCAGCTTGTTCTGCAGCAGTGGGAGGGGAGGAGGGCTCACAGGCAAGAAGTGGGCTGGAGAGGGAACTTTATTATGAAAGCACTTTCTATAGAGGATACTTTAATAAAAATGATACCAAGGGAATTTTCGGGGAGCTTGGGGTGGGGAGATGGTTTAGGATGGAGCCATGGGCGAAGGGAAGAAGCGGTGGGAACTTTTAAGAACCTTCATCTGGTCTATAGAGGAAAGCGTGAGGGTGGAAGGACAGGAGGTGGGAGCTCTTGCCTTAAACACAAGGCTGGTTCTGCTCACAGTCACACTCAGACACAGATGGTAAAAATAAACACTTCCAAGTTACAAGGCCGCCTGGGGTGGGTGGTGAAGGGAGAGAGGAGGGAGAGCATTGGAGGAAGCAAGTTCATCTCAAGGTTTAAGACTGCAAAGCCCTCTGAGGGAAGGAGAGATGATGGAGAGGGCACAGGTGAGTGGCCATCCTGGGTGGTCAGGTTTGAACTTGCGAGGGCAGGTATACAGTAAGGTGGGCACAGGCACAGTAATGTCTGATAACTCTTCCCTCTGGATAAAGTGAAATCATGAAGCCGTCATTGTCATAGTGTGGCTCTTAAAAATTTGGTATATGGGGGTGCCTGGGTGGCTTGTTGTTAAGCCTCTGACTCTTGGTTTTAGCTCAGGTCATGATCTTGAGGTTGTGGGATCGAGCCCAGAGTCGGGCTCTGTGCTCAGTGCAGTCTGCTCCAGAGTGTCTCTCTCTCTGTCTCTCTCTCTGTCCCCCTCCTGCTCACTCTCTCGCTCTATCCAATAAATAAATAAATAAAATCTTTTAAAAATTTTTGGCAAACAATTCAATAGCATTTACAAGAAGAAGCCAGGAAGCCATTTCTGTTATAAAATCTTTGTCAAAGGAGAAGTTTTAGATAGTAGAACAACTAGATATAATTAGTAAAAAATGCAAATGGAAAGCAGGTTAGTTTCAACATATGTTCCACAAATATTTATCAAGTGCCTTCTGTGTACCAGGTCCTCTTCAATTTGCTGGGGCTGCAGTAATGATGAGATGCGATCACCTGCTTTAGACATTTCACGGGGAACTACTTAACCTATAGGTTAAAGCTGTGTGTGGGCCTTACATGGTCTAAAGTGCTGAGATCCCTTTATTCTGTTGCAGCGTTCTCTTTCATTGGCCAGTAGGGCCACCAGCTTCATAAATTATCAGGAGATACCATCTCTGCGTATTTGGCAGAGATCTGTGGAAATTAGGTTGCAGAAAAACCATCACAGCCGCAGAGTTACTATGAATTCCCAGTGCTGGATGGGGCTTTAGAGAACACCCACTTTAGCTTTATAATTTAGAGATGAGAAATCGACAGTCACGGAGGGAAGGGGACTTGCCTAATGTCAGAGATTTAACATCAGAGTTGAGAGCAGGGCCCTTGGGGTTCCCAGCCGGGATAGTGGAGAGGGCTTGAGGACACCTCGCAAGAGGGCATCTTGACTGTGAGAGGGTTCCAAAGGGGAGATGTTGAAAGCAAATGAGGAAGCTTTGCTTTTAGGTCCTCCTTTGTTGCTGGAATCCCAGGGAGCCCCTGATTTTGCTCTGAGCCCCAGTTTCCTCATCTGTGGGAGGATTGGACTTTCACCATGCTAGGATCAGCGTTGCCTTGAGAACAAGGTTGTTTTGGGGATGCTGAGTCAGGGAGAAGTCAACAGGCCAGGATAAGAAATAACCTTTCATCTCTTCAGAACAAATGATCACCCATAATGTGTTGCCAGGCCCGCCTTCGGGGAATGGGTGCCACGTTTCCTTGCGCTCACTCATACACCGCCGTGCATTCTTTCTTTCTTTCCCAAATTGTGGTCTTCCTTTGCTGCCATGCTAATTCTAATTCCAGTCTATTCTAATAGGAATTAAGGTTCTTAATCGAGATCCTCCCAATCCCGGAGTAGTATCCCTGAGCACATTTCTTTCACCGTGCTTGTCACTCTGCCTTGTCACCAGCCTGCCCTGCAATATGCTATACTGGGTTAGGTCTTCGTTGGATTGTGACCTCCTCGATCTTAAGGAATACCCCCTCTCTCTGTGCCTGCACAGAGTGGATGCTCCTGGATCCACTGCTTCCTCTTGATCCCCCCCAACCCTAGTGTAGAGACATGCACACAGATTTCTCGCTTTGAAGTCTCTGGTGCGCACCTTCTCCTTTCCATTAGCATCATCACCACCACTCAGAGTGTAGGGCCTTATTGATTATCTATTTGAATGGTCTCCTTCAACTCTCTGTGTTCATATCCTCTACATTCTTTTTTTTTATCCTCTACATTCTTAAAGATCTAGCTCAGATATCCTCTTGTTCATGAAGAATGCAAATGAACCTCTTCCCTCCTCTGACTGCCCAAGGGGCTTTGTCCTCTTTCGTAGTATCTGTTTCCATGTGCTTCTCTTTTTGTTATCAGTTTGTGCAGGCCAACTCGCTTTCTAGGCCAGAGGGTCTGGCTTGCTTTTGTGCCTCCCACATAGTTTAGGATACTACAGAGCCTTTGGCAGGTGTTCAGGACACATTTGTTGAATCCTATGTCTATGCGGTAAGAGAACCAGTAAGTATCTGAGTGTCTTGTATATAGCCCACTCTTCTATTTTTGGAAGCAGTTTAATATGGGCCAGGTGGGAGGGAGGGGAAAGAACCGAGATTTATTGAAGCTTTAGTCTGTGCTGCTTCATTATACTCGTTGCAGAGTGGTTGTGCAGATGGAATGAGGTAGAGTCGGGGGTTTTAGCCCTGTGTTACAGATGAAACGCTGGAGATGAACTGACTTGGTCGAAGTCACACAGCTCGGTGAGGGGTGAAGTCAGGATTCGAGGCCAGGTTTTATGCACTCAGTGTCTTGGTTCACTTCACTTCACGAGCAGTCATTCATTAAAGTTTAAAAGGTCCTGACACCTGTCCCAGATCTCAGCACTACCAATCTCCAGTCACGCTTCCTATTCTGAGTATTGACTTCAAAGAGCTCCCTTCCCTTTTCCATGAAAGGCAATAGAAGTAAAATCTGGCCAAGTTTCTCTAGTCTTTGCTCAAATTTTAGGGCTTAGATTGACTCTTGGGGGACTTGAAATGTCATTAGATGGTGTGTTAGCTTGGACTGTCATAATAAAATACGGCAGACGAGGTGGCCTGAACATCAGAAACGTATTCCTCACAGTTCCGGAGGCTGGGGAGTCCACGATCAAGGTGGTGCCAATGAAGTAAGTTTCCTTCCAAGTGAAGCTGCTTCTCTGGGCTTGTGGGCTGCTGGTGCCCAGTGTGCTCATGTGACCTCTTTGTGAGCCCTGGGGAAGATAGGAAGCCTGGGAGAGGGGAGGAAGGAGGGAGGGAAGGAGGGAAAGGGAATGTTGTCTCTGATGTCTCTTATAAGGACAGTAAATCCCCTTGAATCAGGGTCCCACCTTTATCATCTTCCTTAACCTTAATTACTTAGTCTCTAGGTACAGTCATCCTGGGGGCAGGACTTCCACCTAAGAGTTTTGGGAGTAGGGCAGCCCAGGTGGCTCAGCGGTTTAGAGCCGCCTTTAGTCCAGGGCCTGATCCTAGAGACCCAGGATTGAGTCCCACAATGGGCTCCCTGCATGGAGCCTGCTTCTCCCTCTGCCTGTGTCGTCTCTGCCTCTCTCTCTATCATGAATAAATAAATAGAATCTAAAAAAAAAAAAAAAAAAAGAATTTTGGGGGTGTATAAGCATTCAGCCCATAACAGATGAGTCTTTGTTTTAAAGTCATATTAAATGTACTTATTACAATCTTCTGGTGCTTTAGTCAGTGTTCGTGTTTGGGGAATTGTGCCGTTTCCTCTGTTCTTGTTTGGTATTGGATTCATGCTCTTTTATTTAGTCCTGTCTGCAAGTCTTCGCCTGGCACAAGGGGAGTTTTTGTTTGCCATTTTTTGGACGATTTTTACTTTATTTTTTTAAATTTTAAAATTAAAAAAATTTATATTTTAAAAGATTTTTATTTATTTATTCATGAGAGACACAGAGAGAGGCAGAGACACAGGCAGAGGGAGAGAAGCTGGCTCGGGGACTGGACCTATGACCCTGGGTTCACGACCTGAGCCAAAGGCAGACACTCAACCACTGAGCCACCCAGGTGCCCTGACCATTTTTACTTTAATGCAGCTTTTGATGTACAGTTTCATGTGTGACACTCATTGTGTGCATGATAGGCAGTTTTATGCCTATATCAAAATGTATTCACTCATTAAATGTTTAATGAATGAGGGTCCCTTGGGCTGCCAGTTGAAGTACAACCATGCATAAGGACCAGGAGCTGTATCATCTTGCAGAATGGCAAAAAATGATCTGTATTGGGCATCTGAGTGGTTCAGTGGTTGAACGTCTGCCTTCGGCTCAGGTCATGATCCCCGGGTCCTGGCATCAAGTCCTACTTCAGGCTGCCTGCAAGGAGCCTGCTTCTTCCTCTGCTTATGTCTCTCCCTCTCTCTCTCTCTCTCTCTCTCTCTCTCTCGGTCTCTCATGAGTAAATAAATTTAAAAATCTTAAAAAAAAGAACACAAAACGATGATCTGTATTGAGCAGAGAGTTGAGGGATGGGGAAGGCCCGTCTTTTTGCTAATAAAAGCTGATGCAGCCGGAAAGGCTTGTTTTGTTGTCATCTGTAACCAGTTATGGACCTCGCTGAGTAGTTTTAAGCTAGAATATGCTTTCTGTCCTCGAAGTTTCTTTTAACAAGCTTTGCCTGGAGATATCTTACTTTGAGAAGTATTTGTTTTCTTAGGACTGTCAGGTGCTCAAGCAGAATGTCAGTGTTCCCCTGAGGCGTGGACCATTTTAAAGCTCCCTGTCTCTACGGATTCGTTCTCATCAGATCAACAGCAGAAATTATTTCAGAGTTCTGGTTAGAGTTCTGGTTCACCTTGGGGTGGGGTGGCTGTGGGCCTTAGCTTTGAGACATGAAGGCCCAGGTGATGGGGGGATGGGGGACGAAGAGCCACCAAAAGGAGATGGACAGAAGCATGAACAGCTCCTCCCGAGGAGTAGCTCTGCCCTGGGAACTTTCCCTGCTGACCGTTAGATTGCTCATTGACATGTAATTTGAGCGGGGACCCAAGCAGTCATCAGGTCTGAAAGATGGAGAACAGTGAGGGCATTGGATCTGGGTTTGAATCCTGGTTCTGCCACTTACTTTTTGTGTGGCCACAGGCAGGTGACTGAACCTCACTTTTCTGACCTGGGAAATGGAATTGGTTAGTGGGAATAAACAGCTTCCCTCATGAGGCTGATGGGAATCCATAGGGGACCTCTAGGGGTACATTGGCTCATACCAGAATTCCTTTACAGCCCTGCAGAATGCAACCACATGGCCCAGGGAGGCCTGCTGTTCTACAAAATTAAGCAAAGTAAATTGGTAACTCTGGATTTACTTAGCTAGTGATTAAATAACAGTTTAGTTAATAGGCTATTAATGGTCCCCAGGTGTTGGTAATTCTGAGTATTTGCTTTTGAGAGCAGTTGTATAATTTCTTCCGGTACTTTAATAAAGTTTTTTTTTTTTTAACAGAAAATACTGTGTCTAACAAATGGTGGTCTCAGGGGCTATTTTTGGGAGGATTAAGTGATATAGTGCATATTAAGCCTTTACTATAACGTCTAACCCACATTAAGTACTCAGTATAGGTTATCTGCTACTGAGACTCAATTGGTCACACAGGTCAATAGACTCCCCACGAACTCACCACCACCTAGTGGCAGCTAGTGGTTCTGCATACATTATGAGGTAGAGTCATTTAATTGCTTGAAATTAATTCCATGTAATTTGAGCTCCATCAAGTATCACAGAGACTTTTTTTCAGAGTGTGACTTATTTGCCTGAGAGCAGGAATTTATGTTTCATTAAACAGTGAACTGACATTTTTCAGCTCCATGGTTGGCATAGAGTAAAAAAAAGTGTTAAGGGCACCAGTAAATGAAGTGGGGAAGCAGAAGTGCTCATGTGTTATTAGTAGGAATGTGAATCGGTGTACCATTTCTGGAGGACAGATGGTGATGGAACAGAAGTCTTCAGTGTTTTCATCTTTTGTGGCGACTATTCCTCTTCTAGGAATCTATCTTGAAGAAGAAAAGTTAGAGGGGCACCGGGGTGCGGGGGGGTTGGTGCTCAGTCAGTTGAGTATCTGCCTTTGTCTCAGGTCATGATCTGGGGTCCTGGGATGGAGTCCCATGTCCGCTGTCTGCTCAGCGGGGGATCTGCTTCTCCCTCTGCCTGCTGCTCTGCCTACTTGTGCTGTCTCTCTCTGTCAAATAAATAAACAAAATCTTTAAAGTTAGAAAAAAATCTATGTAGAAAGAAAAAGTATATAAATAAGTACATATAAATAAGATAGCATTACCTATAATAGAAAAGTGTAGGGAACAATTCCTTTCATTCGTTAATCAGATTTCTCTCTCTCTCTCTCTCTTTTAGATTTCTCTATCTTTATAGCAATGATTCTTCAAAAGAGTGAGGGTGTAAGGGCAGGTAGGCATATTGACATCTGGTGCAGAAGAGCTGGGATGAGGGATCAAAATCTGCTCTGGGAGCTGTGTAGTTTAAGAACATGTAGTTGGGCATAGATATCTTGGCAGCTAGAGATAATACAGAAGAGCTGTATTGTAGTGGATATGTGCTAATAGATTTCTGTTTGGGGTATGTTGGTTAATAGGGAATAGGAATATTGATGAAGGCAAAAAATTTTGGACCTTTGAGGAGGAAGGGGCCTGGATTGGGTTATTGTAGGGACATTAGACCAACATGATTGAAATACAGGCCTGGGAATTAAGGGATACAGAGACACATTCCCAAAGGTAAATTTCTCCTTGTTTAGCTTTGTCCAAGACCTGAAGGTCAAATTGCCTTGACATGTATCTAAATCTCTTGATCTCTGATGCTGATATGCCCACAGTGAATGTGGGGCAGGGTACCTCGTATGTGGAGGCACTAATCACACTAGTGATTAGTCTTTCTGACCTTAACTTTGGGGATGAGGTGGTACATCACGAGAGAACCTAATTGGGTTCTGTTGCCTTCATGTAAAGCTCTTTTTCCTTGGCCTCAATTGCAAGGCTCTCTGATATGGCCTGGTCCCTTCAGGTCTCACAGATTTTAGCTCTTCACAACTATAGTAACCCCTCTCCAAGCATAGTGTGTGAATAGCTGGCTTGTAATCATGTAATTTTAAATTAGTATACCATTTATTTAAAAGTCACAGCCTTTTTTCCAATAACTTCTTATTGCAGAACTTTTTCAAACATAAACATACACGGAGATGGAGAGAATAATTTAATGAATCTTTGTGTACCTGTCACCTTTGTTGATTTTCAGATGTTTCATTCCTTTCAAGTTGGTTCCTAATTCTTTTGATCAGTTTTAAATGGACTACATTATCATCTGATGACTGCATCATCAAGAATCTTGATGCTTGCCTGTTATTCCAAAAAATCAGAGGCTTGGAAAATATAAAGACTGAGGTGTGTTGGTCCTTCCCACAGAGGGAAACATACAACACTCAATTGCTGTATTCAGTGTTGCTTAGCGACATTCTTACTAGAAGATATTTGAGTGATTAATTGTGTAGGAAACTTCCTGTGATGAAGATATGTCACAAATGTGTGGGTTGACAAAACACACCTAGGTTCAGGGGAATAAGACATTTACTAAGCATCTTTTGCATGAACGAATGCTGGTTCGGTACTGGGGGGGATGATAAGATGACCTATGGGAGTCATGGCTACTTGTAGTTTGGAATCACCCAAGGTGAGAACCCAAGACATAGTTGTGAAATGATACTAAGAATACTAGACTGGGGCGCCTGGGTGGCTCAGTTGGTTAAGTGTCTGCCTTTAGCTCGAGTCATGATCTCAGGGTCCTGAGATAGAGTCCCGTCTTGGCTCCCTGCTTAGCAGAGAGTCGGCTTCTCCCTCTGCCTCTCCCTTCCCATGAGTGCTCTCTCTCCTCTCTTTCTCTCTCAAATAAATAAATTCTTTTTTTTTTTTTTTTTAATTTTTATTTATTTATGATAGTCACACAGAGAGAGAAAGAGAGAGGCAGAGACATAGGCAGAGGGAGAAGCAGGCTCCATGCACCGGGAGCCTGATGTGGGATTCGATCCGGGGTCTCCAGGATCGCGCCCTGGGCCAAAGGCAGGCGCTAAACCGCTGCGCCACCCAGGGATCCCATCAAATAAATAAATTCTTAAAAAAAAAAATACTAGACTATTTAACTCCTAGCAGTAGATTATAGAACACAAGTTACTGGGACTGAGGTTAGGGGTGGGGGAAAGGAGAATCAACAAAAGGTACAAAGTTGCAGGTATGTGGGATGAACAAGTCTATGTAATACTGTATTAAATACTGGAGATATGCTGAGATAGTAGGTTCCAGGTGCTCTTAGGGCACACACAAAGATGGTAACTGTGTTGGGGCACCTGCTTGGCTTGTTGTCAGTAGAGCATGCGACTTTTGATCTTGGGGTTGTAAATTCAAGCCCCAGGTGGGGTATAGAGATTGCTTAAAAAAGAAAAAAGGTAACTATGTGAGGAGATGATATGTTGACTGTAGTAATCATTTCATTATGTATATAGCTATCAAATTAATATGTATTAAATATATAGTTTTCTTTTTTTAAGATTTATTTATTTATTTATTTCAGAGAGGGGGTGGGCAGAGGGAAAGGGAGAGAGAATCCCAAGCACACTCCCCACTGAGCAGGAAACCCAACTTGGGGCCTGATCTCATGATGCTGAGATCACGACCTGAGTGGAAATCAAGTGTTGGATGCTCAATTGTGTGAGCCACCCAGGAGCCCTTAATATATATTTTTAAACTAAATGTATAAAAAGATATGTAACTTATTCTTAAAAGATAATAGAGATATAAAGTATTTCAAAAGTTATAAATAATATACAATTGATAACTGTTATTATAGTATCTGAACAAAGACTTTAAAGGAATATCCATAATAAAAATGAATATTTGGTGTGTTAAAAAAAAAAAAGAATGCCAGATTATTAGGACAATCCAGGTTCGTGATTTCCCAAGGCACCATCTTTGTGATTTTGAGCAATCTATTTGCTGGCCCTTGGTTCCCTCAATTGAAAAAAGAGCTGCTGGCCCTTTCACCTCTGAAATTATATGAATTATTTATATCGGACTGTATACTTAAAAGTGACCCTCAGACCTTAAGGGATCACAGACTCCAAGCCCTCATTTTAAAGATGAAGAAACTGCAGTTTCTTTAGGAGCATGCCCCTATCTAAGATCACAGACATAGTGATGGAAATGTCGAGTCTTTTGGGGTGATTTCCTGATGATTCCGAAATCTCAGTGTTTATGTTACCCATTCTATTTGGTTACACTGTGGCTTTTCTTGACTTCAGCTGTGACAAAACTTTGAGAAAGTTGTTTAGTTGAAAAGCTGCCTAACATTATGAAGGTGGGGGAATGATTAGTTCCCCCACACTGAGCAGAAATAAATGAACAAATTAAGAGTACCCCTAGATGTTCACTTTTCTTTTTTTGCTGTTACAGACAAGATATCACAGAATGGCCAAGACCCACAATTAAGGACCTACTTGAAAACCTTCTTTGAAGTAAAGCCCCACTCCTAGTGACCTTCTGAATGTTTTCCTGAGACTATCCTAATTCACTATTAATGGGAGAGAAAGTACTGTATCTCAGGCAACGGGATCAAGCCCGGGATTCAGCTTAAGTGGCTTGCAGACATTTTCATTGCTGGAGTTAGTAATTATTGTTTCAAACTTCCTTTTACAGGATAGCTAACAGCCAGGAAAAATATAGTGGAAAATGCAAAACAACGAAATTATAAAACCTGCCAAATACTTCTCGGAGTTGGAAAAGAGCATCCTGCTTGCTTTGGTAGAAAAGTACAAATATGTGCTGGAATGTAAGAAAAGTGATGCGCGAACTATTGCACTCAAGCAGCGTACCTGGCAGGCGCTTGCCCATGAATACAACTCTCAGCCAAGTGTGTCACTGCGGGATTTCAAACAGCTGAAGAAGTGCTGGGAGAACATCAAGGCTCGGACCAAAAAGATTATGGCCCATGAGAGGAGAGAGAAGGTGAAACGGAGCGTCAGCCCTCTCCTGAGCACGCACGTCCTGGGGAAGGAGAAGATCACCAGCATGCTGCCGGAGCAGCTCTACTTCCTGCAGAGCCCTCCAGAAGAGGAGCCCGAGTACCACCCGGACAACGCAGCCCAAGGTATGGCTTCCAGCAGGCGTGGTCTCTCTGGGTGCCTGCTTGACGTTTTAGTTTTAAGATCTTTAATTTCGAGGGAGTTTGTTAAAGAGAAACTTTTCATGTCAAACTTGATTTTTCCCAATTCAAAATCTCCAGATTGCATAGAACATAAAAACGAGGACCAGGATCCCTGGGGTGGCTCACCCTGCCTTTGGCACAGGGTGTGATCCTGGGGACCTGGGATGAAGTCCAGCTTTGGGCTCCCTGCATGGAGCCTGCTTCGCCCCCTGCTTGTGTCTCTGCCTCTCTCTCTCTGTGTGTGTGTGTCTCTCATGAATAAATAAATAAAATATTAACAAAACAAAACAAGAGGACCTGTTGATATCCTTGTTCTAGGGTCTCTCTCATCTTTATTATGAAGAATAAGGAAAAATAAAGGGCTCTATTAATACAGCTATTAATAAAGTACCTCAGTTGCTTATCTCAGCCTACGTCATCCATATTAAAGAAAATTTCTTTGAGAATGTATATTTATTCAATCTTATTTTTTTTAAAGATTTTATTTATTTATTTGACAGAGAGCACACACAAGCAGAGGGAGAGGGGAAGGAGACTCTGTGCTGAGCAGGCATCTCCTTCCCTAGGATCCCAGAACCCTGAGATTATGACCTGAGCCAAAATCAAGAGACGGAGTTTTATTAATTTATTTATTCTTAAAGATTTTATTTAAAGTTTGCAGAAGACACACTGTAAAGCAGAGAAATATTCCTAGGGAGGCCAGAGGGCTGCTCCCAGGACCTAGCAAGCACTGGCCTAGGAAAACTATGATCTTTGGCTTGCAGGATGAGAAATTCACTTATTAGCGTTCCCAGACTAGACTGAGTTCTGAGGGAGTGGTTAATTATAAGTCACAAGAAACTGTCTAAAACTAAGAATATTTTCCATATGGAGTGAAAAAGATGGTAACCAAGTGAATTGAATACATGTTTTTAGTTAGCACATTTTTTCCCACTATAGGCAGATCATCCTGGGGATAATTAAAAATTTGTTTGCTGATCGTTTGACCAAGATTAAGTCCAGGGAGCCATTTGGACAGCCATAGTGTCATGAACATCACATATTGTTTTCCAGTGCAGAAACCCTGTGTGAGTTTTGATTCTTGAGTTCCCAAGCCAGGGTACCCCCCAGCAGATAGTGTTTGGGTGGACACTGCCAACTTTCTCTCTTACCTCTCCTTGTTAGCATTTATTGTGGATGGAATGCACTGCTAATTGACAGTGTCTGTCTCCTGGCCTCAGAGCCATTCACTCTCGGCAGGCAGTGAAGGGAGTGGTGCTGAGGGAGAGAGGCAGGTGAATCAGCCCGGCTGCTTTTCAAATTGTTTAGTTCCCTGAGAGATGTTGCTGAAGAAGATGCTGGTATAGACTGCTTTCACTTAATGTTGCAAATCTTTGATCTTAATTATTGTGTATTGACTTCATAGCGTTATTCTAAGGGGACAGTCGTATTTCCCCACTTTCAAATTCTAGAGTAGGATCTGGAAAGTTCATTCCAAAAACTTTTTTCTTTCTTTTCAGAGGAAATGATGTCATTCATTTACTCATAAACACAATTTATAAATTTCCAGTGAGAAGGGAACAAATATGAATTCTCAGTGTCCTTCTGTAGTGACATTTCTAGAGATTCACACTTGTAAAAAAGATTGTTTTTAAATTGAATGTTTGTACCTATATGACATGGGAGACTTCTCTTTTTGCTGGTGACGATCAAAGTACAGCCTATGCTGACTATTCCTGTTTCTAGGTCACATCTGGAGGTCAGTGGAGAACCGTGGTGCTTTGTCAGTTGGGAAGTGTGTCCAAAGTAATCTGTTAACACTAGTAGATAAGGTACTGGAATTCTCTTTATCCATTAAAACAGCCTTGAGGTTACCTCATTTTGTATTTCAACTTATTTTCAAGAAAGAAGAAGAAAGCTATAATTGTCATTTATCCCTTCTGGGGCTTGGTGGGGAAAAAGTTGAAAACTTGCATTAGGATATGGCTTTCATTTTGTGGTGTGTATTTTGACACATAGACTGTGTGTGTGTGTGTGTGTGTGTGTGTGTGTTTTACTGTAGTCTCTAACTCTGTGCTATCTAGTACAGTAGCCCCAAGAGGCTAGTAAACACTTGAAATGTGGGTGGGCTGAATTGAGATATGCTCTTGCATATATACACTGTATTATCAAGACTTAATACCAAGAACAGAAAGTAGAAAATCTTACTGATAATTTTTATTTTGATTACACGTTGAAATGATAATATTTTATATTGGATAAAAATATATTATTAAAATTAATTTCACCTCCTTTTACTTTTTTTAGGTGGCTATGAGAAAATTTTAAATTACACAAGCAGCTCGTATTATAGTTCTATTGGACAGTACTGTTCTCACACCTTACAGAGTAGTGCCTGTTACAGAATTAGATGATTAGAGATTTGTTGAAATTTGTTGAACAGGATGGAGCCTGGCAGTATTCCACTAGAGGCCTCCCTCCAACTGTTTCTTGTGTGAGATGGTTTCGGCTGTGTCATCTTGATCACCATCCCCTGGATATTCTTAGCTTTGTCCATGACTTTCTTGAGATGTGCATCTGTATTTGAACATGGTAGTCTTAAATTTTAACTCTAAGGAATGTATTTGCAAAAAACCCCAGCATTTTTCCCCCTTAAATATATTGAAACAATTTGTACCCTATAGATTTATAATATGTGATCATTTGACTGTGATACATATCTCTTGTTATCGTGGGGGAACAGGTTTGCAGAACAAACTAAGGGAGCCAACAAAATGTGCTAGAGGTGGAAAGGAGAGTAGGATGACCAAATGTCAAATACATTTAAGAAAACTAAGCTTTCAAAAAAAAAAAAAACCTAAGCTTTCAAGTAGTACTCAACTATCTTAAGAAAACTGATATTTAGTTTCATATGCTGTTATATAATAGTTATTATTCTTCTATTATAAAGCTATAAGTGAATAATGCAAACATAGGTACACAAGGCTATAATTAAATAATGCAAACATTTATTAGTAAATTCCATGATTAATCACTTTTTAATCTAATCCTCTTCTTTTGGGGATGGGAACTCCAGTACAGGGACTGAGTTGTAGTTCTAGTCATGGCACATTAACATCATTGGTCTGTGTAAAGCCCCCCTTTTTTGTGTTATTTATGCATTTATTCCCTTGTTATTATCACCATTAACCACGTTCATTCTTTTCTTCTGCCTCCTAATCATTCCAATGTGCTTGTGTATTCTCTCACATGTCCTTGACAGCAGGTATTTTGTATGCATGTATTTTAAATATGCAAAATCTGAACTAAAATCAAGAGTCAGATGCTTAACCTGACTCAGCCAGGTCTTCCTATCCATTTTGCACAAGATTGAGTTGTTTTCTACTTCGGGTGACTTTGTGTTACCTGGGAGAGAGATTGCATGGTTTGTGTTTGCAGCAGGTTGCCATTCCCAGGATAGCCTTTTTCCAATTAAGAGAAGATTCTCCCCATCTGAACACTAGCTTCCATTCATTGGAGCTAATATTTGTGTGAAAGTTAATTAACTACTCCATCAGGCTCTTCTAGTTTTAAGCTTTAGCTTCTGCCAGAGTTTTCTTAAGAGGCCTGAATTGTTTTTTCTTTAAAATTTATACATTAGCACACATTTAAACTAAAAAAGGACAGTTAAAAGTAGAGTCCTTTCTCTGCTCCCAGACATGACCATACTTGTCTTCGTGTTCACAGTTCTATAGAGACAAATTTGGAGATCAACATTTTAACTGTGTGCTCATATTCTTAATAATAGAGCATTTTGTAGTAGATACAACTTGGAGGTAGCATTTTTAAGATGCCTGAGTGATCAGCTGAGCAAGTGAGGCAGGAAGAAGCTGGGTGTTGTAGTAGTTGAGCTTGGATTTTGGAGTCACACAAACCTGGATTAGAGTCCTGGTTCTTTCAATTAGCCAAATGACTTTGGATATTGTGTTTGGTTTTCTTTTCTTTTCTTTTTTTTTTAAGATTTTATTTATATATTCATGAGAGACACACACACACACAGAGAGAGAGAGAGAGAGAGAGAGAGAGAGAGAGGCAGAGACACAG
The DNA here is from genome assembly GCF_048164855.1 of Canis lupus baileyi. Lineage (NCBI taxonomy): Eukaryota > Metazoa > Chordata > Mammalia > Carnivora > Canidae > Canis > Canis lupus. The sequence goes on from NC_132847.1 coordinate 59,168,222, forward strand.
GCAGAGGGAGATTCAGGGAGCCTGATGTGGGACTTGATGCCGGGTCTCCAGGATCACACCCTGGGTTGATAGGCGGCACTAAACCGCCGAGCCACCTGGGCTGCCCCGTGTTTGGTTTCCTGTAATACCTCTCTTGGAAGATTGTTGTAACAATTAAGTGAGGTGATGCTGCAAAGCACTAGCCTTGTGCCTGGTTAGCTACTCAGAAAATGGTAGCTGCCTTCATCATCATCAGGCCCCTAAAGCCTGGAATAGTTGAGATAAAAATTTAGAAATGGGGAGAGATGAGCAGCATCATGAGGGCATGAACGTTAAAGACTTAGAGGACTGTGCAGAACTACCCTCTGGAATGGAATCAAAGAAAAGAAGAGGCTAGAGGTCCCACAAAATGTCTATGTGTCCAGCCTTCAAAGAAGACACTTTCAGATCTCATAGTAGATGGGAAGCAGGTGAGGTAATCCTCTTTACAGTTGTTCACATCTGAGGGACCCTATTCTCGGGGCAAAGCCTTTCCCATTCCCTCGTCCTGTGCCTTGGCTCTCCATTCAGAACACGGTCCTGTATACCCTGTTGTGCTGAGTTGAGAGAGATGTGACCCCCTGCAACCAGTTCATTCCCATACCTTTTGGACATGGCCAGCAGTGTCCAGGCCATAGTGGGTTCTCCTCGAGGACGAACAATAGACAGTTTCTGTCTTCACAGTAGGCAGAGACCTGAGGGGGACATAGTTAAGCCACCAGTTTTAACAAGTGCCGTGCCAGAGGTAGGCTCAGGAGGCAGCAAGAATGTGAAGGCAGGACATCTAATTAAAGCCATAGCCCTCGGAGTTGGGAAAGATTCCTAGGGAGACATCTTCACTATCTCTGGATGACACAGAAGTACTTTTAACCTTCTCCTTCAGAAGCGAGACATCTACCTTTCCTTTCATCTTAATTAGGGACCAGTTATGGTAGTTGCGTAACCCCTTGGAGTAAAATAAACCAAACAGGAGCCATTTCCCTTTTATTAACAGAGTATTACGAGTTAGGTTTCCCCCAGCAGCCGTTAACATTCCCGGCATCCCATCTTCTGGAATAATGGAGTGGACTTATAACATAATCAACTCTGTTAATAAATTGATATTATTTTTCTCCAAGGAGACAATTCTCATTATTGGAAACATAAAGCATCCCAAGAAAGCCTTGGAGTCACAGCTGGAAGACTCCATAGGTTAGTGGAGTTAGTGTCTTCCTTATTGAAACTCCTTAATTGATAAAATGTCATTGCCCTATAAAAATACTAGTGCAAATGTGGCACCAGCTAAAATGGCAGCCTTTTGTATCCATAAGCTCTTCTCCCTTTGTGTTCAGAGCTTCAGCCAATAAATATTTACTAGGCATCCTCTGTGTACCAAGCAAAATAATTGGTACCCAAGGATAAAAGAAATGAATAAGCATGGTCCCACAGTAATACTAGGATGTGGTAAGTGCCTTAACAGTAGAGTACTCATAGAGAAAGGAGAGATCTGGGGTTTCACAGATGCTGGACAAAGTAGGGGTTGGGGAGAGTTTAAAAAGGAGAGTCTGGAGTAAATGCAGGTTTAAAGGAGCACAGGGCCCTGGGTTGGGGGAGAGAGGGGAGAGATGAATAATTAGCCCAGCTTCCAGCTGAAGGAACAGAGGCAGAATTGTGAAAAAGAGCTTGGCTTTTAAAGAATATGAAGCCTGTAGTAGGATTGCAGGGCGCCCAGGGTATTTTTGAATAAAGGAAGGCCAGAACAATGAAAACAGAGCCAAAGATGGGAACCCCAGGGGGATATTAAAGGTGAGGAGTGGATGCAGCAAGAGTCTCAGTCCTGGAAGGAGGCTTGAGAAGGAGCAATCAGAGAGGAAGTGTCGAAAACTGATCAGAGAGCCATGGTGCAGAAGCTAAGGAAGACATTTCAAGGATTGTTAAGTGCTAGGGAGAGGTTACGTAAGAGGGGCACTGAAAAGTTTCTTTGAGATCTGGATGTTGCCCCCCAGATGGCAGTGCTAGAGGTAACAGCCAAATGTTAGAGATTGCAGAGAAATGATGTGCTAGGAGGTTAGGCCGGGGAATGTAGACTCGCCTTTCAAGGAACATCCGTGAGGTGGCTCTCCAGGGGTAAGACCCGTGACCAGGAAAAGGAGCAGTGGCACCGTTGTGGAAATCGAATGTAATAAGTGTTCACGGTTGGATGAGAGCCCGAGATGGGGAGATCAGATGGAGGGAGAACTTAATCTGAAAACCCACTGCTGGCCTCGTGCCGTGGCCTTCTGCTCCCTCAGAGTTGTGCACATTCCCCTTTAGAACTTAGATCAACATAACAGGGTCTCCAGTTCTGGATCAGCATAGTCTTGAGCCACTGTTCCCATAGTTCACAGTTCTAGAAGTGACATGACAAAACTCTTTATCATTACTTCTGAAGGGAACACTGGTTTTGACTTGTGGGTTTTTCAAAAGTCAGGCATGGCAAGGGTACCCATAGACACGCAGGCTCATGCAGACGCTGTTTCCGCTACTTCCTGTGATGGGGGACCTGCCATTTGAAATAGGATCGATTTACTCTTTGCCTGTAAAATCTTTGAACGTATATGTTTTCTGCTACTGTTTTTCAGAATCATTTGCTGTTTCAAATAGAGAACTGTGCGATGATGAGAAAGAGTTCATACATTTTCCAGTGTGTGAAGGGACCTCTCAACCTGAACCCTCGTGTTCAGCTGTCAGAATCACAGCCAATAAACACTACAGGAGCAAAACCTCTCAGGAAGGTGCTTTAAAAAAGATGCATGAGGAAGAACACCATCAACAAATGTCCATCTTACAGCTGCAGCTGATACAAATGAACGAGGTGCATGTGGCCAAAATCCAGCAGATAGAGCGGGAGTGTGAGATGGCAGAGGAGGAGCACAGGATAAAAATGGAAGTTCTCAATAAAAAGAAGATGTATTGGGAAAGAAAGCTACAAACTTTCACCAAGGAGTGGCCTGTCTCCTCATTTAACCGGCCCTTTCCCAATTCACCCTAAGACTGCGGGGGTCGGCTCCCTTGTAACCAGCCCATGTGGGCAAAGAAAGCCTGGAACGTGAACTTGCGGTCAGGAACTTGTAACAGAGCTACAAGTAGGAAACTTAGAGCGGTAGTAGTCGCGTATTTAAGAATACATTCAGGTAAACAGCCAGCCGCACCCTGTGTACCCCTTCAGTGGCAAAGAAGCTGTTCCAGTCTCCTGAAAATGATCACTACGAGTGCTATAATTCTGAATGTAATGTCTCTTAATTAGAATTCATACAAGAACCATGTGCGAGTGTTGTTGCTGTATTTTTTTAAATCAGATTGCAAGTGTGACTATAAAGAAGTGTGGCTGATTTTTTTTTTTTTTTTAAATAGACAGCAGAACTTTTCTATCCAAATGAATGGGCTCCTATTGAAAGCAGCACAAAGACCCAGGAGGCCACACATTGTTTCTGCAGTGGTGGTGCTGTTGCTCAGAACTTGCGGGAAGTCCTTAGGGAACCTCCCTGAGAACCGCACACAGCACCTCTCTCATTGTTTTTTGTTTTGTTTTGTTTTGTTTTTCTTATCAGTGTCGTTTTTTTGTTTTTTGAGTGGCTTTTCTGATTTTAAACAGTCCAGCATTTGGAAGGATATTTTCTAATGTGGCTCATAAACTGCCTTTTAAGGCCTTTCCCCCAAAGAGGAGTTCCAAATAGCAGCTCCAACCGTGATAGTTTGTTGGAACTAAGGATGTAACTGCTTTGAGGGAGAAACGTTCATTAGATTTCTATAATCTGTCATGTCTGTTTTATTAAAAGATAAGACTTGCAATTTTATAGTCACACTGTGTATGTTTTTTAAAGGTGCTGCCTCCCCCCACTGTGCTCATCTTTGCTTTTCCTCTGTAGTGTCCTCCCAACTTTGTGCTACTGAGTTCATGGGCGCCCTGTTTTTAATCTCTAGCCACCTAGGGAAAGGCCCTTCGGTCACTGTGCTCATGGTGCTAGCTGATAGTAATGCTTTGTAGTTTGCATTGCATGGGTAGCATTGGGCTTTTTAAGAACCCATTACCAACATATTTGGAAATATGGATTGGCAAGTGGATATTTGGATTGGGTTGTGATATAACTTCTCCTGTAGCCTAGTGTTGAAAACATTTCTGGGATGTTGGACACAGCAGTAGCTGGAACAGTCAAAGTGACACTTACGTGCCAAGGCAGGTCAGCAATTTCTGAGTGTGAAATATCAAGGCCATGTGATGGGGAAAGAAAAGAATGTGTGGCAGAAGCTATGTAGGGAGTGTAAGGCTAGGAGTCAGGGCCTGAATTCTGATCGTGGCCCTGCCTCAAAGTACCATGTGACCTGGTGTAACTCCTTTTAATCCAGGCTCTGGTCTTTCCTGTTCATACAACAAGGAAGTTGGTCTAGCTAATGTTCAGAATCTGCTACAACTCCTCGACTATAATAGTCTGTAGAGTCTTGGATGGGTACTGCCAACATCATGGTTGTCCAGAGGGCATGGGTCAACAGGCAGTAATTGACGACTTGCATTGGCTCAGCTTCCTGCCTTCATAATTTTGGGATTTGGGTCCTGGGAGCTATAAGTTCAATAAGATAAACAGACACTTGTTAGTGATGCACTGCATAAAACTTGAATGGATATCAGTTTATTCTCTACCCTGATCTCTTAATATAAGGAACTAGTTATTTGAAGGAAAGCTGTGAAGACTAGTCTTTGAAAGGAAGGATCCTTTTGTAAGGATTTGTGTCCTTCATTTCGTTTTTACCCAATGGACTCTTCAGATAAGACACATCTGGATAAAGTCCCAAGCTTAAATGATTTATGGGAGACAGGACTTGACTCTCCATGCCCTCTCACCCCTTCAGGATTAGGGCAGGGAACAGCAGGCCCTCAACATGGATGTCAACTGAGAGAAGTGTCGCTTTGCTTCACCTACTGATCCATCTGGAAATCTTGTTAATATGCAGCTTCTGGAGTGGGACCTGAGATTTTGCATTTCTTAAAAACTCCCAGGTTATGCCAGTTCTGCCTGTCTGATCATCACACTTCTGTGTAGTAAGGTTTCAGAGGACTCCAAGAAGATTTTACTTATTTCCCACCCCCTACCCAGATTGGGTTAGGTACACTTTGTGTGCAGCTTTGTGCTGGATATTATCCTCTCTCAGAATTTATCACTTAAGCACACAAACAACCATTGCAGAACACAACACACACACACAAAAAATGCTCACACATAATGAAACTATAAAAACATGGAACTAATTCCTAACCAAACAAAGGATAATGAAACCAGCAGCCTAAAGCAACTTGCTCTACTGTTAATGATATTTATGAGTTTTTAACAGTTTTCCACTTGGGCTATGCATTAGAAATAGTATTTTATAAATAATTAGTCTCACCTGGTTCCATTCTCAAAAGAGTCTTATTCAGTTATCTGGGTTGGGGCCTGGTCCTCTACATTTTTTGAAAACTTTAATGGAGATTATAATACGTCATTGGGATTGAGAACCAATGGTGTAGAGCTCACAGATATGTCTCATTTGATCCTTAATCCTGTGAGGTCATGCAGAAGTAAGAAAATGATGCTCAGAGAAGAACCATCTGGTACCAGACCAGTAGCTAATAAATGGCAAAGCAGAAGCTCAGTTCCCAGACTCTTGATTAGAAAACAAACAGTCCCACCTGCCTGCCCCTGCCCCATCCCTCCAGGTTATATCAGAGATTTGTTTTATTCTGAAAGCCAGATCATGCCTATGGTGTACTTTGGTGTCTCCATTCATGGACAGGTATATGTTCATTTCACCGTTGAGTAGTTCCCTAACTGAGGTGGAAATGCAAAAGCATTTCTTGATAGATGTTGTAGGGAACAGACAAAATTTAAGGCAGTTCACCATCCCCCCAGCCAGATCACAGACACAGCCCAGTAAGGGAGGGAAGACTTGTACACAGCTGTCACGTACTCCATTAGTGCATATCTTCAAGTGCATTTGTAGCTCAGAGCAAATAACCACCTCCTCCAGGAGGAAGGAAGCCTTCTCGAGGAGGTGGCATCTGAGCTAAGTCTTTAGAGTTGGCATTTGGACAGGTAGAGATTCAGAAAGAGGAGAACCTTTGCTGGATGCAAGGTCCTGTTGAAGATTCAAGAGGATGAGACACATGATTGGGAAGCAGTGAGAACATGGTGGATTTCCAAATTGGGCAGTAGCATGATCAAAACTGTGAGCCAGGAGGAAGAAGAGAAGGTGAAACTGAGTTTAGAGAAGATGAATCTGGGAGATGAGGTAGGAGGATCTGGCCCTGGTTAGGACGAGATGATAGAAGGATCTAGAGGAGGCTCTAGTCAGACTGGGGGAGACCAATGTCAAGAGCACTGCAGAGGGGGACGCAGTCAGGTTTGGCGGTGGATTGCTTTTGTTGGAGAGGAGGGGTGAGGTGTTAGAGCTAGATGCCTGAAAGAATAATCCTGCCAATTGAAATGAAAGCAGAAAGAATGCATTTCTGGCTCTGACTCAACGCAGGAGAGGTCGAGAGATGAACTAATGCTGTTGCCTGCCACTCAGCCTCAAACACGAGCACCTGCACCCATCTCTGCTTTGATTGTCCCATCTTCACTCTGGCTTTTGTCTCTTCTACTTGTCTGTCCGACACAGTAGCCCCTCTTTGGGTCTTTGTCAGCCCTCTTGTTTTGTGCTGCCTCTGCCCCCAGTACCTCCAGTGCAGCTAGCAGTGCATGTCACCATCTCTTATCATGGTTTTGTGCTAGAAAGTTCAGAAAAGATTCTTTAGCATGCCATGTTGTGTAAAGGGGCATTAGCGGAGGGGCTGGTAATCCCCATGTAGGCCTATCACAGCCCCTTTACAAAAGTCAAACATGGAAACCTGCCCTCTTAAGCATCAAAATTTTAGGGAATGTTTTATGAATTTCGCAAAGAATCTTAAAATGCATTGGCTTTTTTTTTTTTTTTTTTAAAGAGGAAAGAATAAAGGAAGAGAGGTGGCATGGTGGCAGAGTGCGTTTGAGTTGTCAACAGCTTCTGCAGTGTCAGGTCAATTACATCAGCACTTGGTCTGGAGCAGGGGAAAGGAATGGCTCTGCCTTCTGGGAATGTCAGAAGGACCTGATAATTATATTTGGCAAAGCCACAAGGAGCGGTTCTGTAATGTCATTGCTAAGAATTACCCTTTTAATAGCATTTCTGGATGTCTGAGCTTTTCAAATGAAGTGACACTCTTTGCTGCCGTGGCTTTCCTCTTTCTTGGGCTGCTTCCAACTGGTCCTCCTGTTCCTCCTCGCCCTTGCTTTGATATGAGTTCATATTTTCTGTCTTCTGCCTTCCCAGCCCTGCTCCTCCAGCCCCTCCTTCTGCACCCACAATAGCTCCCACTCTCCCCTGTTTTAGAGGTGGAGTCAGGTGAGAGTGTGTGTGTGAGGGAAATACTTGCCAAAGGGTAGCACATTCAACAACATCTGGTATCGAGGTGAAGCGTAGCCTTAGACTAGCCAAACTGTGGACAACCTGCTTCCATGCTGCATCTGCTACCTTGGTGTTGGTGGGACTCAGAAGTCATGGGAAAGATCACCAGTGATCCGTGACAGCAACATATTCTTTTCCTAATCGTGCCATATATTATGCCCTTCAACACAATTTACTCATCTTTGCCTCCGTTTCTCCATCCGTGAAAGTGGTGTAATACTTATCTACCTCCCTTAAATGTTGTGAAGATTAGTCTATGTTAGTAAAGCACTTTTGAAATAAAGAGTGATGTAAAGCATTTTAACATTACTGTTGTCATTGTGATATGGACGCCCTCCTGCAGAGAAGCTGCCTTATAGGGGAAGTACCGCAGGTACACTGTGGTTTAGGAACACCCAGTATAGAAAACTTCCATAACAGATACAAGAGTGGGATTATTTGCTTTGTCAAAAATTTCAACATGACATTTTCTTAAACAGCCTTTTGATGCATTTAGAATGAGATTCAATTTATAGGAGAGTGATGAAGGTTTTTTTTTTTTTAAGATTTTATTTATTCATTTGAGACAGAAAGGGGCAGAGAGAGAGAGCCTGAACAGGGGGAAGAAACAGAGGGAGAGGGAGAAGCAGACTCCCACTGAGCAGGGAGCCCGATGTGGGGCTTGATTCCAGGACCCTGAGATCATGACCTGAGCTACCCAGGTGCACTTGAAGTAAGGTTTTTATTTTATTTTATTTTATTTTTTATTTTTTTTTTTGAAGTAAGGTTTTTAAAGAGCATATCTATTGAATCTCCATACAACTGTTAACTGTTGGGTTTGCAAGCTGATTATTACCCTAACAGTGCAATTTATCATCACTAGGTGGAAAAAAGTCTAGTCCTACATTATCCAGATATCCAGATTATGCATGAAGGTTCTCTCACTGTTTTCACTCATTGGAATGAACAGAATGATGATCCTGCTACTTCTGAATGAGGATCAGAAGCTCTAGTTCTACTTGCAAAATGCCCTTACAGCACTGCCAGTGTGTGTGTGAGAGTGTGTGTGTGTGTTGTGTGCGTGTAAGATTAACCATGTACCTTCATTAAAGGGCTCAGAGTGGGGAGCACCTGGGAGCTCAATGGTTGAGCATCTGCCTCTGGCTCAGGGTGTGATCCTGGGGTCCTGGGATCGAGTCATGCATTGGGTTCCCTGCAAGGAGCCTGCTTCTCCCTTTGCCTAGGTCTCTGCCTCTCTGGCTCTCATGAATAAATAAATAAAATCTTTTAAAAAATCTTTAAAAAAAATAAGGGGCTCAGAGTAGGACGTTCTCTATCCATAAACATGGGCTCTCTTAACTCCTGATGACCGTCAAGAGATTTAATTGGGTTCTGGTTTGAGTCTTCTTTTTATGGGTTTGTTGGGGAAAAAGATTCCAAACCCTATTATTTAAGAAGTTGGGTTTTTTTGATAAAAAGAATATTTGTTACAGAGAAAATACTGTAAGTAGACATAGAAGTTAAGGTTTCAGTTTTTTGTCCCATCATCTGGTTCAGCTTCCGGAGTAATGAAGAAGGAAGCTCAGAGGTTGGTGCTCTGCTGGTGAGGTGCATATGGATCTAGATTATTATCCTTGAGTCTCAGAGAGTGTCTTTGGATGGGCTAGTATTAGATCTTCTGAAGGATGGGAGGGTGGTTACTCCAGCCACTCAACCACTGGGAAGTCTGGGGGGAGCTGGGCAGATGTACTCAAATTCTTGAGCCTGAGGCTAATGGACCAGGAACTATCATTCAGGTGAAGCTCTTCTCATTATGATAGCAGAAGTACAAGAGGACAACTCCAGCTTGTGTGTAGAAGCACATTTCAAATTTCAACATTAAATCTGCTAATATTTCGTTGGCCAAAACAAGTCACATGGTTGAGCCCAACATCAAGGGGAGGGAAGTAGAGTTCTCCTAAGAAGGTTTGGGGCTTGATCCTAGGACCCTGAGATCTTGACCTGAGCTGAAGGCAGACATTCAACAGACTGAGCCACTCAGGTGCCCCAAAACAAAAAAATCTTAAAAAAAATTATAACACACACTTTTTCTATTCAGAGCCTGAGTTTAAAGCTTAGTTTTTAGGGAGACCTGGGTGTCTCAGTGGTTGAGCATCTGCCTTTGCCTCAGGACATGATCCTGGGGTACTGGGATCAAGTCCCACAACAGGCTTCCTGAAGGGAGCCTACTTGTCCCTCTGCCTGTGTCTCTGCCTCTCTCATGAATAAATAAATCAAATCTTAAAAAAAAAACCCTTAGTTTTGCAAAGAATGTGACCTCCTGAATATTAGACTATCATCTGTATAATATCTACTTCCTAAGATTGCTATAGTGATTATATGAGGATACAAATATGGAAAAGCCGTATAAACTATAAAATTAAAAAAAAATTTTAAAGGAGTCCCTAAAACTCTTTTCTGATATTCTGTGTTACAAGAGAATCCCAGACTCTCTTCTGACATCACAGAACTTCATCTTAATCTCTTCTTCCGGCCTCCCCTTTCTGACATTCCCTGTTTCAGAGCCTGTCTCTGTACAATTACTTCCATTGATCCCTCTGGCTGGAGTGCTGTTGGCCTCTCCACAATCCCTTCCCATCACCTATGCTGCTGAAGTGTCACCCATTCTTCAAAGTCAAACGACACTAGAAGACACTCCTGGAACCGGGGCTCTGTTCCCAGGTTTGCTGGTAACTCATGAGTAACTCGTGAGGACAAGTTACTAGGTCTTTCATGCTATTAATTTCCTTATTTGTAAAATAAGGAGGTTGGAGGAGAGGATCTCTAAATTCCTTTCCCCTGTTCTCATTAGTCTAATTCTCAAGTTAAAGTAATCTTTTCCATTTACTGCACATAACCCAAAATTTCAATTTAGCATTCTCTTTGACAGATAATGTGCACATAAATGGAATTCAAATACTGCATCCAAATGGATCACTCCCAAGGTTGAAAGCCCCATTTGTAGAAGCTAATGATATTGGATGATAATTGTACTTAAATTGTTTCTAAAACAATCTAAATACAGTCAAATAAGAATTTCTGTATAATGGGGGGATCCCTCAGTGGCTCAGCGGTTTGGCGCCTGCCTTCGGCCCAGGGCCTGATCCTGGAGTCATGGGATCCAGTCCCACGTCTCTCCCTGCATGAAGCCTGCTTCTCCCTCTGCCTGTATCTCTGCCTCTCTCTCTCTCTCTCTCCCTGTGTCTCTCATGAATAAATAAATACAATCTTAAAAAAAAAGATGATTAAAGAATTTCTGAATAATGAGCACAAAAGATTTGCTGCTTCCTAAAATATAATTTTCGCAACAAAATATAACTGAGTACTGTTTCCTTTAGCTGTTTCAAATTGTCCAATTCTATAGATTATAGGATACTTCTATTTTACAATTGCCCTGTTCTAAGACAATAGTGTGTAGATTTTTTGCATATGTTTTAAAAAATCTTAGCAGTTGATTTCAGTAGATGATATCTGTTATAAAACCAGGGGGGTCTGAAACCTAATTCAAGTGAAGGAAGAAGGAAGGGAGTTAGCATTTGTTGAACATCTTTTGTGGTCCTAGGCATGTTTGTATATATTATCTAATTTAATTCTTAAAATACTCTCTAGGAATAGGTAATATCATGTATATTTTATTTTTTATTTTTTTAATTTTTATTTATTTTTTTGGAATATTTTATTTTTTTAAAGATTTATTTCTTTGGGATGCCTGGGTGGCTCAGTGGTTGAGTGTCTGCCTTTGGCTCAGGGTGTGATTCCAGGGTCCAGGATCGAGTCCCACATTGGGCTTCCTGTGAGGAGCCTGCTTCTTCCTCTGCCTATGTCTCTCTCTCTCTCTGTGTCTCTTGTGAATGAAGAAATCAAATCTTTAAAAAAATTAAGATTGATTTCTTTGAGAGAGAGAGAGAGTGTGTGTGAGCGGGGTGGGGGCGGGAGAGGGAAAGGAAGAGAGAGACTCTCAAGCAGACCCTAATATATGTGGAGTCCAACGTGGGGCTTGATTTCAAGACCGTGACATCATGACCTGAGCTGAAACCAAGAGTCAGATGCTCAGCTGACTAAGCCACCCAGGTGCACCTTGTCTATATTTTAAAGATAGTGAAATGAAGACTTGAGAGGTTAAGTGACTTGTTCAAAATCATATTCCTGAACTGTACACTTAAAAATGGTTAAAATGGGGGATGCCTAGGTGGCTCCGTCGGTTAAGCACCTGACTTTGGCTCAGGTCGTAATCTCAGGGTCCTGGGATTCCTCTCATAAAGCAAATTCTAGGACCAATTCAGACCTCCTGAATCAGAATCCCTGCAGGCTGGACTGGAAATTTATACTTTTAACAAGCTTCCCATTTGCTTGTTAGGTATCATAAAGTTCCAGAACCACTGCTACTAGGATGTCCCCATGGCATGATAACAAAAATCACTTCACTTGCATGCTCGTTTCCAGGTGATAAAGCTTTTTCACATCCTGTTTCTCCTGTACCTGTACAGCAGGATGACGAAGGCAAAACCATTAGCCCCACATTGCTGACATGGAATTTAATCTCCTGTGGTTAAGTGCTGGACCCAAAGGTCTTCTGACTCCTAGGAAAGTGTTCTTTTGTTATTTTGTGGCTCTCTCTCCCACTTTACTATTCTTCACTTATACTCCTACACAAATTAGAAGTTCTTTTATGTCTAAAAAGCTTTGCAGAACAATTTTCTTGCTATGATGCTTTTAAAGATTTCAATCTAATTTAATTTAGCACATTAAGAAGTACAGTTTATGCTTATAAGCATAAAGCTACCCAAGGTCATGGCAAAAAAAAAAAAAAAGTAATGAAGAAATAGACTGTATTGAGTTTTTTAAAAAATCTTTTTTTACTCTCCACCTAGATTTACCAATTGTTAACAGCTTTTCTCTCTTTCAAGCGCTTTGAAAGCTGCAGATATTATGACACTTTGCCCCTAAACTATTCAGCATGCATGTGCTAAGAATAAGAACATGCTCCTGCATTACCACAATCCCATTATCACACCTAAGAAAACTGATAATAATTCAATAATATCATCTATGTGCAGTCTACATTCAAATTTCTCCAGTTGCTTTAAGAATGTTTTTTATTGCTGTTGATTTTCTCAGATTCAATCAAGGTTATTACATTTGGTTGTTTTCGTCTTTTTAGTCTAATTTAATCTAGAACAAACCTCTCCTTTTTTGTTTTTCATGACATTAAATTTCTTGTAAAGTCCAGGCTTTGTCAATGTGCCTCATACACTGGATTTATTTACTTCCTCATGATTAGATTCAGGTTAACCCTCTTTGGCAAGACTATCATGTCAATAATGTCATGTACTTGTCATTACATAATTTTGGAAGTCACGTGGTCAAAAGCTGCCCCACCATTGGGGGAGCTAAATTTCATCACTTAGTGAAGGCAATATCTGCTAGATCTCTCCATTATAAAGTTACTTTTTGGGATGCCTGCGAGGCTTGGCAGTTGAGAGTCTGTCTGCCTTTGGCTCAGGGCATGATTCTGGAGTCCTGGGATCAAGTCCCGCATTGGACTCCCTGCATGGAGCCTGCTTCTCCCTCTGCCTGTGTTTCTGTCTCTCATGAATAAATAAATAAAAAATCTAAAAAAAAAAAACAAAAGATTTTACTTATTTATCACGAGAGACATAGAGAAAGAGAGGCAGAGACACAGGCGGAGGGAGAAGCAAGGAGCCTGACATGGGACCCGATCCGGGGACTCCAGGATCACGCCCTGGGCGGAAGACTCAACTGCTGAGCCACCAGGGATTCCCCCATCCAATGGTTTTAGCATCCATTAATGATCATCACTCTGATTAGTTATTTCATAGGGATTGCAACATTATGATTAATCAGTCTTGATAATTTGCCAGCATTCATATGGAAAGAAAGTATGCCAGACCTGAGAAAAATCTTAATTTAGTTCACACTGATTACTCAGAAAGCAAAGGGTCCACTTTGTCCCAACCTTCTTAAGGAGCTACCTTAGAACTCCTCTGCTGGAGGTATGTAGTAAGAGGGGTAGTTTCTCCCCCCACAACAATATTAATAAATGCCCACGTGAGAGAAAGGGCCCCTAAATTCCTTCTCTTAAGCACTCCTGCTTCAAATTGCTTCTCTGCTCTCTGCCTCTGGTGCTATGGATCGATCTCTCTTGAGCTCTGCTGGGAAAAACACATATTTTCTCTCCCTTTAACATCATTGACTACACTTCTCAAATCTGACCAAAATTTCTCTGTAGTAGGGACTTGGGCAGTAATCTGGCTAAGAGGGAGGGCCCAGGGTATTGGCTATGGTGTCTATTACATATATTGCATATTTTATTTTATTTTATTTTTAATTATTGGTGTAAGTTTTTCTTTTTTTCTTTTTTCTTTTTAGATTTTATTTATTTATTCATGAGACACACACACAGAGAGAGAGAGGCAGAGACACAGGCAGAGGGAGAAGCAAGCTCCACGCAGGGAGCCTGACATGGGACTCGATCCCGAGTCTCCAGGATCTCGCCCTGGGCTGGAGGTGGCGCTAAACCGCTGAGCCACCCGGGTTGCCCTATATTGCATATTTTAGATCACTTAAAAACAAAGTAATTTTGTATACAAGGTAGAATGCCACTGCCCACATCAATGATGGTGATGAAGATTGGGGTAGAAAGGCTAAGAGGGAGCTGATAGGGATCACAGTGGGGCCATAGTTACCTTAAGCCACCTTTTGACCTAGCCACTCCCCCCCCCCCCACCATCCCCACACCACCCCATCTCTGTTTCTCTCTGGAAAATATCAAAACCAAGATCCAGGAATTTCCTTGGTATCTCAATACCATATCTACAAACCCATTTGAGTCAGCCTCCATCTCTCTACCTTCCCTCTAATTACAAAGAAAGTGTCTTCTCTCAAGGTAATCCTTCCTTCTACGCTTTGAATTCCACCCTTTCCTGTCTTAAGTTACTTGAAATTATCCTCATCCTACTACTGATTATCTTTTATCCTGTATTGTGTATTCAACTGCCCCCACCCCACTGGATCCTTATCATCATTAGTTTTTTTGTTGTTTTTTGAGGGGGGTGGGAGTATGACAGGACAGGGAGGGGCAGAGGGAGAGGGAGAGAGAATCTTAAACAGGCTCTGTGTGAGCCCAACCGTGACACAGGACTAGATTTCATGACCCCAAGATCATGACTTGAGCCGAAACCAAGAGTTGGACGCCTAACTGACTGAGCCACCCAGGTGCCCCATCATCATTGTTTAAATATTATACAGTCTCATCTTAAAAAGTCCCTCTTCCACCCATAGTTACTTCTAGCTTTGTTTCTCTTCTCTTTATAGCCAACCTGTCTAAATGATCAGTCTCCACTTCCTACTTATGTCTCAACATGCTCTAATCTGGATTCTACTCTTACCACTTTACCACTTAACAGGCTCTTGCTAGGATCGCTGATGACTTCAAGTGGATATATCCATTGGACACTGTGTAGTACTCATCTTTCTTGATCTTTTTCAGCAGCATTTGAGCAGTTGACCACATCTTGCTTCTTGAAACACTTTTTGGTCACAATGACATTGTTTTCTTCCCATTTTCCTCCTAATTTCTGGCAGTTCTTTCATAGTTCCCTCCTTTGGAGTTCCTCAGGGCTTCAGCCTAGGCCCTCTTCTCATTGTTAGTCACTTTTAAGTCATCACACCCACTTCTGTGACTTCAATTAATTTATCCTTTGATGACACCCACACTTCTATGTCCGGTTTAAATCTCTCAAGAACACCAGACTTAAAAATCCAACTGGCTCAATACAGATGCCTCATTGGCCACTCAGACTCAGTGAGCCTACAACTGAGCTCATCATCCTTCCTCCAAACCTGCTTCTTCTCCAGAAATGGTTATTTTAGTAAATGCCACTAAACCAAGGGATAACCCTGGCTTGACAGTTTCTCCCCACATCTAGACAGTCACCAAATTCTGTTGATCACCGTCCCCCCCGCCCCCGCAATCTAATTCATTTACTTGTTACCATCTTCCCTAGTCTAAGCCACCATCATCACTCATCTAGACCACTGCAATAGCTTTCCCATAGTTTCCTTGGGTGCATTGTACCTTTTCAATCTACTCTGTACATTGCAGCCCAAGTGATTTTTTTTTCCAATAGCATCACTGAGATATAATTAACATACCTTATGGTTCACTCCTTTAACTAAGTGATCTTTAAAAAAATTTTTTTTTAAAGATTTTATTTATTTGAGAGAGAGAGTGTACCAGCAGGGTGAGCAACAGGCAGAGGAAGAGGGAGAAGCAGGCTCCTTGCTGAGCAGGGAGCCCGATGTGGGACCTGATCTCAGGATGCTGGGATCATGACCTGAGCCAAAGGCAGATGCTTAACTGACTGAGCCACCCAGGCACCCCTAACTAAGTGATCTTTTAAAAATACAAATCTGAGCAGGCAATTTCCTGTTTATAATTTTAGGATGGAATCTGAATCCTTATTCTGGCTTGAGAGGCCCTATGTGATCTGGCCTGTGCTTCCTGAAGTCTCCAACCTCATTCTTTATGTCATTTACCTGCTCACTTTCCACAGCTTTAGGCATAGCTGGCTTCTCTGCTTCTAATCTTGCCATATTCTTTTATTTTTACATGTTGAACTTTCTTCATGGAATACTCTTCCCTTTCTCCTCCCTCCTAACTCTTCAATCTTCCAGCCTTAGCTTACATATGACTTCTTTGGAGAAGCTTTATTTGATACCCACTGCCCCTGGGATGTTAAGGATCCCTGTCTGATGCTTTCACACATGCTTTGCAAAAATCTTTTACAATTATCATTGTTTGTTTAAAGTCTGACTCCCTCTTGGACTATAGGACAGGGACTGTGCCTATCTTGTTCACTTGTGCATCCTCAGTGGCTAATGTGGTTGCCTGGCACATAACAGGCAATCTCTAAACACTTGTGGATGAATATGAGATGAATGGTGCTACTGTCACCACTCTCCATACCCTGCCCTGACCCTTGCTCCCACTCCCATCGAAACCACCATAGCTGTCCTAAGTCTTATCATGATTGTTCTGTGTTGAGAGAAACAGTTTAGAATGTGGTCTTTGTTTCAACTTTATAAATTCCTTAATTAGGAACCCAGACTGAGTGCCAAGTCTAACTGTATTGATCCTGATGCTGAGTCCATCAGACTGTAGGAAATAATTTTCAACTAACAGCCAAGGAAGGAGAATTAGAAAACGGTTGACTCAATTTAAGCTTACATGTACACATATAGATGAGTTGCTATATACAGTGCATGGATACATACATGTAAATCTGCATGTACAAACACAGAGCCCAGCTGTCACACTCAAATATGCATACATACACACTCTCAGAGAGGCAACCTGATATATACTCACTCATTCCCTACATATGTACACAGAGAGTAAAATGACATATGCTTGCCACTTTTGCATATGTACAGAGGCAAGCTGACACACTCATTACATATGTACACACACAGGCAAATGACATATGTTCTATACGTATGTATACATACAGAGGCAAGCTGACATACTTAAATATACAGTGGTAAAATATAATTATTTAACTCCATTGGGCTCACTCTTAATTCCTCTATGTAGTTAGCTTCTTGCTTTAGCTCTCTTTCATGATTCTTGGCTCAGTGGATGCCATTCTCAAGTTCCTAGACTCTTGGCTGTAAACTCGTGTCGTTCCCTTTGACCCACCTGGCTGTTTGTCACCACTTTTCCTGCCGCTCAGCAGGCTGCCCTCCTGCAGGTCTCTCTAGCAACCTGTCAGCTCACATGAACTGTTTTGACTGCTGACTTTAACTCTTTGAGTTTTGTCTTAGACCATAGGCTTTCGAGTCAGACAGACCTTGATTCAAGTACCAGTCCTGCTGCCTCCTCGCTGTGTAACCACAGGCAAATTATTTAAACTCTCCAAATCTCAGTTTTCTCAGCTACAGAATGAGGATAATGATAGCACCCTTCCCCATTAGATTTTTGGGAACATTACATTAGATAATACACGTGACGCTCTTAGCCTAGTATATAAATGCAGTTAATGGCTACTGCCACTAATAATAGTTAGCAGTTATTACGTGCTTACTTTGCCACTACTATTCCTAGCTAATTATTTATTGAGTACTTATAAACTAAGCATGACTCTAGGCATTTTACCCATCCAAACCCATTTTATCCTTACAATAACCCTTTGAAACAAATAGAAATTTTATCTTCATATTACAGATTACGAAACTGAGGCATCCAGAAATAAATTGCCCAAGGTCATAGAGCTAGTGGGTGGCAGAGTTAAGATGCAAAACCAGATGGTTTGGTTCCAGAGCTTACACTCTTAATTACTATGCTATACCTCTTACTACCATTTATGTGTGATTGTCTTTGTCAGAGAAGCTGTTTCTTTGGTACAATCCTTTAGGAGTTAAACCCTTGGAGAAATTTTTGAATTGCAGCTGAAAATTTCTATTTGCTGAAAGATGGAGAAAAATCTTACTTCTGTATTCAGTGCAATACCGAACAATTGAAAGACAAGAAGACCTGCAGGGAGAACCCAGAGATGCCTCCTCAGTCTCCCTATCCAATCATGGGGACTGTTTGGGTGGGATGCTTTTCAAATTGACAGAATTACAGTGGTGAAGCCTGTTCTCTAGGCAGAGTGAGGCTACTTCTCTGGATCCCTATAGCACTTTTTGCTCAGATATCTGTAACCCTTGCCTCCTTGGCTTCTGCCCATCTACGTAATTGAGGACCATTAAGGGGATGTGGGTAACAATCATAGTGCTTTCAACCAGAGTTGTAATTACAAGCAATGTAATCACATTACTGTAATCCCTGCCTGATCACAAGAAGCCCCAACAAAAGTCTCCTGACATGCTGGCAGGGGGCTCAGGATTGTTTGTGCACACTTTGTGGTGGCTGCAGTCTTAGTGGTGCCAATCTTTGCTCCGTTTTGTATCAGACACTGCTGCTGCTCTGTCTACTGGCTCATGTGGTGGAGCTCTGGCGTCAGAGTCAGGTGATTCCAAATTTGTAGCTTTGGGGTTTGAGTTGTCATTTAACCTCATAAACCTCAGTTTCCTACTTATAAAGTGGAAATAATGCCTACCAACAGGGTGGGTGGGAAGATGAGTGACGTAAATACGAAGTGGCTGGCAATACGTGGCATGTAGTAGGTCTTCGGTGAATTGTAGTTGCTGTTGTTGTGGCCTGATCCAACAATCATTCTCCCCCACCAGGATTACTCTGATGGGGTCTCCTCACTAGACCCGAAGTTCCATGAAAAGCAGGGACTTTGTTTTGTTCACTGAGGTTTCTTTGCATCTACAACAGTGCCTACATCACAGTAGGTACTCAGTAAATATTTGTTGAGTCAATGAATGAAATTTAAAACAAGCTGACTTTGTCTTTACTACCCTGGCTGGCATTCAGACCCTTCTTACTCACAGGCATTTGCTCACGATGTTCCCTCTGCCTGGAATACTTTCTCTTCACTTGGCCAACTTCTACTTAGCCTTCTAATCTTAGCGCAAGCATCACTGTAACAGGTAAACCTCTGACCTTTCCCTTCATAGCATTTATCAACATTGTTGCAATTTCACTTTTATTTGTATACTTGTTTGATTAATCTTTGACTGTAAACTTCATTAGGACAGGGACTAGGTCTGTTGTGCTCACCATTGTGTTCAGCAAGGAGTAGGCCTTCAGTACAAACTTACTGAATGAATGACTGAAGAGTGAGTGACTTCACTCACTCTTTCCATTTTTTGAAAAGACTCTTTTCTCTAGGAAGGGGGGTCTAATTTCCCAAGATGGGCCAGAGGTCAATCCCAGGCTTGTGTCAGTGCTGCATCATAAATCATTCCAGTGTTTCTGGACTGAGCTCAAGTGCTGTGACTCTCTCCTACCAGGGCCAATTTGTCAGTCCCAAATTGTCTCATTACCATTTATTAGGGCTTCATTATGCAGCTAGACCCTGCAGCAGGAGGTCCAGAAAAGCCAGAATTTTGGCCAACCTGGGAGTGTGGAGTAGGATTTGCCATTTACTCCTACCCCTGCCCACATGCTCCATTTCTATTTAGTGTTTATCACACTGAGTTGTAATTGTTAATTTTCAGATGTCCTCCCACTTTCCCCCCAAGACAGCAAGGCAGAATGATCACGTGCCCCTCCAAGGCTACTGTGGTACCTAGTACACAGTGGGTGCTCATAAAGATTTCTTGAAGGACTGCAATGTTTTAAACATGAGAAAAGCCTTATTGAGGACAAAAACCAACTCATAAGAGAGGGCATTAGCTTTTGCTTTTTAAAAATTTAATTTTAAATCTGAGCCAATGAATCTCTTCTTCAGTTAATTTGGGTTGGTTTTCTGTTACTTGGATCTGAAAATATTCTTTTTTTTTTTTTTTTTTTTTTTTAAGAGAGGGAAGGGTAGGGTAGGGGCAGAGGGAGCAGGATAGAGAGAATCTTAAGCTGGCTCCACACCCAGTGAGGAACCTGACCTCACAACTCTGAGATCCTGCCCTAAGCAGAAATCAAGCTTAGAATGTTTAACCAACTGAGCCACCCAGGCACCCTAGAACTGAAAACATTCTGACGGAGAATAGATCATGGCATTCAAGTATAGGATTTATGATAGTTCATTGTTCAAAAATACGCACCCTGTAGTCACTCCCTCTCTCAATCACCTCCAGAAGAATAGAGTTCCCTTCCCCCTTTCTTTGGGTTCAGCTATGAGACTTGATTTAGTCAGTGGGATGTTAGCAGACATGTACAAGCGGTATGAAAAATGCTTGCACAGTTGGGCATGCCCCCCTGCACCAGTATCAACTCCATAAGAGTTCCCCTTGGGTAGCTTGCTGCCCCTCCAGCTGGGGCCCCCAAAAGCATAATACTGGAGAAGATCAGAGCTCAACCTGCACACAGGAGTCAAGCCC
Organism: Canis lupus baileyi; assembly: GCF_048164855.1. Classification (NCBI taxonomy): domain Eukaryota; kingdom Metazoa; phylum Chordata; class Mammalia; order Carnivora; family Canidae; genus Canis; species Canis lupus. The sequence goes on from NC_132847.1 coordinate 59,188,685, forward strand.
AGCTGAACTTGCAGCTTGAAGCAGAGCCATTCAACACCCAAGTCTAGCCTAGATTAATCAACCCCCAGACCTATGAGAAATGAATGCTAATTGTGGCACACCGCTAAGGGTTTGTGGTTGTTTGTTACAGAGCAGTAACTGACTGATTGAGGTTAGGTCAGTGTTTTCCAAACTGGCAGTGCACTGAGTTACTAGAGAACTTTAATATAAATAAGGGATACTTGAGTACCCAGCCCTCAGCATGTCTGGTGTGGTGTTCAGCAATCTACATTCTTTTAAAACTCTGGGTGATTTTCATGTAGCAAGTCCCATACTCTCGCTACCTAACACTTTGGGGTCACCAATATTAAAGCATGTGATGGGGGTTGTAGTAGATGACCATTAAGACCTTTTTTCCTCTCTGAGATTGGATGATTGAAATCGGAGAAATCCTATTTCTGTAGTAGAGTCCCTTTTCAACTTGACAACTTTTGAGAAATCTATGCTGAATTTTTCCTACCTAATTTGGAGAAAGATGTAGATGCAAATTAATTTGTGATTTATGGGCACTGGGGTTTTGCGTTTTATTTAAGGGTTGTCTCCTCTAGTATTTCTGCCTAGGCTATGGTTAGCAGTCAAATGAAAATTAAATGCACAATACTGGGGGTGGGAGAGCCAAGACAAGAGGGCGGGAAAGAAGCACAAGAAGAGGTCCAGACTAGCAGAGAAGCTGTTGAAGGAATGCTCTGAGAAGGAGCCTTTAGCTGTGGCTTAGCAGTCAGAAACCTGGGATCACACTTGAAACAGAAGCCAGAAGCTGGATTTTCATTTTACCAATTGCCATGCTAGCAGTTTAAAGGTTTGAGGCAAATCTTAACAAAAAGTTAACATATGAATTTACATAAAAAGCCAGTTGAAAATATAATTGAGAAGAAAATAGTTTTAAATTACAAATATAAAAATTATCATTGAAAAACAATTCAGACAATACAGAAAAATATAAAGGACAAGTGCCAATTACTCATAAGCCCCCTTTCAGAGATAATCACAGTTAATATATAGCTGTATATTTTTCTTGACATCTTTCCTATGGATGTGTACACACACACGTATGTTTTAGAAATATGGGATTTTCTCAACTCATCAATATTTTTTCCATGTTATCATCATAAATAAAATTGCAAAATACTTCGCCATACAAAGAGGAACCATACTTTATTTCCCACAGATGGACATTTAGTTTATATTTACTACTATAAAAAAGTAATGAACATCCTTATATACATATTTGTGTGCTTGTACAATGATTTCTTTAGGATAAATTCCGATACCCGGAATTCCTAGATTTAAAGGATAAACAGGGAATCCCTGGGAGGCTCATTGGTTTAGCGCTTGCCTTCAGCCCAGGGTGGGATCCTGGGGTCCTGGGATCGAGTCCCACATCAGGCTCCCTGCATGGAGCCTGCTTCTCCCTCTGCCTGCGTTTCTGCCTCTCTCTCTCTGTGTCTCTCATGAATGAATAAATAAAATCTTAAAAAAAATACAGGGTAAACATATTTTAAAGGTTTTTGATATAAACTCGAATTGCCCTCCCAAGATGTATAAATTAATAGCGCTAGATTTTGTTAATTCTTTTAACTATTGTTAATTATGTTGAGGAAAAAAAAACCCTTGTGGTTTCAATCTGCCTTTTATTGCTAGTGGGTTTTTAAAAAAAATTTTTTTTTATTGGAGTTCAATTTGCCAACAAATATAGCATAACACCCAGTGCTCATCCCACCAAGTGCCCCCCTCAGCGCCTGTCACCCAGTCACCCCAACCCCCCCATCCACCTCCCCTTCCAGTACCCCTTGTTCATTTCCCAGAGTTAGGAGTCTCTCATGTTTTGTCACCCTCTCTGATATTTCCCACTCATTTTCTCTCCTTTCCCCTATAATCCCTTTCGCTAGTTTTTATATTGCCCGTAGAGTGAAACCATATAATGATTGTCCTTCTCTGATTGACTTCACTCAGCATAATACCCTCCAGGTCCGTCCACATCGAAGCAAATGGTGGGTATTTGTCATTTCTAATGGCTGAGTAACATTCCATTGTATACATAGAGCACAGCTTCTTTATCCATTCATCTTTCGATGGACACCGAGGCTCCTTCCACAGTTTGGCTTTGCTAGTGGGTTTAAATATGCCTTCATATATATTGTCATATTTTATGTTACTTATTTTTAAAAATATTTATTTATTCATGAGAGACACAGAGAGAGGCAGAGGGTGAAGCAGGCTCCCTACGGGATGCCCGATGCAGGACTTGATCCTGGGACCCCGGGATCACCACCACCGGAGCTGAGGGCAGAGTCTCAACCCCTGAGCCACCCAGGCATCCCTGTATCTTAAGTTAAAAAGACAAGTCAGCTTCTCATTTTTCTGTTATGTCAACGTTTTCCTCTTGATTTATATTCTTCATATTGAGTACATTATCTCCTATTCACATTGAAAATATTTTCTCTGATGTGGCTTTGCTTGTGGTGGCTTTTCGCACATTTAAAAATTTTGAGGCATATTTATCAATTTTTCAACGGGATTAAAAAAAAAACAAAAAACTCCAAGGCGAGAAGCCGCATAATCTACGGAAAAGGCAGAGGACCTTGGAACAATCCAGTCCATAATCTTACTACCCTAGGTCTCCTCTACCAAGATGTGACGGAGAGAGCACCGACGGGGAGGCCGACCACATGGCCTCTCTGGGGCCCAACTTCCTCATCTATGGGATGGGGATGAAAATGAAAACTCCCTTGCAGGGCTGCAAAAAAGAATTGGGGAGAACGCTCGTGACAAGCTTCGTCCAGGTCTTGCATGTGGCAAATTGGCAAATGCATATGCAATATGAGCTCTTACGGGGAGTGGGAGAGGGCACTATGGATGTTTAAAAGGGTCTTTTAAATTCAGTAGGTGTTTGTGGGGAAGGGGTGCGGGTGAGGAGCCTGGCCGCTCACCGCATCTCTAAGAACTGCACAGCGGGAGTTGGAACTTGGGTCCCAGTTCGGGTGCTGTCCAATTCTTGGGGTGCGACCTTGGACCAGTCACCTTCGCCTCTCCGCGGCTCCATTTCTTTGCCTGGAGCAGAGATGGGTGATGGACCACCTGCCCTCCCTTCGCGGCCTCGCTGCTGGGCCGAGGCAATGCTTGAAAACCACTTGCAAAGGGCGGCAAAGGCGTGGGTCAGGGCAGCGCCCCCCGCGCCCGCCCGCGCGCCCGCCCCCCGCCCCGCAGCAGGAACAATAGCTCCCCCGGAGGCGGCGCCGGCCGCGGGCGGGGGCGGGGCTGCCGACGCGGGCGCCGGGGGTGTGCGCGGGGCGGGGTCGCAGCCTCCCCTCCCGCCCGCGGCTCTGTCACGCGCCCCTCGCCGGGCGGGCCGGGGTCTTTGTGACGCGGTGGCGCCGGCCGCGGACACAAAGGGAAGGCGAGCGGCGAGCGAGGGGCTGCGCCCGCCCGCGCCCCCGCCCGCGCCCCGCCCCGCCCGCGCCGCCCGCGCCCGCGCCCCCCGCCCGCCGCGCGCGCGCCCTCCCGCCCGCCCGCGCCCCCCGCCTCGGGCTCCCCCACGCGGGCCCGCACCCCCGCGCCACCCCCGCGCGCGCCCCGCGCCCCTCCGACTCCGTCCCGAGCGCGGCGGGCCGGGGCCTGGCGGGCGCGGCGGGCGGGCCCGGGATGCCGAGGGGCTGCTAGGAGGCGCCGAGGCGGCGGCGGGGCTCCCGGCGCGCGGCTGGATGCCCCGGGCCTGCGGCTCCCTGCGCTTCCCGCCGTCCAGGGGCGCCAGCCATGGGCACCGCGGCCGCTGAGGCGCCGCTCCGGCTGCCTGCCGCGCCCCCGCTCGCCTTCTGCGGCTACACGTCGGTGCTCCTGCTCTTCGCCTTCTCTCTGCCCGGGAGCCGCGCGTCCAACCAGCCCCCGGGCGGCGGCGGCGGCGGCGGCGGCGGCGGCGGGGACTGTCCCGGCGGCAGAGGCAAGAGCATCAACTGCTCAGGTAGGAGCGGCCGGAGCCCGCCCTTGCGGCCCCTCCCTCCCTCCCTCCCCGTCCGGCGGCCGCGCGGGCAGGCCCGGGGCGCGGGGCGCGGGGGCGCGGGGGCGCGGGGCTCGGGGGCGCGGGGCGGGGGGCGCGGGGCCGGGCGCCGCGTGCCTTGCGGGCTCGGGGCCCGGCGGGGTCCCGGGGAGTGGCCGCGCGTGCGGCCGTGTGTGTCGAGCGTCTGCGCGGGAGCGGCCCGGGGCGCCGTGGGCTGCGGGGACGGGACCCGGCGGGGGGGCGGGGCCCTTGGTGTGACCGCGGGTGTGCACGCGGGAGCGCGTGTGTGTGTGTGTGTGTGTGTGTGTGTGGTGAGGGCTCCGGGGAGGCCGGGTGTGTGCGTGCGTGTGTGTGTGTGACGCCGAGGGGCTGCTGCGGGGGCGGGGGGCGAGCCTCAGGGCCCCGGAGCGACCCCGGGACCCTGGGGTCTCGGACTGTTCGTGCGGGTGAAGGGAACGGGCGGCCCAGAGGACGTGGATTGACGCTGTCCGACTGACTGCGCGCGCGTGTGTGTGTGTGTGTGTGTGTGTGTGTGTGTCCTTTGGGTTCAGAGTTGCCGTGGGGGGGCGGGTGGAGTGACCGCGAGGTCTGTGGACGTCTGCAAGGAAAAGTCCTGGGGCGCAGGAAATGACCCTGTGCCTTCGTGCGATCTGCGGGGGGCTCTGGGATATACCCTGGGGCATGCACGGAGGAGGAGGGATGGGTGTCCTGGAGTGAACCCCGTGGGTGTCCATTCAGAGGGAGGGAGCTCTAGGGAGTCATCCTGCGCAGGGTTTGGGTCAAGAAAGCTAATAATTGGATTTCAGGAAGTGCCTCTCTGTAGCTAGGCGTGACCCTGGGTGTTTAAGGTGGTGTGGGAAAAGAGGGAACCGGTTCAAAGAGCATGATCCCTGTGCGCGTGTTTGTGTGTTTTGCGGGAGGGCCTGGAGATTGGCAGCAATGGGAGCAAGGGAGTGACCTCTCCCCTTCTCCGAGGCCTTCCCCCTCCCCCCACCCCCCTTCCCCAGGTCTTGGAAACAAAGAGCTTGCTGGGGCTCTAATGGAAGAGACTGGAGATGAGGGTATCTGGGCTGTAAAGTTCCTTCTTCCTTTCAAAAGGGGTCCCAGAGGAGCCCTGGGGCAAGGAGAAGCTTCCAGGTCTGATTTAGGGTTGGGTGCATCCTCCTAGAGCTGGCCTAGCAGATGGTAGAGATCGTAAGCCACAGCCTTGCTAACTTACCTTTTATCAATTCTCAATTCTCCACTTGTCTTCTCTAAACCCAGAGGGCGGGAGAGGAGGCTTGGTGGGGGGTGGAAGGTGGGGGGAGGGAGGAGGAGGGGAAAGGGAAAGGAGGATGGACTTAAGGCCACCCGGGGATCCACTGGCCTGTCTGCCAGACAGCATTTGTACCTTTGGGCTATTGAAGGGGCATTGTTTCTGGGGGAGTGAAGAGGGACCAAGGGGGTCTCAGCACAGATGCTACCCTCCGTGAAGAAAACCTTTGGCCTGCTGTTTAGATTTCAAGGTCTAAAATCCTTAGTAATTTTCATAATGGTATGTTTTATGATGGGGGAAGGATTTTGAGCACCGTAAACAATGGCATGTCCATTAAAAGCTTTTCCATCCATGTAATAACTTTCACTTTATTTTTTTAATGTTAAGTGGGATATGGGATAATGCTTTAATAAATAATCACACATTCATGGTTAAGAATAAAAACCATTTGTATATTGGAGTGCCTTTTTGTAGCAAATATTTGTTATTTTCAAACTTGTAAGTGATCACACCATGTCAAAATATTTTACTGGCTAATGTGCTGTGATTATTTGTTCTTGCTAAGCTAATTTGTCCTTAGCAAAATACAATGTGTGTTGATGGATGTTTCTGTGTATGTTTTCTAACTCTTCAGTGCAAAGTACAACTTTTAAGTAAGGACACGGGGCTGGAAACCCTCATGGTGTAGGAAAAGGGGACTGATTTGGAGATCCAGGCCCTTGCTAAGGAGCTGGGCTGTTTGGAGCAAGTTACTTAATCTTTCTTAATTTCCTCTTCTGTTAAAAGAGTGACTTGGATTTGATAATATCTAGCCATCTTTCAAGGATATATTGATATCCATGTAAATAAATAAGGCTTCTCAAATAAAATGTTTTCTAATACTAAGATCCATGTGAATAAAGCTATTCATGTGAATAAAGCTGGGTCTAAAGCTAGAGCTTTAACTAAATGATATTTGTAGATTCTTGTTATAACTTTCTAGAATGAAAATCTGAGAATGATTCATATGGAAAAAGGTAATTTTTTAAGAATTGTAGCAATCCGATCTGGGCATAGGCCATCTATTAATGCATCTTGAGATTTTACATAGATTTTTTTTTGTAGTCACTTTTATTACCCAGGCATTTCCCACATAAACTGAAGATTATTCCTTCCTGTATTTTAGTTTCAAAATCTAAATGCTGGCCTTGACTTCCTGTTACTTTTCTTTTTAAAACTTTTTTAAAATTTAAATTCAATTTAATTAATATGTACTGTATTATTTGTTTCAGAGGTAGAGTTTAATGATTCATCAATTGCATATAACACCCAGTGCTCATTACTTGAAATGCTCTCATCCCCCACCCACCGCACCTCCAGCAACCCTCAGTTTGTTTCCTATAGTTAAATCCCTGTTAAGGGCAGCCAGGGTGGCTCAGCGGTTTAGCTCCCACTTCAATCCAGGGTGTGATCCTGGAGATACCAGATCGAGTCCCGTGTCCGGTTCCCTGCATGGAGCCTGCTTCTCCCTCTGCCTGTGTCTCTGCCTCTCTCTCTCTCTCTGTGTCTCTCATGAATAAATAAATAAAATATTTAAAAAAATCCCTGTTAATTTTCACTTTTAATTTTGGATCATCATTTCAGCCAACTCTGACCGTTCTGGAATCTGATTCTATCAGGCTTTCTGTGTTTTGGTCACTCACAGTATTGTGGCCTTTGCAAATCTGAAGAGCAGGTCTGTGGCTTTATTAAGAATAAAAATCGGTTTTTATTAAGAATAAAAACCTTTTAACAGAAGTTGTCTAGATCATGGAAAAGGATGCAGCTCTGTGATATTTTACTGGAGACTTCCTTCCAAATTGGTTGTTGTTGATACATTAATCAACCAGATGTTCAGCCAGCTATGCATCCTCCTTGTAGAGTTTAACAGATTTTTGAACTTCTGCTGTCCAACATTTTCCCATTTTGTTCACTAGCCTATTATTTAAAGATTCTGTCTGATTGTCTTGTTAGAATCAGTTATGTATATGTGTATATCATTCTCCCTTTTTCCGTTTTAATAATCCTATCCGATAGATAATGTTGTATAGCCTGCCTTAATTAAGATCCCAGCTGGCTTTTACATTTTATCATGTTCAGAAACATATTTACCCATTTCTAGACTTTTTCAGGGGATACGTGGCATGTTTACCCATAGATGTTTTTCTGGATTGGCATTTCTCCTTTTTTTGAAAGTTGAGCATACATTTCTGGTCTTCTGGCATTGTGTCAAGATAGCTTAGATAATCAGCAGTCAGATCTTAAAGTTTTTTCAGTATCACGGATTGTGATTTGTTTAGATCAGAATGCAGATTCTTTTGAACTAGCTGTGTATTGTTATTGTCCTTTCTTCATGCCACTTACCTCAGACGTTAGCTTCCTTTTATGAGAGTTCTTTTCTTCAAGATCAAGCTCCTTGATGTTTACCAAAGCAAAGAAGAAACTGAATGGGTCTGTATTTGTCCTTGTCATCTCTTGATATTACAACATCTTCCCAAAGCACTGGGTCCTTTGTTTATTTCTTCTTTTTCTAAACAAGCTTTTTTTAATTGTCTTCATGCCTCAGTTCTCCAGTCATTCTGGACTTTTATAATTACTGCTTTGGTGTTTTGTATCTTCTTATTTGTACTTATTTTTAAAAAATTAACTTACCAGAAAGTTCCCTGTCATCCAAAGAGAAAAAAACTTGGAATTACATGACTTCACATTACATGTGAAGAAAGGTGAACTTTGAACCTAAGGGACCAGGTGACCTTAGATGTGGCATTTTTTTCTCATTTGTAATATGAAGATAATGACGATGCTTCGTTTTGACTCTAGGTTGAGAAGAACAAATGAGGCTAACTATGTGAGTATTTCCATCTTAGGAATGTGGCTAAAGAAGTGGAAAAACATAGTGAGAGACCAATTAGTGGTATTTGGTGATAGATATAAAGGTGGAGAATTTGAAGTAGGTTTTAAAAGTCATGGAAATTAGAAGTGGGTCCTTTGGACTGTGACAGAGTGGTAAAGATGGTACAAATGGATATGTTATGAATTTCATATTAAGAGATGTGTCTTATTAGTGGCAATTCAGAATTTTGGGGACTAAAAAGTGAATTTTTAAACATCTGTGTGGAATCTTGATCAGGACTTCTAGATCCTTGGTATGTAATATGTGGGTCTTTATTAATTTATTTGTGAACCTTGATTGAGTACCTGCTTAGGGTACTCTAGTATGCTAGATGTTAAGGGAAATAAATGAGAGGCCATTGCTGCCTTCAAGGGCTTTATATTCTAACAGAAGTAGTTAGCCTTTTATAAATCTATATAAAGAAATTTCTGTTTAATACATCTGGGCTTTCTCTCAACATTCCCCCTATTAATAAGCATTTATTGAACACTGACAGCACTGGAGTTTTTAAAAAGTGTACAATTAAGTATATTCACAAAATTGTACAACCGTCATGACTATCTAATGACCGAACATTTTCATCACCCCAAAAAGAAACCCTATACTTATAAACAGTCACTTCATGTTCCTCTCTCCGCACAACCCCTGGCAACTGCTAATCTACTTTCAATGTCTGTGGATTTGTTTTTTTGGACATTGCATATAAATGGAATCCTGCAACATGTGGCCTTTTGTGATTGGCTTCTTTCAATTAGTGTAATGTTTTCAAGGTTCATCTGTCTTGTAGCATGTGTTAGAACTTAAGTACTTTTTATGGTTGCATAGTATTTCATTGTATGGACCACATTTTGTTTATCCATTCATCAGTTGGTGGACATTTGGGTTATTTCCACTTTTCATCTATTTTGAATATGCTGATATGAACATTGATGTAGACATTTTTGTGTGGACATATGTTTTCAGTTCTCTTGGGTGTATACCTAGGAATAGTTTCTGAGTCACATAGTAACTCTGTGTATAACATTTTGAGGAACTCCCAAACTGTTTTCTAAAGCAGCTGTACCATTTTACATTTTCACCAGCAATGTATGAGGGTTCCGATTTCCCCACATCCTGGCCAACGCTTGTTCTTGTCTTTTTGATTATAGTTATCCTAGTGGGTGTGAAGTTATGTATCAGTGTGGTTTTGATTTCCATTTAACTAATGACTAATGATGTTGAGCACATTTTTATGCATTTAGTGGCTCTTTACGTATCTTGTTTGGAAAAACGTCTATTAAGATCATTTGCTGGGTTTGATTTTAGCATTTTGGATTAGACATTCCCTTAGTAAACATACTAACCAATTCCCATAGCACCCAGATGCTCAAGCTGGTAAGTTAGCTCTTGTTTGCCTGTGAATCATATACTTCTCTGCTTACCAATAAAGAATCAGTTGTGTTTGTTCTCAAAGTTATACAAGTGATCCTTTGAGTAAAAAATAACAAAAATTACTCAAATTGGTGCAGTATTAATGCAAAAAGTTGTCTTTTAATGAAATGCTTTGCAAAGACTTGATAAAGGTTAGAGAGAGAGAGAGAGAGAGAATTGCCTTTCAGTGAATTAGATTCTGGTCAAGACAACTGAAACAGTTTGGGGGGAAACCTTACAAATCTCTGAAAGGATTCTGCTCTTAGAAAAATTTGCAAGTATTTTTAAGTATCTCTTTTAGTTATCTCTACACCCAATGTGGAGCTTGAGCTCAGGACCCTGAATACTCTCCTCACTGAGCCATCCAGGTGCCTACGTCTCTTAATTTAAAGGAAAGGAAAATGGACATTGTAGTTAATAGGTTGTAGGTGTAGCTTACCTAAGAAAGGAGGGCATTGCATTTGGTGCTATACAGGAAATGAATGTATGTTTGTTTAGATGTGTGAAGTTCAAAATGTGTATATTTTGTTTCTTTTTTTTTAATTTAAAAATTTTATTATTTGAGAGAGAGAGAGAGAGAGAGATCACAAGCAGGGGGGAGAGGGAGAAGCAGAAGCAGACACCCTGCTGAGCAGGGAGCCTGATGTGGGGTTCTATCCTAAGATCCCAGGATCATGACCTGAGCTGAAGGCAGACGCTTAACTGGCTGAGCTGCCCTGGTGCTCCTTATGTCTCATTTTAAAATTATTTCCTCCTTTACCTGACTCTTGATTAATTGCTCAATGGTCACTCATACATGTTTAAAAAGAAAGTTTTTACTGTAAGGTGCCCTAAGGAAGATATAAGTACGGTGTTGAGGGAATGAATAATTCTAATTTGTAGGAATCGAAAAATGGTGTCTCTGAGTAAGTGGCACTCAGTTGGGCCCAATAGACAGAGTAGAATGTCAACTTGAAACAAGAGGCACACTTTTGCCTGAGGGCTTTGCTTTGCCTGGAACCTTCTTTTTGCCTCGAACCTTCTTTTCCCAGTTATTTATCTCCTCAATGCCTTCAGGTCTTTAATGTCACTTTCAAAATAATGCCTTAAAATTGCAGCCTTTTCCAACTTCCATCCTCTCTGCCCCTCTCTCACCTTAATCTTTCTTAATGCTTTTTTTCCTGTTTCAAAGCAACTTTTCCTGTGTGACCTACTATACTTGTTATTATCTGTCTCCTCTATATACCTCCACGAGGGCAGGGATTTTTGTGTTTTATTCACTGCCCTATTGACTGTGCTTAGAATAGTGTCTGGCACAAAATTAGGTGCCTCTACATATTTATCTGTAGAATGAATAACTGAATGGACATAGAAACTGAGGAGAGCTGGGAAGTGTAGGTATTCTAGGCCGAGGGAATGGTGATGGAAAAGGCCCAGGGGTGCTTGGGTGGCTCAGTGGTTGAGCATCTACCTTTGGCTCAGGTTGTGATCCTGGGGTCCTGGGATCAAGTCTCCCTCTGCCTATGTCTCTGCCTCTCTCTGTGTGTCTCTCATGAATTAAAAAAGACAAATCTTAAAAAACAAAACAAAACAAAAAAACAAAAAAAACCCAAAACAAAACAGGGAGGGAGACTCTTGGGATATTTGGGGTGTGGGGATAAAAGTAGCAAGTGAGTCACATTGCCACATTAGTGGAAGGCCTTGAAGGCTGAGGTTTGCTACTTGCTCTGAAGACAGAGGGAAACTTTAAGGATTTGAGCAACATCATGGTTTTAGAAAGCAAAGGCTGGAATTGGTGAAGGCGATCTGGAGAAAAGAGACTGGGAACACAGTGATAGAGGACAACTGTGGACATGGGGAGAACTAAGAGCATTTGTTTGGCCTGCACAGTTTTAAAAATTTGCATTGGGAGTGCCTAGGTGGCTCTGTCTGTTAAGTACCTGCCTTTGGTTCAGGTCATAATCCTGGAGTCCCAGGATGGAGCCCCGCATTGGGTTCCCCGCTGAGCTGGGAGTCTGCTTCTCTCTCTGACCAACCCCCCTCCGCCATGCTCTCTCTGTCTCACTCACCTTCTCTCTCAAATAAGTAAAATCTTTAAAAAAAAATTTGCATTGGTTACTAAGCATTAAAAATCTGGAGGTTTTCCTTAAAAATCTGGAGTTTGATCACTCTTTCTAAACTTGGGAGGCATTGGTAACATCGGGCTCTTGTTTCTAGATGGCAAAAGTCACCCAGAACTGTCCAGTGGGGCATGAGTACTTCTCTTTGCCAATCCTTGCCTAGCTAGGCTTTCATTGATCTTTTTCTCCCTTGGCTTCTGGATCTTATGCTGTAGGAGGCAGTGTGAAGTGTGTTGCTTTTAATTTGAGATGGAGAGCCTGTTTGGAAGAGAGTCAAATTGGTGTATATATTTCTTCCCTCATTCCTGTTATTCACAATGACCAAGTTAGATGCAAATCCTTATTTCTGCAGTGCTCAGCCCTTCCTGGCTGGAGACCTCTCCTGCCTATGCTCCTTGCACCTCCCACTGTACTCTATTCTTTTCCTTTTCAACCCTTTCCTTGAATCCACCTTCTACCTCTTCATATTTGAAGGCTACCCTGCTTCTGATTATACTGTTTTCCTTGAAAAGCTCTCTGATGATGTTTTTTTTATCATATCTAGTTTTCCTTTATTAATTTTATATCTTAGTATTACATCTTTTCCCCTTCAAGTTTCCCTTTTTTTCTCTTTCAAGTTCTTTAGGTGGAAACTGATCATTATATGTCTTTTTCCTTACCACAAGAGCATTTCAGATAAAATTCCTCTTGTCATTCTTATAAAACATGTAAGTGTAGGTATGTTACAGATATTTTGTTTTGTGGTTTTTGCATTATGGTTTAAGAATGTGTCGTAGAGGGTCACCTGAGTGGCTCAGTGGTTGAGTGCCTTCTGCTCAGGGCATGATCCCGGAGATCCGGGATCAAGTCCCACATCGGGCTCCCTGCATGGAGCTTGCTTCTCCCTCTGCCTGTGTCTCTGCCTTTCTCTCTCTGTGCCTCTCATGAATAAATAAAATAAAATCTTAAAAAAAAAAATCTGTTGTAGAATTTGTAGCTTTTGGTAGGAAAACTAGGTGTCTGTCTGCATCCCAGCAGGAGAACAAATTTTGTGTAAGATCCCTGTAGTCCAAGAAAGAAAGTGTTATATCCTTGGCTTCTTGGTCCCCTATTATATAACTATTAATTTTACTTAACATTTTTTATTTTGAATTAATTTCAAACTTAGAGAAAAGTTCAATAATATACCCAGATTTCCCAGTTGTTAAGACTGTAGCATTTGCCTTATCATAGTCTCTTTCTATATCTGTCTGTATGTATCTGTCTGTCTAAATCTTTTTTCTTGCCAGATTGGGTCCTACCAAGGAGAATAGTTTATACTTTGTCAGTTCTGTGCTTTTTACTTCTTTGTTTTGTCATCTCCTGTTAATGAAATAGTGAAGCCTCCAATTACAATGATAATAGGTTTATTTTGGATGGTTTTTCAGTTTTTCTTATATTTTTGTTACTCTGGGATATATGCATTGAATTTTATTTCATTTTTTTGTTGTATTTTTATTTTTGTAGAGTAGATTTAAAGTATCTCCAATAGGGGTGCCTTGGTGGCTCAGTTGGTTGTCTCTGACACTTGATTTCAGCTCAGACCATGATCTTGGGGTCATGGCGTGGAGTCCCTATCTCAGGCTCTGCACTGAGTGTGGAGCCTGCTTAGGATTTTACCTCCCTCCATCTTACCCCCCACTCACATATGTATGCATTTGCTCTTTCTCTCCCTCTCTCTCAAAAAAAAACCCTCCACAAAAGTATCTCCTGAAGTCCTGATGATATCCATCCTTTCTGGATTTGTGTTTGTCTTTTAGTTTTTAAATGTTAGGATTTGTTTCCCAATATAGATGTAGACCATTCATTTTTTATAAGCATCCACCCACTTCTACTAAATGAAGTAATTATGTTTGTGCCACCCTCCATCATCATTTTTTAAAGTGTATAATCCAGTATTTTTAGTAGAATAGACACAAGATTGTACAACCATCACCACAATCAATTGTAGAACATTTTTGTCCTACTCCAAAGAAACTTTATAGTCTTCAGCATTTACTCCCCAAACCCCAGCCCCCCAGCTTGAGGCAGCCACTAATGTACCTTTTGCTGTATATTTGTCTATTTTGGACATTTCATATAAATGGAGTCCTATAGTACGTGGCCTTTTGTGATTGGCTTCTTTCATTTAGCATATTTTCAAGGTTCATCCATATTGTAGTGTGTGTCAGTGCTTCATACCCATTTTATGTTTCAGTAATATTAAAATACATGGATATATATGTATACCACATTTTGTTTATCCATTTCTCACTTGATAGACATTTGGGTTGTTTTCTTCTTTTTGGCTATTACGAATAACGCTTCTCTGAACATTCATGTACAGATTTATGTGTGGACATGTTTTCAGTTCCCTTGGGTTTATACTGGAGCAGAATTACTCGGTCATATGGTAAACTTTACATTTAACATTTTAAGAACCTGCCAAACTGTTATCCAAAGTGGTTGTGCCATTTTACATTTTCACCAGCAATGTTCTAATTCTCCATATCCTGGTCAACACTCATTACTGTCTTTTTTTTTTTTTTTTAATTATAACCAATTATTTCACTTTTTTTAATCCTTTATTTCCCTTGTATATGTAGTTTCTTTAATGGAATTTAAATTCTCAGTTTCTTTTAAGCTGGATTAGGAGATAATGTCAACCCATTTATCCCCTTCCTCTTTCTCCCCCCTTCCCCCTTTATTCATTGTTAGAAACATTGTTTTAACAGAACTATTTTCATTATTCTTAAAATTAGTTCCATTATTAGCTTCTCTCATGGGATAAATGAGCATTTAGGAGTTGGCATACATTCTCTTCTCATACACTTTGCAATTCTGTTTAAATCTTAAAATTCTCTCACTATTTGCTTTGAGTTTATTAGATGCTTTACTGTTATTCCTTTGTTACTATTTGAATAGATTTCTTTTTTACAGGTGTCATGTATTTTTCATGGCTCAGTTGTCTCATCATTTTTTGAAAAGTCATTTCAGGTTCTAAAGTTCTTAACACATTCTTCTGCCTTCAGAAACTTTGACAGGTATTATGTTTTCAGCCACAGCTCCATTTCTCTTATTTTTGTGCAGATATTCTGAGTTTTTCTCTTCCATGGTTAAAAAGAAAAACTCACACCTTTTTTTGTTGTTATAAAGGCAGTATTTGTTTGATGTCTCTCAAATATATAAAATCTTTTTTTTTTTTTTTTTTTTAAAAAGGTAGTTTTAGTTTGGGTTGTTTCGTCTAAAGAGGAAAAGTATCCTGTATAGTTAGTTTCCATTGCTCTTTTGTAAAGATCTCATTTACTCCTTGAAATTCTGTGAGAGATTTTTACTCCAGGGAACTGGAGAGAGATTTGGTGCTTGCCCAATATCATAGCGTTATCTAATCAAATAATTGGAACTACAAGCCTGGAACTCTTCCTAATGCAGCAGAGTTTTGTGAAATCCTTTTTAAATGTGCTTTTAAAATAATTTCATGTTTTCCTTTGCCAACTTATAGCTTGTTTTGTAGATTTTTGTCTTTGTGGGTGACTTTCCTGGATTCTGGCTACCTCCTATTCTACTTAGTGTTGCAATTCTAAGGAATAGTGGCTAGAAATTGAACCAGAAGGTGATATTGTTGTGTTTAGATTTATTTATTGATATTTAAAATTTTTGATGGAGAAAATGTGTTAATTTTACTTGCAAAAATCCTAAAATATAGGACGCCTGGGTGGTTCAGCAGCTGAGCCTCTGCCTTTGGCTTGGGGCGTGATCCCGGAGTCCTAGGATCGAGCCCCACATTGGGCTCCCTGTGTGGAGCCCGCTTCTCTCTCTGCCTGTGTCTCTGCCTCTCATGAAAAAATAAATAAAATCTTAAAAAAAAATCCTAAAATATGTGTGTAAATATGTGTATGTTGTAAAATATAAATTGGATTATAGCCCTATATAGTTTTATAACCTGCTCTTCTTTACGTCACCGTGGATTTTGGTCTTTCCATATCAGTTTATGTGTTTCTACTATATACTTTAATGGCTACTAGTATTTCATCAATAATTTATTTAATTAATTCCCAACAGATGGATACTGAGGCCGTTTTCTACTTTGTTATAAAAAATGCTGTTAACAATCATGCATCCATACACATGTTTTTTCTTCTCTCCTTATCGTAATTTCCTAGAAATAGAATTATTGAGTTAAAGGATAAATATGAATAAAACTCATTATATACCAACACATTATTTTGTGAGAGGTTCTACTGATTTACACTTTGATGGTTGGTTTGAGTGCTCATTTCCCATAGCCTCTCCAGTGCTGGTGTAATAATAATAAGGAAAGCTAACAGTATAGCACTTATGATGTGTCATGCAGTGCTGAGTGCTTTCCTTATCTTTATTTAATTCTCTGCCAACATTATGAGATAGGTACTTTTATTATCCCCATTTTACAGGTGAGAGAATGGAGGTAGAGAGTGGTTAAATTTTTTTTTTTTTTTTTTTTTTTTTTTTTTTTTTTTTTTATAAATTTTTTTTTATTTATTATTTATGATAGTCACAGAGAGAGAGAGAGAGAGGCAGAGACATAGGCAGAGGGAGAAGCAGGCTCCATGCACCGGGAGCCCGAGGTGGGATTCGATCCTGGGTCTCCAGGATCGCACCCTGGGCCAAAGGCAGGCGCCAAACCGCTGCGCCACCCAGGGATCCCGAGAGTGGTTAAATTACTGAGGCACAGAGCTGATCATTGCAGAGCCAGGGTACTGATCTAGGCAGTATTGTCTTAGGGCGGCCTGCCTCTTAGACATCAAATTATAATGCCTGTTCATTTTTCTTTGTTTCATTAAAAAAATTTTAATAGGATTGTTTTATCTGATTTTAAAAATTATGTTTTTTGAGATATAATTCATATAGTGTAAAGTTTACCATTTTAAAGTATGTAGTTCAGTGGTTTTTAATGTATTCAATATGTTGTGTAACCATCACTACTATCTACTATATAATTATAGAACATTTCCACCACCCCAAAAAGAATTTCCATATCTATTAATAGTCAACCCTAATACTAATCTGCTCCTATCTGCCAGAGGTGGCAGCCATATAGACTTTGTGTCTTTATGGATTTACTTATTTTGGACTTATTTTTGACATTTCATATAAATGGAATCATACAATATGTGGCCTTTTGTGCCTGGCTTCATTCACCTAACATAATTTTTTCAGGATTCTTACAAGCTGTAGCACATATTTATTTTATCTGATTTAAGAAGTAATACAAGTTCATTATAAAACTCAGGCAGTTCAGAGAAATATAGAATAAAGAAGAAAATTCAGATTCTACCAAGAGATAACTGTGCTTCATATTTTTATGTATATACCTTCCAGATTTTTGTATATAGACATTAAAAATAGTTTGTGTCATACATTTAAAAAAAACCTTTTTAAAAAAACTTAATGTGTTATATTAGGAAGTATGGAGATTCTTCATCATTCTTTTTAATAACTGAAATATAACAGTTTATGGATCTGCAAGAGGGAAAGCACACAGGCTTGCCAAGCTAGTCAGAAAAAGGAGGAGAGAGTTTTCCAGTTTGGAAACTATAATTAGGACTCTGGAAAGGCCCAGAGTACCTTTAATACCTGGCTCAGGATCTGGTTCTTTTCTTCTTTCTGATCCTGTAGTAGACTGTCCTCCCCATCACCTTGCCTGAAGCAGAGGCATTAAGAATTGAGGCAGCAGGGAATGATTGTAGGTGTTGGGTGGAGGATTGACACTTTCAAAATGGTACTTAACAAAGGGTGGTTTGGCAGTAGTATGTAGAATGGGATGAAAAATACCAGTCAGATAATTGTGTGGCATATGTGAAATTTCTTTTGTTAAATATAGCTTAGAGAGTTTTAGTCATCTCTATCATTGATACTTTTTAATATTAATGTAAACTGCTTTTGGTTTTGTATCATGAAATACTGAGTACAGTTTATTTTCCCTCTTATATTTTTATGGTAGAAGATAACTATCATAGTATGGTTAATAAACAAGTTGATGAGAATTTAATTTCTAATTTATCTCATTTGCTTGGTCTCAAGTCAACATTTACTAAATCTATTATTTGATTTTTACCTGGAAATGTATTTTCAGTGATTTGTGTCATTAGATTGGTCTGGAGAAAGGAAGAAAGAAAATTTTTATTGTATACCTACTTGTTCTAGGCACTGTTGCTTTTTAGTACGCATCTAACCATTACAATATCTAAGGAAGGGAAGATGTTATTATTTTAAAGGTGAAGAACTAGCATATGAACCTGGCCCTTCTCTACATTCAAACTAGTGCTTTGTCCATAATAGCAGACTCTATTCTGGGGTTGGGTTTGAAATCACATGGAGTTTTTTTCCCTGTTAAATATAACCAGTATAGAAACTTGAAAAGAAGAGAGTATCATCCATTGCTCAACTGGTATAAACACAGTCCCTTAACCATTTTTGTTTTTTTCTGGCTGGGTTTTCTTATATGTGTTTTTTATACATAATCATAGTGCATGTGTATAGTTTTGTCTTCTGCTTTTTCACTTGACATTTATGAACATATTTCCATATTACCACATAATATATACAGCTCTACAGTATTCCTTGGCTGTACCACACCGTTTTCTGGTGTGGGATATTTAAAATATTTAAATATTTCTACTGTTTACAGTGTAGAGATTGTGGTTTTTCTCGGAGAAATTTTCTCATAAACAGTTGGATACGGGGTCAGGAACATTCTTGCCTTGTTTTGAGAGTGAAACCATCCAGCTGGGGGATCTGGTCAGTTTGGATTGGTGTGTTTTTCCAAAAAAGGAAATACTGTTAACATCTAATGTGTATAAACCCATTGAAATGAGGTTATTCTTAAGAAATAAGAACAAGGTAAAGAGTTTGAACATGTCCTGTGGGGAGTCAATAAGGAATCAACTAGAGATGAACTAAAGGTGCCCACATGTTGATAAGTACTTCGCATTCATTATAGGACATCCCCCCCTGCGGTGCTCTGAGGACTGGAAATGGCAGATGAGATGGCTTTAATGCAGTTGGAAACTGAAGTAGTGCAAGTGGATGAGAATGCTGAGAGAGATGAAGCAAGATGAGAGGGTACAGTGGGATGACTGAGGGCAGAACATTTTTATACCTAGTAGGATCCGTCTTGTCTTGGTGCCTGAAGATTGTTGTAGTTAGTGGTTAATCAAGAAAGTTTTTAAAGTGGACAGTCACAAAAATGTTTTATAAATTCATGCAACATTTTATTTGAACTTAAAAATGTAATATAGATTTATTAAATATTATTTTGTTTTTGTTTTTTTATTTTTTTATTTTTATTTTTAGAGAGAGAACAGGGGGCAGGCAGAGGGACAGGGAGAGAGAGAATCTTAAGCAGACTCCGCCCCCCCCAGCATGGAGCCCAACCAGGATCTTGATCCCAAACCCTGAGATCAGAACCTGAGCCACAATCAAGAGTCAGATCCTCAACTGACTGAGCCACTGAGTTGCCCCTATTAAACACTATTTTGAAAGAGGGCCCAGGATTTATCTTTGAGAATAGTTGGGATTTTCCCTTTCTTGAATAAGTATACGTTGGTTATAAATTCTAGTTTTAATCCCTTTAGAAGAACTTAAATACTTGTGGTTGCAGAATTCTAGATTTTTCTCTTGCCTATACATAATGCAATAGCATCTCTTTAAAAGCAACTCACCTTAAGTCTTTCTATAGCATTCAGTTTTGTTTTCCTAACAGTTTATTTTATTCATTTATTTTTAAAAAAGATTTTATTTATTTATTTATTCATGAGAGACACACAGAGAGAGAGGCAGAGACACAGGCAGAGGGAGAAGCAGGCTCC
Organism: Canis lupus baileyi; assembly: GCF_048164855.1. NCBI lineage: Eukaryota > Metazoa > Chordata > Mammalia > Carnivora > Canidae > Canis > Canis lupus. The sequence goes on from NC_132847.1 coordinate 59,208,240, forward strand.
ATTCCATGCAGGGAGCCCGATGTGGGACTCGATCCCAGGTCTCCAGGATTACACCCTGGGCTGACGGCAGGCCCTAAACCACTGAGCCACCCGGGGATCCTTTCCTAACAGTTTATTTTCATTCTTATGAAATGTTGAAACTGTGTAATTACAATAACAAATACATGGGCTGGATGAAGCACAAGACCAACTCTCCTGGTTGGAGCTAAAATACTTATGAGTCCTCCAGTGAACAAGATGGCCCCTTGCATCAAAGAATTATCTAACCCAAGATGTCAGTAGTGTTGAAGTTGAGAAGCCCTGAGTTCTATTGTAACATCTTACAAAGTTTTTTCAGTTTTGGCTCTTTACTGGTGTTAGCTCTCTCACAAGATTCCACAGACTGCCTTCTATTTAATGGAGGGGTGGTAGAAAGGTCGTACCATTCTGGAGGGCTAAAGGGTCTCATTTTGAACTATAGCCTGAACCTGGTTAGTGCTGCTGATAGTTGGGGGTTTTGGCAGCTCAGGTTCACAGTGAGTAGAGTTCCTTCCTCTTTTTTTTTTTTTTTTTTTAAGATTTTTATTTATTTATTCATGAGAAACACACACACAGAGAAAGAGAGAGAGAGACAGACAGACAGACAGACAGACATAGACAGAAGGAGAAGCAGGCTCCATGCAGGGAGCCTGATGTGGGACTCGATCCTGGTACTCGAGGATCACGCCCTGGGCCAAAGAAAGGCACTCAACCGCCGAGCCGTCCCGGCCTCCCAGAGTTCCTTCCTCTTGTGTATATTGTTTCCTAGCTTTGAGATCTTAATAAAAATTGAGATGAATTTTACATTTAGAAAATCGTATGATGGGCACATTTGCAACCAGAACAAAATATTTTTGTTTTGAGCCACCGTTCGGAGTGTTTCTTTGTGTAAAATATTTCTATTTGAAGAATTGAAGTTTGAGGGCCTTTATAATGGCTCATCTGTTTTGCTGAATTTCCATTTTGGGTTCAGGAAGGCAGCTGTGTAATCATAATCATCACTGACAGGTAGTACAGTGCCCTCTTGATGCCTGGTACTATATTAAATACTTGAAAAGAAATAATATTCAGAAGATGATCCCAAAATAGAATTCCTTCTGTATTGAGTTTGAGCTAAGGCATTGGTTTTCAGTTTGTGAGAGAAGTAAGAATATCAGGAAGTCAGATGGTCTTGATAAATTTATCATGTGGGTGATGTAGCACCAAATTATTTAAGACTTTTGCTTAGAAGTATTTATCTTAATTAAATTTGTGTGCAATCAATATGTCAGGTTTGTGTTTTATTACATGTATCAGTGATCTGACCAATAAGTGGCTTAAATGATAAGAGCTTTTTTAATTTAGGGATCCCTGGGTGGCGCAGCAGTTTGGCGCCTGCCTTTGGCCCAGGGCGAGATCCTCGAGACCCGGGATCAAATCCCACATCGGGCTCCCGGTGCATGGAGCCTGCTTCTCCCTCTGCCTGTGTCTCTGCTTCTCTCTCTCTCTCTGTATGACTATCATAAGTAAATAAAATAAAAACAAACAAACAAACAAAACAAAAGAAGAGCTTTTTAAATTTATACGTTTGTTTATTTCTTATAACAGTAAGTCTGAATGGGTGAAATCCAGGATAGGTGTGATGATTCTATAATTATTCTCTCTTTCCATATTCTTGCTGTTGTCCTGGTCTACCATCTTTAGCTTGTAGCTTTCATCTTTGTACATGGAAGATGACTACAACCTTAGGCAACGCTTTTACTCTCCAGGCAGGACAGAATGGAAGAATGAAGGAGGAAGGGACGGTGCTTATGTATGAACTGTGATACATTTCAAGGGAGTCTGGGAAATACAGATTATTTAGCTTGCTTCCCTGAACAAAATTGAGGTAGTCTATGAAGTAAGAATAGATCCAGGGTAGGCAGTTAGCTGTGACTGCCACAGTACCAAAACAATTTAAAATGTATGTTTATGAGCTTGTGGGATTCGTGATCTTGTGTTCTCATGAAACACTTGGATTTTTTCTATTAATATTCTTTACTTATTTGTGGACCATTAGTTTTGTTGTTAACTAGCAAGGAAGTAATCTCAGATACTGAAGGTTTAAGAAATATGTGAAAGAAAACTCTTAAAATGAGAAAATTCTTTCCATTGGCTTTTTTTCCCTTGCAAATGAGAAAATGAAGTTCTTATTTGATTTTAATGAAGGTACACTCTAGGACACCAGTTTTCATAAGGGACATGATTAGGGAACCACTGATACTAATATTTACGTGTACTATTTATTTGTGTCTACTTTCACTTCTATTATTTTTCTAGATAAGAAAATTCTCTTTTAGTTTTATATGTTGTAGGCAATGAAAACATTCCTTTATTTTTATTTTACCTTTTTAAAGATTTTATTTAAGAGAGAGCAAGAGAGTGCATGTATGCCTGTGCATGAGTGGTGGGGGGGTGGGGGCAGAGGGAGAAGCAGACACCCTGGGAGAAGGGAGCCCCATGTGGGGTAGATCCCAGAACCTCAAGATCATGATCTGAGCTGATGGGAGATGCTAACTGACTGAGTCACCCAGGCGCCCCTAAAACATTCTTTACCTTTTAAATGTTGTTTCTAGGGCAGCCCCAGTGGCTCAGCGGTTTAGTGCCGCCTTCAGCCTAGGGCTTGATCCTGGAGTCCTGGGATCAAGTCCCACATCAGGCTCCCTGCATGGAGCCTGTTTCTCCCTCTGTCTGTGTCTCTGCCTCTCTTTCTCTCTCTGTGTCTCTCATGAGTAAATAAATAAAATCTTAAAAAGATAGTTTTTTTTAAATAAAAAAATTTAAAAAACTGTTTCTAAATTCTGTATAGTGATCCTGTATTAGTTTTTTAAAATCCTCTATCAGTTTTATAATCAGCCAAAAAGTTTTACTAATTTTTCAATGTCAGTGCAAGTCTTGCCATCTTTGACACTGTATATTCTGCTTCAAATCCATTTTTATCTCTATCTCCTACTTATTGAAATTCCTAGAGCAATCATAGCCTGTAGAACAGCATTTTCTCCTTTAGACTATTGAATTCATCACTAATTGTTCCATATGTTAGCAAGAATCGTAGACTCCATTTAATATTTTTCTGTGTCCCAATTTTTTTAGCATAGATATATAGTAGATAATTGTTTCCTGATCAACTAAATAATCACATTTAACACGTCATACGCATGAAAATATGCATTTATTAACAGGATAGGCATAAAATAAAACATGACTAATAACCAGCGCAATCAGAATTTCATGACTTTTACCTTTACCTATTAATGTAGGATCTCTAGCTCCCCAAATTACTCCCCCCTAAGTTTATTCTTGGAGTCACCAAAGGGTGTTTGTTTCATGTGGGCTCACTAATGTATTCTGGCCACTACCACATAGCACATCTTTTTCTTCCTGCCATGTTTGCTGCCCCTAAATAGCAGAGGTGTATCTCTGTGCCTGATTATCTCCTTGGCCTTGTGCTGTCCTGCTACATATAATGCTGATGCTGGGGCTGGTGAAGTATCCCATCCTCTTTTCTCCCCTGCAATTATATCTTGTGTGGACGTCAAAGCAGAACTCTTCATATCTGCTGTTTCAAAGCTTTTAGTGAAAGCTGTTATTTAGTTTCTCATTATAGCTCTTCTGATGATGAACTCTTGGGGCTGGGCTAGGGGAGCAGTCCAAGTGATAGATACCAACCTGTGCATGGGACCACTCCTCCTATTCAAGCTTTGTTTATTGGGCCAAGCTTTTCTGCCTCTCTTTAGTAAGGATGATTATTGTCCCAGAATGTTTCTTAGTACCTCATGCAAACAGATGCTTTGAACAGACTCAGTCTTCAGAGATGTGTGAATCTTAGTGACAGGGATGATTTAGGTTTTAGACTGCAATCCCATCGTACTTTTAAAATACAATAGGTATAATACCTCAAAGAATCTCAAGCCCGAGTAGCAAGTCAGAGTAACTCAGAGCAACTCAGAGCATAATCTTGGCCGATAAACAGAATAAAAACTACTTATTCTTATTTTATATGTCTGATTGTATTGGAACCCAGTGTGAACTTTAAGGGTACAAAGAAAAGGAGGAGAAATATGCTAAATTTTATTTCTTGAGTTGTACAATTATTTTTATTTCTGTGGCCCCTAAAACTGGTTAAGCCTGTAGTTGAACAAAGATGTTATGCATTCTTATTCTTTTCCCCAGAGCAGTTCTTTATTAATATTTAGTTAATCTTCCTTAGGTTTCAAGATGTACATATATTAGATAGTAATTGGAACTGGACCTTGTGCAAGTTCCCAGTAGGAATGTAGGTAGATAGAAAAAAAAAAAAAGCAAATCCCACACCTAGGATTGAGCCTCAGGTGCTAATGCAAGTCATCAAGGGGAAGAAAGATAAGCAAAAATTGAGAGATATGGGAAACCAAGAGCATAGAGCCTCCATAACCAAATGGCCAAGATGAAAGAATAAAAGGATGATCATCTGTGCCTGAAATAGTTTGTGAAACAGTGAGAACAACAAAATAGCTCTAATAGTTTCCTGCTAAGTTTCAGCTCATGTCTTTTTTTTTTTTTTCAAACACGTAAGTTTCATTTAAGGAAAAGAAAAAAATTTGTAACCTGTAGTTACATAGATGTATACTACACCTAGTTGCGGTATACTATTTGGTTGAGAGTGGTTTTTCCAATAGGTAATTTTGACTTAACTCCCTTGGGTATTTAGGTACTTGACTGCCAGTTCCTCTGAGGGTCAGCTAGGAGGAGTGGGAGACCCAAGACACTGTTGCAGAGTAGTGAGAACAAATGGGGCAAAGAGAGGCAATGAAATGTCACCAGGACAGATGTGACTAAATACAGAACCTTCTTTTTTTAAAAAAATTTTTTAAAAATTTATTCATGAGAGACGCACAGAGAGAGGCAGAGGCATAGGCAGAGGGAGAAGCAGGCTCCCTGCTGAGAGCTTGATGTGTGACCCTGCCCCAGGACCCAGGATCACAACCTCAGCCAAAGGCAGACACTCAACCGCTGAGCCATGCAGGTGTCCCTAGATACAGAACTTTCTTGACTCAGTCCACTGGGTCCTCCTTTGAAATCTAGAACTAGAAAATAACCAGGGATGGGGGACTGCTGGAGAAATGCTCTCTGAGATCTGTTTGCCAAGACCTACCTCATCATGAGCCACAGCTGCAGGAGACCTTGTGCTCTTCCTAGAGTCCCTCAGCTACTGGGTGACAGAGTCAGAAGCCAACTGAGGCCTTCCTGTCCCCAGTCTCATTTGTTTACCTCTGCAATGGGCTGAGTTTTTAAAATAATCTTTTGTTTTTTGTTTGCTATTGTTGCTATCATTTTATTGTTTATTGTTTGTTGTTGTATCTCTCATTCCCAATAGGGAGGATATAAAAATTGCTTTATGGTGTTTTCCACTCAATTCTGTGTGATTCTAGAAAGCTTAATTTGATAGATCCAGAGCAGGACCAATGGTCTTGGAGCAGGAATGAAATGACCACAGAATGCTAGTATTGTTGATTGGCTCTGCTTCCCCTGGTAGAGTATAATTAAATTAGTCATTTAAAAATTTTAAGAGTAAGATTTTTAATCTTTTAAATTCTGTGCACATAAATGTTCCATATGTATCTCTATTGTGTGAAATTCAAGTTTATTTTATAAATTCTTTTATAATTAGTTTGTCTAGAGTGAATTATGATCATCTGAAATTTATTTGGGTAGCAAAAGAATTAAAATTTCTTTTAGTTATCCTTATTTGTTCTCCTTAAAAGTAACTTAATCCTTAGAAAAGTAATCTAAGGGAGTGTCTGGCTGGCTCAGCCATAGAGCACACAGCTCTTGATCTGGGGGTCATGAGTTTCAGCCGCATGTTGGATATAGAGATTATTTTTTAAAAAATCTATTTATTTAGATATTTATTTAGAATAGATTTAAATAAATCTATTTATTATTTTTTAAATAATCTCTGGTATTAAGACAATAGTAAGAAGACTATCTTAAACTTTTGGCAGGCCAAGTAGAAAAATTCTGTAGATTTACCTTTGAGAATTCTGTGGAATCCTGAAAATTTGAGTTTTATTTTAGTTTGGGTTACTATTAGGCATACTATTCTGCAAGATTCTCCTTGGGGGAATTTTGAACATTTTGTGTCCTATGGGACTTGCTTTTTGTATGTTATGTCATATTATACTTGTGAGTGAGGTTATCAACACATTTTAAGTTTTTTTTTCCTTTTATATATGTACATATATGAAACATTTTTTTCCCTTCTTTTTCAGAATTAAATGTGAGGGAGTCTGATGTAAGAGTTTGTGATGAATCGTCATGTAAATATGGAGGAGTCTGTAAAGAAGATGGGGACGGTTTGAAATGTGCATGTCAGTTTCAGGTGAGGAAACTTACTGAAAAATTTTACATTTTAAATATTTTATTCTATATTCTTCAAATTAAAAAAGAACCCTGGAAAGAAGTTGGGTTCACAGTCTACTGAGTTTTTTTTTTGTGGCCAGATGAAGTACTATTATATTTGTACCTTCCATACTTCTTTCCTTGGGTTAAGAGGACAGACTGGCAATAAATAGGTGTGAAGATGCGGAAAAAAATTAAAGTTCTATTCAAATATAAGTTCTAATTTACACTGAAAGGAAATGAATTTCTTATTTAAAATGTTGACATTTTTGGGAGGACACCTAGGTGGCTCATTTGGTTTCAGTTCAGGTCATGGGATCAAGCCCCACATGGGATCCATGCATGCTCAGCAGGGAGTCTGATTGAAATTCTCTCTCTCCCTCTCCCTCTGCCTCCCCTCCCCAAAAAGTTTGTATTTTCCCTCCTTTCCTTCTCTTTGTAGTCTTTTTCCTGTTCATTAAATTTTTTTTTTTTTTTTAAGTATAGTTGACCCACAATGTTACATTAGTTTCAAGTGTGTATGTAACAGAGGGATTCAAGTTCTTTGTGTGTTATGCTCTTCCCTTCCTTTTTTATTTGCTGCTGTCTCATCTTTTTAGGCCAAAGAATATGGCTGACTTGGTGCCTCAGGGTAGGTCAGGGTTAGAGATAAACTAGACAGGGGAACCTCAAACTAACATCTTTGCTTTTAAGATGCTCTTTTAAGTTGTGATCTGTCTCTTAAAAAAGCTAAAAAGAAAGGAAATGTGTTACATTCAATTCTTCCTTTTTACTGTAGTGATTAAATTATAATCTGGCTTCAGAATATTGCTCAGGAGAGATGGTCCCTGATTCAGGATTTGAGATGAAACAAAGAAGAAACTGGAATTTTTTCCACTCATGATCTTATTCTAATTGTACTCACCATTTTGGATTTTAAGGGAAGGAAAGGATACAGAGATTAGGGATAAAAGCATAAGACAGTATTTCTAGTAACCCTATCACCTCAGGAAGTTCCTTTATGATCCATTTGAAAAAGAGAAGGCATGTTTTCTATCCTTTTCTATGATATTGTAATGAAAATCAAAATTAGAGAGCTTACATATGAAATCTCTTTGAAAACTATAAACTGTCAGAGGAAGAGTAGGGAGTTATACTATTGTCAGGATAGACAGGCTCTTCTTAGTCAAAAGGGACTTTGCAATCCACTATTTACTCACAATAGTCACCTTTGACATGGCTTTAGCCGACCTTGTGCCCATCCCTACATGGTTACTCATGCAATGAATGTTTTGGCTAGTGTGTTGTGTCTGTCTTCCCTCCCTGCACCCCAAATCCTCTTAAAAGGGATAGCAACTAAAGTGGGCTTCTTTCCTTAAAAGAAGGTATTGGTGTACATAGTGTGTATAAGCCCTTGTGGACTTTTACTTTTTTCTGTTCTTCACATTAGATAATTTCTTATGGTCTGTTTTCAGGTTCCCTGATCCTTTCTTCTGTCCTCTCCATTCAGTCCATCCAATGAGTTTTTATTTTCAGATTTTTTTTTTTTTTTTGAGAGAAGGAGGGATTGGGAGGGGCTGAGGAAGAGGGAGAGAGAGAGAGAAAGAATCTTAAGCAGGCTCCATGCATGGTGTGGAGCCCAGTGTGTGGGGCTCGATCTCATGACCATAGGATTATAACCTAAGATGAAACCAAGAGTCAGACACTCAACTGACTATACCACCCAGGCACCCGATAGTTTTGATTTCTTGAGATTTCCTATCTTTTCACTCATTACAGGAATATTTTCCTTGAGCATAGATGCTATTTCTGCTTTGAAATCTTTCTTAATTTGAGCATTTAGGACATCTGAGGGATCATCTCTGTTAATTTTCCACTTGAGAATGGATTATGATTTGCTTTTTCTTTGTATTAGAGTAATTTTGAATTTATCCTACACATTGTGAATGATATTTTAAGGTGTTTGAATTCTCTTAGGTTCCCCTGAAGAGTACTGTCACTTTTGAAACTGTTACGTTGGCTGAACTCAACTGTTGTGGGAAGCAACACAAATATTAGTTCATTACTTTTAGCCTTAGCTGGGCTACTTGGAGTCAGCCCCATGAGTGGTTTGGGAGTCAGCCAGAAATTTGATCTGAATTTATATACAGAATCTGGAGTCTCTTCAGACTCTCTCCTTTCTGAGTTTTTCTCTCTTTTTAGTGGCTCTGATTGCCCTGAACTCTATCTTTTGGTTTTTAATCCAGAAAGATTGTAGATTTTTAATCCAGAAAGATTTGTTTCTTTTTTTTTTAAGATTTTATTTATTTATTCATAGAGATGTTTGTTTTTTTTAAAGATTTTATTTATTCATGAAAGACACACAGAGAGAGGCAGAGACATAGCAGAGGGAGAAGCAGGCTCACTGCAGGGATCCCCATGTGGGACTTGATCCTAGGACCCCAGGATCACTACCTAAGCCGAAGGCAGACGCTCAACCACTGAGCCACCCAGGTGTCCCAGATTGTAGGTTTCTTATTGGTGTTTTAGTCACCCATGTATTGGGAAGACTGAAGCTGTTCCTTCTTCCAACTGTCTTAAATTTCTTTAGGTTAAATTCCTTGCTGTGCAATTGAGCCAATGGGATGCTCATGTGCAGATAACATTCTTAACCAATAGCAACATATCTGACTGCTTGTTTCCCCTTGGCCTCTTGGTAGTGGATTTTGTTAATCCTTTTAAGTTCTGTAAATCAGTAAAACAAAAAAAATAAAAAAAAATTTCATTTGATTATTAGAGAAACTGAAAAAGTGCTATATATTTATTGATCATTTATTTGATGAATCAGTATTTCATATTCTTTGCCCATTTTTTGGAGTATTTTCTTTTTCCCTTGTTTGATTTGTAAACATATGTACTTGAGTATATATGTGCATATACTATATACAGTACACTATTTGAGTACTTACATGTTGCTTATGAGGAGCATTATATCCATTAACAGTTCTAAATATATATGTACAGGGACGCCTGGATGGCTCAGCAGTTGGGCGTCTGCCTTCCGTTCAGGTTGTGATCCCAGGATCCAGGATCGAGTCCTGCATCAGGCTCCCTGTGAGGAGCTTGCTTCTCCCTCTGCCTGTGTCTGTGCCTCTCTCTCTCATGAATAAATAATCCTTAAAAAAATATATATGTATATGTGTATAAAAGTCTCTATAACTCATAAACTCTCATGAGAACCTATGAGGTAGGTACTGTTTTTATGTTTTTCAAAGAGTAATAAATGTCCATATTAAACAACTTGAACATTATATAAGAAGATATATAATACAATGAAAAAATGTCTTCCTTTCACTCCAGACTACTGATTGCTCTTCTTGTAGGTGTTTTAATTTCTCAGTCAAGTACTAGATCACTCAATAGTATTTACCTTAGAGAGTGTTTTTTTAAATAGATTTTATTTATTTATTCATGAGAGACACAGAGAGAGAGAGGGGCAGAGGCATAGGCAGAGGGAGAAGTAAGGCTCCATGCAGGGAGCCCGATGTGGGACTCGATTGTGGGACTCCAGGATCATGCCCTGGATCGAAGGCAGATGTTCAACTGCTGAGCCACCCAGGCTGTCGGGACCGACAGTGTTCCTTTTAGTTTATACAGATCATAAAAATGTTAAAAAGATTAGTGTCATTTTCATTTTGTTTATAATTTTTGATATAAAGAAGTTTAAAATTTTCATATCATATTTATTTTTGTCTTTATGGTTCTGCTTTTCGTTAATTGAAAATCTTTCCCTACAACTCTGAGATTATAAAGAAATAGCCTTTTTGACCTGTTTAATGTATTTGGACAGCTAGAAAATCCTCTCATGATCTGTCTGGATTCTTACATGGTGGCAAAGCCAGAAAGAGAAATAAAAGTTAGGAGTTGAGATCACTAGACGTTTATCCAGTGCTTGCTTTGTGCTCAGTGCTAGATGCTGAGGATATAAAGATGTTTGAAGACAAGTTGCTTGCCCTGTAGGAGCAAACTGCCTAAGGGCTTACAGCATGATTTGATCCTGCTGCTGAACGAACCTTCCTTTGACTACTCTGCCTTCTTATAATTTATAAATCTATTCAAGTTAGACTTAGGTTATTGCCAGTTGAAGAAAAATCACCTCATATGTCCATTAAACACTTCTCTGCTGGGCGTTTTGGCAGTATCTTTCAATTCATTTAAAAAACTTGCTTATGATTCAGCATGCTTTTAGTGTTAACATGAGCTTTCTGGCATATAATTTAAACACATTTTAACATCACAGAATTTTAAATGAAGTCTAAAATTGTTTTTTTCAGTCTGCTAATAAGAGCTATTATATCTTACCACATTATATAAACAAAGCTACTTTTATTTTGTACCAATAAAAACGATCAAAATTGCATCTTTCCATTAAAACTTGGGTTATGGGGGTAGCGTAGTTGATTATGCATCCAACTCTTGGTTTCAGCCTTGGTCATGATCTCAGGGTTGTGAGCTTGAGCCCCTCGTTTTGTTCTGTGGTCAGCGTGGAGTCTGCTTAAGACTCTCCCTCTCCTTCTGCCCCTCCCACTTGTGCTCTCTGTCTCCAATAAATCTTTATTTTATTTTATTTTTTAAAAGATTTTATTTATTCATGAGAGACAGAGAGAGAGAGAGAGACAGAGGCAGAGACACAGGCAGAGGGAGAAGCAGGCTCCATGCAGGGAGCCCGATGTGGGACTCGATCCCCAGACCAGGACTACGCCCTGAGCCGAAGGCAGATGCTCAACCGCTGAGCTACCGAGGCGTCCCTCCAATAAATCTTTAAAAGAAAAACAAAAACAACAAAAATCTTGGGTTATGTACAATGAGGAGTTCTTACGACTTTTCTCCTATTTTCTTTCTTCCTCTTTGATTTTCTCTTAGAGTTCTCTGGACTATGTCTTTTTTCCTGAATTTATCAGTATCTGCTCTTGCTAGGTGTCATGCCCTCTTATAAGATCTTTGTATTAGGGTTCTCCAGAGAAATAGAACCAGTAGGAAATAAATAAATAAATACACACACACACACACACACACACACACACACACCCAGGATGAGGGGTAAGTGGAGCGTGTTTATATTATAAGGGATTGGTTTGCTTGATTATGGAGGCTGAAAAATCTCATAATCTGCTGTCTGTTTGCTGGAGGTTGAGGAAAACTGGTAGTTTAGTTCCAGTCCAAGCCTGAAGGCCTCAGAACCAGGAGAATATGCATGTCCAAAATCAACAGGAAGGGAAACCCAATTCTCCTTTCCCCTGCTTTTTTGTTCTACTTAGGCTCTCAGGGATTGGATGATCCCATCAACATTGGAGAGAGAGTTTACTCAATCCATTGATTCAAATGAAAATTCATCCAGAAACACCCTCATAGAACATCCAGAAATAATGTTTAATCTGGGAACTGTGGGGCCTAGTCAGGTTGGCACATAAAATTGACCATCACAACCTTGTTATTATTTTCTTATTTATTGTATTCAGCACAGTTCTTGACTGTATTAAGAATTTACTGTGACCAGAAATAAATGCTAAAGATGGATTTCTCTTATTTAATTCTCACAACAACTTTAGTAGGTAGATGCTTATTATAATTACCATTTTACATGTGGGGAAAATGGTGATGATGCTAGTCCACAGTCATATGGATAGTGTGTGTTTTTTGTGTGTGTTTTCTATAGCGTTTACCTTGGGACTTTGCATTCTAGAGGTATTGAATAAATGAATTTTGCTAATAATAAAATGACATTATGGGGCACCTGGGTGTCTCAGTCGGTTAAGTATCTGCCTTCAGCTTAGGTCATGATCCCAGGGTCCTGGCATCTAGCCCCATATTGGGCTCTCTGCTCTGCTTCTTCCTCTCCTTCTGCCTGCTGTTCCCCCTGCTTTTGTGTGCTCTGTCTCTGTCAAATAAATAAATAAAATCTTAAAAAGAATAAAATGACATTATATAATTAGTGTGTCTTAGCTTATTGCAGACATTGCCAAGAATTTCCCTCTTACCTGTCTTGATTTTTATAGGAAGCAAATGAAGTAGATAACATGAGATTTTCATTCTCATTTTAATGGTTAGTTGATAGTTATTTTCATTATAAATGTGAAAAAAGATGTGATAAAGTGATACTTTAAAAAAAAAACAAATAAAAGAACAAATGATTCTGTAGTAGAAGTATGTCATAATACTATGGTATTACATTCATGAATATGAAGTAAGCTATTAATATTCATGCCTAGTTTTGAGAATTTATTTTTGTTTCTTTTGCAGTGCCATACAAATTACATTCCTGTCTGTGGATCAAATGGGGACACTTATCAAAATGAATGCTTTCTCCGAAGGGCTGCTTGTAAGCACCAGAAAGAGATAACAGTAGTAGCAAGAGGACCATGCTACTCTGGTATGTGCGGTATTTTTCTGAATAAATGTTAGAAATGATTCCACCATGATTTCTAAAAGGAAATTTCCAGTCAGAGGTGTATTCTCAGAACTGCTGTGTGGATCAGATGTGTGGGGAGTGAAGGAGCTCTTTTTTGTTTGCATTTCATGTTGTTGCTTTTTAACCCCAGATGGTCTAATACTTTACTTCTCTTACATTGTTCATGTTTCCTGCCATTTTCGTGGGGACTTTGCTGCGTATCTTTTGCCTTATGGTTTGAATATTAGAACAGGATTTGGTGTGGGAAATGATACTGGGTTTGTTTTGTTGATTTTTATTTTCTTGGCATGGGAAAGGGTGGAGAATATCCGTAGAAAGCCATTAGTGGCATTTCAGGATGTGTCTCTTTCCAAGCTTGTCTCTTTTTATATCTTTTCTATTCTGCCTGCCAATCCTTGTCACCTATCTTCCTCCAGTTTTTTGCATTTCCTTCCTTCTCTTTTCCTTCCTGAATCTGTAGTAGTTAATTTTGGAAGGCACTGATGTAAGTTTCTTACTTGCATTTGTATTTGGGGACAGGGATATAGGTGAAGTATTATAATTAGAATTACTGGATGAAGGTTAGTAGTAAAGGTGTGGACACTTCTTATATACTGTATTTCTTTCCCTATATATTACAGTGCCCATGTTCAGAATTTTTACTGGGGCTCCATTACATAAGCATGAGGGATCTATTGTCCATGTGGTTGATCTCCAACTCCAGGTCTGCTAATACCATGTGAATGAGAGCTCCCCACTCTAAGGTTGGTCCTTGTGGTGTGCCCAGGCTTCACTCTAGGACTGTTGAGTGTGGCCAGCCTTCACCCTAAGATCTGATATGGTCAGCACCCTACTTAAACATGACATTTCCATTAGGTATGATATAGATTACCTTCCAGAAGCTAAGGGCAAAGACCAGACCTATCTTTGGACAAGGCTATATTCTTTTCCTTATACCAAATAATTAGGTGCTTGGTGAAATGATTGTGTTCTTAGGCCAATAGACTATCATTTGTTGTGATTCTTTTAATTTTTAATTTTTTTAAATTTATTTATGATAGTCATACAGAGAGAGAGAGAGAGAGAGAGAGAGAGAGGCAGAGACATAGGCAGAGGGAGAAGCAGGCTCCATGCACCGGGAGCCCGACGTGGGATTCGATCCCGGGTCTCCAGGATCGTGCCCTGGGCCAAAGGCAGGCGCTAAACCGCTGTGCCACCCAGGGTTCCCTTGTTGTGATTCTTATATATTTCTCTAAGTACCTTGTGTTTCACAGACTTGGTTTAGAAACTAAAAAAGAACATAGACCTCTTTATAATCCCAAGTTAATTATATATCCCTTATACCCTTATGAGGAGCATGTATTGAAGACACAAAGTATTTTGATAGGCAGTGAACATTAAACAATAGAAGAAGGTGGTAGATTGGAAAGAGCACTGCACTGGGGTTGAAAGACTTGATGTTAACTCCAGCTCTTGTTTACTATATGACCTTGGACAAGTCACTTAGCCCCTCTGAGCCCTAGTTACTTAAATTATTAAATTGGATATCATCTCTTGGGATTGTTAAATGAAGATTGAATGAGTTAAACTGTGAGGTGCTGTATTGATCTCATTAGTTGCTTGGTGGGCCAGTGTTGTTCCTCTCATTTGCTCTTTTTATTGGTCCTGGTCCCTGTGCTAGAAATAACATTCTCCTTTGTTTACTTGAAAACTCCTTTCTTTTGCCTTAAGATTGAGGTTTAGCCTTTTTTCCTCTGAAATTTTTTCTTCTGTGGTATCTCCTGGCAGAGTTTGTTTACACTTTGTGCATATCTCTCTGTATATATCATACTGTATCTCATTTATCTGACACGTGTGCCTCCTGCCGCCAGAGCAGTTGCTTCTCAACAGGAAGGCAATTTGCCTGCTGAGGGAGGTATATCATAGTCCCAGGGTTGGGGTGGAGTTGCATGGATGGGGGAAGACATGTGTGCAATGAAAATATAATCTACAAGAAGAACTCAATCTTATCAGAGTAGTCACTATTTATTTATTTATTTATTTTTTAGAATTTTAAAGGACACTAAAGGAAGGTATGAGGTATTATATTTATTAAAATTGGGCATGGGTTGAAAACAGATTGTGAGTAACTCATGCACTGGGACTTTCTTACTTATCAATTTATTTGTGGGATTTATCATGTTGCCTAGCACATAATATGTACCCAGCCAATGTACATAGAATAGAAGGAAAAGTTTGGTCATAAAACAATTTTAAATTGAGTTCCTTTATTTCTTGTCTTTCTTTTTCTGCTCTTCCATTCTTTTCCTCCTTACTCAGATGTAATTATTTATGATTGATCAATCAAAACTGAGTGCAATTTAAGACTTTATAAAATCCTATGAAGATTTTATAGTGGATATTACAAAAAATATGTATTCTTCTAGTTCCTTCTGTTTCTACCATGTTTTGGGGATTTGATTATTGTCTGAAGTATGTTAAAGGGAAAGGAGTGATATTGTGAAGGGTGTTAAAGGGAAAGGAGTGATATTGTGAAGGGTGTTAAAGGGAAAGGAGTGATATTGTGAAGGGTGTTGTCTCTCACTCTGGGGAACCATTTGAAATATCGGAGTGAGTTCCTGAACCTGTGTCTCCCTCATCCCCTGAAAATGCTGGGTAAAGTGTGTCAGGTTCTTTACTTGCCATCTCTGCTTTTTTTTCTATACCATGCTGGTGATACTATAGCATTACTCCCTTTGTAACGTGCTCTGCACCATATGTTGGCCTTTTTAGGATTGATAGGGTAAATACTTGATATTAATTACATTTTAGGCTGACTTCTTGCTGATAATTTTGAGGCAGCCTCTTTAATTTTGTTAATAATGAGTGTCTCACCTACACTGGTCAGAGTCATTCTGGCTAGGTTTCCTAGAGAAAGCTAATTTTATCAGTAACATGAAAACCTCAATTCTGAAGTTCTTTCCTTTTAAGCCTTTAGGCTTTTTCTTACCTTTTGGCTTTTGGCATTTATCCACAGATTTCATTAAGATTTTTGGAGCAAGACCCAAAGCTCTTTTCCTCCCTTTCTAATAAAAGTAGCTTATTCATTATTCCTCTCAAGCTTTAACAAAATTAATTTTTTTTTACCTCTTAAGTGAGTTAATTAAAATTATTTTTATATAGCCATTTACTTTACAGTATTTATTGTCCTTTACTCTGTGCAAGGCACCTGCATGTTTCCTAAATGGGCTACAAAAGTTGTATGAGGTATAGATGAATTTATGTCCAAGAAATTTTTATTTGGAGAAAGACATGGAATAGGTAGATAAAAGTAATTTAGTTTAGTTCTAGATCAAAAAAATGAGAAAAACGCTACATGAGAATTGCTATCACAGTTTGATTTTTTTTTTTTTAAGATTTTATCTGTTTATTCATGAGAGACACAGAGAGAGGCAAAGACACAGGCAGAGGGAGAAGCAGGCTCCCCGCAAGGAGCCCGATGTGGGACTTGATCCTGGATCCCGGGATCATGCCTTGTCCCGATACAGTTTGATTTTTTAAAAAACACAAAGTATCTTTTTTTTTTTTTTTTTTAAAGATTTTATTTATTTATTCATGAGCGACAGAGAGAGAGAGAGACAGAGACACAGGCAGAGGGAGAAGCAGGCTCCCACAAGGAGCCCATGTGGGACCAGATCCTGGATCCTGGGATCATGCTCTGTCCTGATACAGTTTGATTTTTTTTTTAAAACAAAGTATCTTTTTTTAAAAAAGATTTTATTTATTTATTCATGAGTGACAGAGAGAGAGAGAGGGAGAGAGAGGAGAGAGAGGAGAGAGAGAGGCAGAGACACAGGCAGAGGGAGAAGCAGGCTCCATGCAGGGAACCTGACGTGGGACTCGATCTCGGGTCTCCAGGATCACACCCTGGGCTGCAGGCGGCGCTAAACCACTGCACCATTGGGGCTGCCCCTACAGTTTGATTTTTTAAAAAAGATTTATTTTTTTAAAAAAAGGTGAGCAGTGGGGATAGAGGTAGGGAGGTAGAAGGAGAGAGAGAGAATCTTGAGCAGACTCCCTAATGAGTGCGGTGCCCAATGCTGGGCTTGATCTCACAACCCTGAGGTCATGACCTGAGCCAAAACCAAGAATGAGATGCTCAACTGACTGGACCACCCAGGCACCTCATCACAGTTTGACTTTTGATAGGAAATTTTCCTGTTGGGTAAGATAAAATTTTTAATGAAAATGTTTTCCCCCAGTGAAAATATTTCTTTTTTTCTTTCTTTTTTTTTTTTTTAGTGAAAATATTTCTATTCACTGTTTGTTTTTCTTCTCAGATAATGGCTCTGGATCTGGAGAAGGAGGTGAGTTTCAAGTATCCCTTTAAAGGACATTTGTATTCTGTCATTTTCTGTTTTTAGTAGCTTTATTGAGTAAAATTCACGTACCCTACAGTTCACTCATTTAAAATGTACAATTTAGTGGCTTTTAATATAGTCACAGAGTTATGCATTCACCACCACAGTCAACTTTAGAACATTTTTGTTATTCCAGAAAGAAACTCTTAGCCATCACTTCCAACACCTCTGTTCACTAACCCTAGGGCACTTTGTTTTATGCAGTTATTTTTCACTAAAATTTTGTTGACACACAAAGTGGAAATGTTGTACCTCCCATTAAACTGAGATTGCACAAAAGTGCCTTCTCCTTGGGGATCATCCCCACAAGTGATTTTGGATTGGACCGAAGTATTGGTAAATCTCTAACTCCTTGCTTACAGATTTTTGCTCATAAGGAATTTTCAAAAGGTGCAGGGTTATAAAACTCTGAAATGATTTGTACACGGCAAAGAGAAGGCTAGCAGAAAAACTAGTGGAATCTATGTAATTTTGTTTTACAAATATAATTAAAAAAAAACAAATATATAAATTACTTCTGTTTAAAAAAGTAATGACTGGTAATAGCATTTAACAAGAGTTTATTCTAAATGGTCAGAATTAAGAATGATGATTTCAAGTCTAATGAAGCTGTAATACTGTCAACTGTATGCAAAATAATGCTGGAATTACTGTGGGTATACACTCAAAGAAAACTTACTCTTGTTAAATTCACATTTAAACAAATGAAAATTTATAGTCACGATCCTTCCAATACTACCTGAAACCTTACTTCAGATTTCCACATTTCGTAGAATCCTAAAATGTCAGAGTTAGAAGACACTTCAAAGGTCACTTTAGAGAAATGGAAGAACCATCCTGAGAAGTTCAGTGATGACAGTTTCAGGGGAAAAAAAAAATTAAAGCTTTCCAACAATCAAATATGATTTAAATGGACATGTTCAAGCAGAAGCTTCAGGATCACATGTGAAGGATCAGACCATCAATTCTAGATCTTAGAGCTGGAAAAGATTTTAAGAGAGATCATGTAGGCTAGTCCCTGTGGTCAGCCACTCAGTAAGGAGATTGTCATTGTTTTTATACTAGGGAAGTGGAAGTTGACCTTAAGATTTGTTTATTTAGTGTAAATACTAGATGTCTTTCTCTGAGGATGTACATGGACAATTTTTTTTAGGGAGTATGAGTTTAGAAAGGCAAAGGGGTTTGTGCAGATAAGTACATAAACTTAAGTGAGCTTGTGGTGACTGTACAATTTCCTGATGTTTCTGAAGCCTCAGAAATACATAGGATTGTGATTCCTGGTATCTGGGAATGTTCATGAGAACTTGGGAACGATTTCTACCTAAAGTGTAGGCAGACACTAAAAATGGAAAGTTCGGAAATATTACCAAACAGGCATATTAGGTTTATGGAGTCTTCCTTTTAATATCTTCTTTACTGAGTGACACCCCCTGAATAATAAAAGGTATTCTTTTCCAAACCAGAATGAGAGATCCCTTGAGTAAGCTGAATCCCTAAATTGGCCTCAGAACACATCTCTCTGCCCAGTTTGAGAGTGTCAGGCTAGGATTCATTCTAGTTGAGCACCACAAATGTGTAAGCCCTTAAATGTCAGATATGAGTTGGGGACTTAGTGGTATGCAGTTTTGTTTTTGTTTTGTTTTGTTTTGTTTTTGTGCGGATGATAGGAGACCACACACTTCTGCATTCTTATTTCTGGCTGTGCTAAGTGACAAAGTAGAAAAAGAGGCAAGTCTTTTGTAGGGAGACCCCTTTCCTTTTACAGATTTGGAGATAATTTTTTTTTTTTAATTCTGGAATTTGTTATGTAGTAAGAAAGGCAGGTATAAAACTGATGTGTGAGGAAGAAGTGGTTATACTCTATTGCATTTAATCATTTATTTGCTGACCAGCATCACACAGGCAAATATTTCAATATGGTAATCACTGGACCAAATTTATTATCCATGTTTTATTTTCTCTCTTATTTAATGTTTATGTGGTAATTCTTACAAAGGCAATTAATTATCAAAACCTATATTGCACCTCTATACATAGGTTAAGGGATTATTTTGCTAGCACTAATACTTGTTTTCCTCATAGAATATGTTGTACTCTGTATTGCAACATTTTTGGGGCACAAGCATTGATAGATTTTGGAAGTGATTGTTTTCAAGAACTCAGGTACATTTTCCCTAGAAGTAAGATAATGGCTGCTGAAAACGTGAAGCTTATCTGGAAAGGAACCCAACTTTTGGTTGAAAATTTAATTTTTCTTTTTAAACAGAAGAGGAAGGGTCAGGGGCAGAAGTTCACAGAAAACACTCCAAGTGTGGACCTTGCAAATATAAAGCTGAGTGTGATGAAGATGCAGAAAATGTTGGGTGAGTTGATTGAGGGAAAGGGATGCACTTACTTGGAGGTTAATCATCAGCCCTATTATATTGTAGGACGTTATCTTTGAACCTGGTTGTATATATTTTGTGTGTGTCTTCTATATTTTTTTATTGTTGGTCTATTAATTTTTCTCTTATGTTGATATAATATTGCTATTTAAGTTAAAATGTTTGTGGTTTTAGAATGAGAATCCATGTTTTTTTTTTTTTTTTTTTTTAGGTTTACCTCTGCCTTTATTTTTATTGGCAGTTTTATATATTTTATACTAAGTGGTAATTTTATTTTTCAAAAATACTTTATTCTGAATTATCCTACCATTATACTTTCTACTAGTATCATTAAGTTTCTCTTTTCTTGCATTTTTATGCAGAAACTTTTCATATATTTCAGTGTATTAAGAAAAATCCAACACTACTTCAAAATTTAAGACACAATAATTATTATGTAAGAGTACAATATTTTTAGAAATCCCAGTTGCACACACATTATGTTTTATTTTCTCACTCATGTTCAGCCTTCAGTAAGGTGGGTTTTGTAGCTGACAGCATTGTCTGTTCAATTTTCAGATGGTATGTGGTGAAATAGCAGCAATATTGACATCATCAACACAGTCATGTTTGTTTCTTCCTTTCCCCAGGTTCCTGTTTATTTATTCCCAGTCTTAACCTCTCATTTCTGTATGGTGGTTGCTTTTTGTACAGTTGATTCTAAAAGCTTTAATGCTGACTTCAGGACCTTATAGCACAAATGGATCTTCACTCCCCCAATTTCCCCTTAGTGTGTATTTTTAAAGCACTCATTTCATAGAGATTTGTACTTTCTTCCTTACTCATATTTTTACTGTGTGTTTTCTGGTTCCATGTTTTATTCAGCCCTTAAATACATAGGTCTTTCACTGAACAGTAGTAATATGGTTCAAATAGCTTAATGCCCAAAGTGAGTTTTTACAAATCAGGATCACACCATGTTCAGGATTATGGTTGAAAATCAGCTATTTGGATGGTACATGGTGAAATTAATGTCTGATAATTTACTTTGTATATATTTTAAAGTTGGTGAGAATTGGCACAAGATAAGTTTAGTAAAAAGTGAATTTAGCAAAACTTTAGTTTGTTCTGTGTCTACATTTTGGTCACTTGGATTGACATGTGTCCATCCATTTCAGTTAGAGTGATTTGATTTGAAAGTACATGTTTTCCAAAGTAGATATGGGTCTACAGAACAGGAAAGAAATGAGCTCTATGGACTGGCAGAGAGAACAGTTAATAGGTGTTATGTTCTCTTCTTGTTTTTGCTAGTCATATGGCATGATGAAATACTGGTGTGTGTGTGTGTGTGTGTGTGTGTGTGTGTGTGTGTGTGTGTATTTTTGTAGAGATTTAGTACTTTTTAGGGTTTTCCCTCAGGACTGTTCTATAAAGATGTTCAGAGTCAAAGTAGTTGTCAGTGATTGATTAACTTGATCTGTTGAACTGTTTTTATTCCTTTGATGGTATTTCTATCTAGTCCTGCTTTAGACATTTCTCTGCTCTCATTTTTCATCCCTTGATTGAAAGAGATAAAGATCTTTTACTTAGAAGAGCAGATTTAGGGGCAGCCCCACATATGATATCTGTATGGTAAAATATACATCTTTCTATGAACACCACCTCATGATGCAATATGTACTCTATGCCCAGTCACGGTAACTTCTTTGTTAGGTACTCAGTTCATCTTGTGTGTCTGTTTGAGAGCTTGCAACCATCATTTTTGCAGATACAGGCTTTAAGCATGAGGAAGTGGACACAGACCAGGGAAGAGCTTACCAGTAGAAAGGAGCAGGCAGGCTGAGGTGCCAGCCGGGGAGCATATAGACGGGACAAGCAGCCAAGTCCAGGCGAGGAAATTGGTGCAATGATGGGAAAACACTACGAAAGCAGTTAGTAACTAACTGAAAGTAAGTGATGAAGCTAAAATGGCTGATCCTACTATGAAAGGAGACAGAAGGGAATTTTAGGAATATTAATCTTTTATGTTTCTTTTTTTTTTAATTTTTTTTAAAAAAATTTATTTATGACAGTCACACACAGAGAGAGAGAGAGAGAGAGAGGCAGAGACACAGGCAGAGGGAGAAGCAGGCTCCATGCACCGGGAGCCCGACGTGGGATTCGATCCCGGGTCTCCAGATCACGCCCTGGGCCAAAGGCAGGCGCCAAACCGCTGCGCCACCCACGGATCCCAATATTAATCTTTTAGTGTATAAAACACTTATTACTCATCAGGCATCCCTGCAGGGAGCCTGCTTCTCCCTCTGCCTGTGTCTCTGCCTCTGTGTCTCTCATGAATGAATAAAACACTTATTACTGATGATAGTTGAGTTTAACAATTAGACATACCTCAGTGGTTACTGTAATTTTTAAAAAAACTTTTAAATGGGCCATGGTACCAAGGAAGCTATATGGATGCTATTTAACTCCTTCAGGTCTATGTGCTTTTCATAATTACTTCCAGGTGAATAGTGGCATGCTTGCTGATGGGTAATTGTGACCCAGCCAGCTAGACCTTTTCAGATGGAAAATTGAAAGATGCTCATATGGGCAATAGTTAATGATGCCTTGGTTTTTATATATAAAAATCTATCATTTATTAGGAAGATGTTATATATTTTTTAATTAAAAGATAAAACTATAGTTATTAAACACAGAAGGTTAACGAAACAAGTACTCATGTCAAGGCTTAATTATTATAAACTCTGCCAGAATCAGGGAATGTTAAGGTTGAGTAGGATCTTAAAATGTATCTTCTAGTCTAGTCCTCTCACTTTACAGATGAGAAAATTAAGGATTACAGTCAGAGGGTTTTTATGGGGCAGATTTTCCTAAATTCTAGTAGAGTTTTTTTTTCCTATATTGGCCTTTTTTATTCCTAGAAAGAGGCTGTTATCCTTTTCCCGCTTGAAGGGCTGCGGCTTGATGACTTTTTTTTGTATATTTTTTATTGGAGTTTGATTTGCTAACATATAGTATAACGGCCAGTGCTCATCCCGTCAAGTGCCCCCCTCAGTGCCCATCACCCAGTCACCCCATCCTCCTGCCCACCTCCCCTTCCACTACTCCTTGTTCGTTTCCCAGAGTTAGGAGTCTCTCATGTTTTGTCACCCTCTCTGATATTTCCCACTCATTTTCTCTCCTTTCCCCTATAATCCCTTTCATGACTTTTTATATTCCCCAAATGAATGATGAATGCTTGATGACTTTTTAAAAAACACTGCCCTCTTCAGCCTGGTCCAGCTGAGATTTCTTTACTTTCCTTATTTTCTTCTGGTCACTCTGATTACTAGCTGCTTTTAAATTCCTTGTTTACACCTTAGCTGCCATCAAGAATGGCATATGCCTATCTGTTTCACAGCAGTGACTTTCAGACTTTTTTTAACTACAATACCATGTAAGAAATAAATTTACTGTGTGACCTACTTGTGAATGTACACATGTGATAATAATACATATTAAATAAAACAAAATTCTGTGATGTAATACTTACCTTTGCTAAATGCAAGACACTCTAATATTTTCTATCCTACTTCCTTAAAAATTGCTGGAGTTGACTTCTTTCTCCACTAGTGATTATGACCTACAGTTCGGAAAATATTCTTCTATAATGTAACAGTAATGAATATTGTATTTCATGTTATATTTTTAGGTATGGGTATTCATTAAAAAAATACTTTGCTTTTTCTCATTTTGAAATGTCTTTTCTGTTAGAAGAAATGCTTATAACCTATCTGGTTTCCAAAGGGCAGCTAAAATCTTTCTTTTGCTTTAAAGCTCTCTTTTCCTTGTTACTAGTTAAAAGAAAAACCCTGGCATTTTGCTGGGGGGGATCAGTGGTATCATGTAACTTGATTTTTTTGCTATTAAGAGAAGTGCTGTTTTTTTATTTAGCCCTTTAAATGGAAATGTATTTAAATGTATTGTCCTAGTGTTACATATGGTATACTGTGTTACGTTTTGCAGATATTGTTACATAAATTGTTTTTTCAGCTCTTTATGGCAGTTCTGTCTGGTGGCAAGATTATCTTGATTTTGCAGGTGAGGCTGAGCTCAGAAGAGACTGAATGGCTGGCAGTTACCCAGAACATGGGTCCAGTAACAAGGGATTTATTTATCCATTGCATTGTGCACACACATGTGTAAATACCCTAATGTTCTTCAGTGGTGGTGGTTTCGTTCCTAAGCTCAAGGTTCCATTCTGCGCTGTGTTTTGAGTTCTTTAAAAATAATTTTTCTTTTCCCATCTCAGGCTCTTAGCTGATGCTTCTGGGTGCTGTCAGCATGCCTTGATAATGAGCCTGAGTGTAGATGACCCCAGCTTTTAAATTTGCTTCTCTCCTTTCCCAGAATCTGAGATAATACACCTGTAGGAACTGTATCTAATGTAGGACTAAATTCTAAATGTAAAATCAGAGTAAATAGGTTCTTCTGAGTGAAGTATATGAACTTTATTTATTGCATGTATTATATTTCTTATCTGCTCAAGTGGCTGATTTGTTTTTAATTAATTAATTAATTTTTATTTTATTTTTATTTATTTATGATAGTCACACACACACACACAGAGAAAGAGAGGCAGAGACACAGGTGAGGGAGAAGCAGGCTCCATGCACCGGGAGCCCGATGTGGGATTCGATCCCGGGTCTCCAGGATCGCGCCCTGGGCCAAAGGCAGGCACTAAACCGCTGTGCCACCCAGGAATCCCCTGATTTATTTTTAATTTAAATCATTTTTAGCTTCTGGAAGGCTTTTCCCCCTTCCTTCTTTATATATATATTTTTTCTTATTGGAGTTCGATTTGCCAACATATAGTATAACACCCAGTGCTCATCCTGTCAGGTGCCCCTATCAGTGCCCATCCCCCATCCCCCCCACCCACCTCCCCTTCCACTACCCGTTGTTCGTTTCCCAGAGTTAGGAGTCTCTCATGTTTTGTCACCCTCTCTAATTTTTCCCACTCATTTTCTCTCCTTTCCCCTAATCCCTTTCACTATTTTTAATATTTCCCGTATGAGTAAAACATATAATGATTGTCCTTCTCCAATTGACTTACTTTGCTCAGTGTAATACCCTCCATTTCCAACCACGTGGAAGCCAATGGTGGGTATTTGTCGTTTCTAATGGCTGAGTAGTATTCCATTGTATACATAGAGCACAGCTTCTTTTTTTTTGTTTGTTTGTTTAAAGACTTTATTTATTCATAGAGACACACACAGAGAGAGAGAGAGGGAGGCAGAGACACAGGCAGAGGGAGAAACAGGCACCATGCAGAGAGCCTGACGTGGGACTTGATCCAGGTAGACCACAGCTTCTTTATCTGTTCCTCTTTCGATGGACACCAAGGCTGCTTCCACAGTTTGGCTATTATGGACATTGCTGCTAGAAACATTGGGGTCCAGGTGTCTCAGTTTTTCACTGCATCTGTAACTTTGGGATAAATTCCCAGCAGTGCAATTGCTGGGTCTTAGGGTAGCTCTATTTTTAACATTTTGAGGAACCTCCACACAGTTTTCTAGAGTGGCTGTACCAGTTCACCGTCCCACCAACAGTGCAAGAGGGTTCCCCTTTCTCCACATCTTCTCCAACATTTGTTATTTCCTGTCTTGTTAATTTTCACCGTTCTCACTTGTGTGAGGTGGTATCTCATTGTGGTTTTGATTTGTATTTCTCTGATGGCAAGTGATATGGAGCATTCTCTCATGTGCTTTTTCCCATGTGTATGTCTTCTTCGGTGAAATTTCTGTTCATGTCTTTTGCCCATTTCATGTTTGGATTGTTTGTTTCTTGGGTGTTGAGTTTAATAAGTTCTTTATAGATCTTGGATACTAGCCCTTTATCTGATACGTCATTTGTCTTTTACTTTTGTTGACTGTTTCTTTTGCATGCAGAAGCTTTTTATCTTAAATCCCAGTAGTTCATTTTTGCTTTTGTTTTCCTTGCCTTCATGGATGTATCTTGCAAGAAGTTGCTGTGGCCAAGTTCAAAAAGGGTGTTGTCTGTGTTCTGCTCTAGGATTTTGATGGATTTTTATCTCACATTTAGATCTTCCATCCATTTTGAGTTTATCTTTGTGTATGGTGTAAGAGAATGGTCTAGTTTCATTCTTCTGCACGTGGCTATCCAATTTTCCCAGCACTGTTTATTGAAGAGACTGTCCTTTTTCCAGTGGATATTGTTTCCTCCTTTGTAGAATATCAGTTGACCATAGAGTTGAGGGCCCATTTCTGGCTGGGTTCTCTATTCTGTTCCATTGATCTATGTGTCTGTTTTTGTGCCAGTACCACACTGGCTTGATGATCACAGCTTTGTAGTACAACTTGAAATCTGGCATTGTGATGCCCTCGGTTCTGGTTTTCATTTTTAATATTCCCTTGGCTATTCAGGGTCTTTTCTGATTCCACACAAATCTTAAGATTATTTGTTCAAAGTCTCTGAAGAAAGTCCCTGGTATTTTGATAGGCATTGCATTGAACGTGTAAATTGCCCTGGGTAGCATAGACATTTTCACAATATTAATTCTTCCAATCCATGAGGATGGAATATTTTTCCATCTCTTTGTGTCTTCCTCAATTTCTTTCAGAAGTGTTCTATAGTTTTTAGGGTATAGATCCTTTACCTCTTTGGTTAGGTTTATTCCTAGGTATCTTATGCTTTTGGGTGCAATTATAAATGGGATTGACTCCTTAATTTCTCTTTCTTCAGTCTCATTGTTAGTGTATAGAAATGCCACTGCTTTCTGGGCGTTGATTTCGTATCCTGCCACATTGCCGAATTGGTGTATGAGTTCTAGTAATCTTGTCCCCCTTTCCTTCGTGAAGCACATTGTGCTTCTCCAGTGACACTGGTGTTTGCATGGGTTTAGTGATGGCTGTCTTCATTGATGTTTACCTTTTGAATTTATACCTAGGGCTAGGTACTGAAGTTCCAAGAAATTTGACTCCCACCTGGGTGAGGTTTCAGTATTCCATTGTGAATTATAGTGGATAGACACTCTACTTAGTCTTTCTTTGGGGGGTTGGTTAACAGAAGTTTATTTCTCATTCCCATAAAGTCCATCACCATACTGTGGGACTCTGCAGAACAGCTGCTCTCCACGTGGGGGCTCAGCATTCCAAACTACTTTAAGTTTCTGGCCCCTGTTTCTGTATGGGTTTCGGTGACTGAGGAAGGAAGAGCACTAGCATCTTGCACCAACAAAAAGGCTTCAGCCCAGATCTATTCAGTCTTAAAACTTAGAAACAGCATCTGCTTTACAGCACGTTATATTTCTTAAACCATGTGTTTGCAGCAAATCTCTCTTTTTCTAAGCAGTATTTGTAATCTGACCACAGCTGAAGTTACTGCTGCAAGATGGCCATCAACTGTTTGCACAGTGGGGCCAAATAATCCTAGAACTCCTTCACATCAGTACCCTTTATATTCCTGACCTAAATCTCTGCCCACAAATGGTTTGAGGATTCAGTAGAATCATCATACACAATGTCAATGGAAATTTTGTTAGCAAAATCCTCGAATTATTTCTTTTGAACTTTGTGGGTGATGCTTTTTATGGAAAATAGCCCCTGCTCTTCTGCCTCTTTGATGTCAGTCTTTTGGAGATGCTGTTTCCTTGAGTGATAGGAGATTTCAGAATTTCTCAGAGAACCATTGTAGGTATGCAGTGTGACAGACAACATTGATAAACAGTTAATCTACCTGCTTGGACATCTTTGTCATTTGTGGGATCATTTTCTGTTTGACACAGATGGCTGGTCAGTGTCACAATCTGATGAGTCTGTCTCTTAGAATGAGCAGAGAGTAATGCTATACGTTGTGTGTTCTCCATTATGTTCTCCTTCCTGATGCCACATAGACTTTTTAAAAAAAGAACCAAAGGAAGTTCCTTTCCTGTTGTTATCTATTCTTTATTTCCTCCTAATCAGAGATGGGAATAAGTTTTGTCATTTAACATTGCCTTACTCTGGATATATAATACAGACTTTTGGGCAGCCCTGGTGGCTCAGTGGTTTAGTGCCGCCTTCAGCCCAAGGTGTGATCCTGGAGACCTGGGATCGAGTCCCACATGGGGCTCCCTGCATGGAGCCTGCTTCTTCCTCTGCCTGTGTCTCTGCCTCTCTCTCTCTCTGTATCTCTCATGAATAAATAAATAAATAAAATAAAAAAATACAGACTTTTAAAACTATTTAGATTTAATAAATTCCTGTAATGGCCCCTTAGATATAATGGAAAAATAATTGTATGTTGTTCTTTTTCTTCTGATCACAGGAAACAACACTATTAAACATTATTTTATACAAAGCATAAGCCGGAGTTAGCAATGACAGGCTCCTTTGTCCAGAAATATTTTCCTGTAGTGCTATATAGCTGCTAGTTAAAGGTTTCTTTTGAGAGGTCTGTTTTTAAAATGCATAACACCATATCCCCATAACCTTTTGCAGTTTTCTGAATGCTCTGCTACTCTTTGATAGTTTGCTTCTTATTCCTTCTGCCTGGAGTCCCATTCCTATTTATCTACTAGTTTAATTCTTACTCTTTCTTCTCGACCTGAATGAAGTATGACAAAAGTCCCAAGTCAGTGCCTCTTCCCTAAAGCCTCCCTTGCTCTCTTCCACAGTCCCTATGAGTTTGGTGACCCTATTCTGTGTTGCTTCTTGTTCTTGAGAAATACCTTCTGTGTTGCACTTATGCTATTGGGATCACTAGCAGATTGTTGGTCCCTAAGGTCAGGGACTTTGTCCCACTGATTTCTAGACTGGGTGAACTTGCCATAAGGTTAGGTTGTAGTATCCCTCTATAGGTCTTTGTTGAACTCATGGCTGTTCACAGTAGGGCTGTATTAATCAAGTAGAGCTGCACACAGGGTCATTGTATGGGTTTAATATACGTGAAAAAGACGGATATAATACTGAACTTGTTGCAGGCTGCGTAGGTGTTTTTTAATCTAAATAACGTCACATGAATTAGTTTAAACCAGTGTTTTCTTAACTGCTAAATAAATTTACCATATCAAGAAGGAATTACACTTTCTTTATGGAGTAAAGAGAAGGGAAGGGAAAGGATAGATTTTTTTTTCAATAATAATACTACTATCTTCAGATGTACATAGTATTTTATTTCAAAGGGCTTCCCTTTTTTTTTTTTTTTTTTACAAAAACTTATTTGGTTCTTCAACCAGTATTATGAGGTATTATCCTTATTTTAAAGACTCAGAGTTGTGATTTGCAAAAATCATAGAAGTCATTGAATTTATTTATGTATGTATGTTTGCATTCATGCCTTTGAAATTTGCAGTGTTAGAAACTCAAAAGCTTTAAAAGGTTCTACAGTAAAAAGTCTGTTTCCTAATTCTGTTCTCCAGCCATTCAGTTGTCTTTACTAGAGGCAGTCACTGTGATGTTTATTTAATCTCTCAGCAATTATTTTATGTATGTACAATCAAATGTGTACATACATTCTCTTTCTTTTTTAAAACTAATGGCAGGATACTATATTGTTTCACATTTTATTTTAGAACATGTATTGTAAAATGTATGTTTGCATTCATATGTATGTAATATAAAGAATACTACATCTGTGTATCTAACACCTAGGGTACAAAATAGAAAATTGCCCTATTACCAGAATGGAGCATTAGCTCAGCCACGGAAGGAAAGGGCAATAGTGCTGTGCTATGATTATATGAAGGCTTACAGAAGAAGATACATTGAATGTTTTTTTTTTAATTTTTATTTATTTATGATAGTCACACAGAGAGAGAGAGAGAGAGTCAGAGACATAGGCAGAGGGAGAAGCAGGCTCCATGCACCGGGAGCCCGACGTGGGATTCGATCCCGGGTCTCCAGGATCGCGCCCTGGGCCAAAGGCAGGCGCTAAACCGCTGCGCCACCCAGGGTTCCCTCACATTAAATGGTTTTTGAGTCAGAGTCCAGCTTTCAGGTTCCCAGAGAGTTTACAAGATTCCCTTCTGGGGACATCAGTGGACAAGAGCATGAGTGAGTCATGAGGAACCTAGAGCTCATCACAGTTGAGACATCTGCCAGGATTCTAGTGTTGCCAGGTATGGATGACTAGCAGGAAAGTGATCAGAGAAGGGCCTATTCTGTGTTTCTCCTTACCTCGCCATAGCTGACCTCTAGCTCTCAGGAGTCAATTAAATGAGTGTGCTAATTTGGGTCAGGCAGTAGGACATACAGGGGAGAGTGGGGGAACTTCCCCACTATACTAAGACAAGCCAAGTATCAAAATCTGGATCAGGCTTACCTGGGCATTCTGTCCCCTGGCTAAAAAGAGCATAGTGGCACTAGGCTTCTTAGTAATCAGTAATTACAGCCATCAACAGGACTGTCTACAGAGTGAAACTATTTCAGTGTGGACTGTTTGCAGTGTACATCTTGTATATAGCTGTCACCCTGAGATCTTTCTTTAGTGTTGTATCTTTTTCAACAACAACCAGTTCTCCAGTTCTCCTATACCAACCACTTCCACTCTGATACTGTCTACTTGGAGTTAGCACAGATGCCATAGAATGAAGGCACAGACCCACAAGACACTACTTGTAAGTGAGGCTCCCTGCATTTCCTCTCAGCACATTACTAATTTGGAGATTCCCACAACCTCGCCTCAGGTTTGATAATTTGCAAATAATGATCCACAGAATTTAGGAAACTGCTATGCTTACTCTTAATTATAAAGAATGCAAATGAAGAGGTGCAGAGGTGCAGGGTCTGGAGGGGTCTTGAGGAGTTTCTGTTCTGTCTCCATGGTGTCAGGTGTACCACCTTCCCAGCATTGGATATGTTCACCATACTGGAATGCTCCTGTTTGAAGTTTTTTTTATTGTAGTTTCATTTTTGGTTAAATTATTGGCCATTGGTGATTGAACGCCATCTCTAATCCCTTTTTCTCCCTTTCCCCAGAAGTCAGGTGGGTTGGTGGGGTGGGGAAGTAGATGTTCTGACTTTTTAACATGGTTGATTTTTCTGGTGTCAAACTTGTGCCTCCTTGCCTTCCCTCAATGAATCATTTCCTTAGCATACAAAATATTCTCCAGTCAGACAGTTTCAAGGGTTTTAGGTGCTCTGTGCCAGAACAGGGGACAAAGACCAAATGTATTTTTTGTTATAGCACAAACATCCTAGATACTCATTTACCTCTCTTCTATATAGGATAGTCTGTTTCTTGTATTTTTGCCTTTAATTTCTTGGTTTTATTCTCCCATTTTAGTCTATTTTTCAGTAGCTTCTTGAAAAAGAGTACAAGATGTTAAAAAAAGCCAAGAACTTTTGAGATGTAATGTTTGAAAGTGTTTTTGTTTTTTTAATATTTTATTTTTAAGTAATATCTACACCCAGCGTGGGGCTCAAGCTCACGACCCCGAGATCAAGAGTCACACACACTCCACTAGCTGAGCCAGCCAGGTGCCCTGAAAGTGGTTTTATCCTACACCTAATACTTGATTTATCACTTGTCAAGCACATGATTCTAAATGGGAAGTAATTTTCTCTCAGAATTGTGAAAGCATTTGCTCTCTTGTCTTCTAGCTTCCAGTATTGCTTGTAGAAGTCTGAAGCCATTCTGATTCCTCATCTTTTGTGTTATAGAATCTTTTGATCCCAGTAGTGGAATTTCACAATGTTACACCCTTTCTTAGAAAGTTACTTATTTCTGATTTGAGAAATTTTCTGCAATTATTTCTTTTTATAATTTTTTTAAAGATTTTATTTCTTTTTTTAATTTTTATTTATTTTTATTATTTTTATTTTTATTTATTTTTATTTTTATTTTTTTTACCCTGGGCCAAAGGCAGGCGCCAAACCGCTGTGCCACCCAGGGATTATTTTTTTAAAGATTTTATTTCTTTTAGTAATCTCTACAGCCAGTGTGGGGTTTAAACACACAACCCTGAGATCAATCATCACATGCCCTACTGACTGAGCCAGCCAGGTGCCCCTTCTTCAATTAGTTCTTTTTTTTTTTTTTTTTTCAATTAGTTCTTTAATGATGATGTCCTTTCCTGTCTTTTCTGTTGGTGTTTCTGTTATTTGGTTGTTGGACATCCTAGACTAGTCCTTTAATTTTCCTAGATTTTCTCTCATTTTCATTTTATATATATACATATATATATATATTTTTTTTTTTATTGAAGTTTGATTTGCCAACATATAGTATAACACCAGTGCTCATCCCGTCAAGTGCCCCCCTCAGTGCCTGTCACTCAGTCACCTCATACCCCCACTCACCTCCCCTTCTACTACCCCTTGTTCGTTTCCCAGAGTTAGGAGTCTCTCATGTTTTGTCACCCTCTCTAATCTTTGCCACTCATTTTCTCTCCTTTCCCCTATAATCCCTTTCACTATTTCTTATATTCCCTGTGTGAGTGAATCATTTTCATTTTTTAAACAATTTTGCTGTGCCTTCTGAGATTTCTTCAATTTTGTCTACCAGGCCTTTTTTGAGTGTTTTATTTCTGTTATAATTTTCTTTTTTTTAAAGATTTATGTATTTGAGAGAGAGAGAAAGAGAGCGGCCAAGTACCTTGGGAGGCAGAGGGAGAAGGAGAGAATCTCCAGCAGGCCCCCTGCTGAGTGAGGAGCCTGCTGCAGGGCTCAATCCCAGGACTCTGAGATCATGACCTGAGCTGAAATCAAGAGTTGGATGCTTAACTGACTGAGCGCCCCTGTAATTTTAATTTCTGAGAGCTCATCTTTGTTCTCACGGTGCTCCTTTTTTCAATCACATCCTATTGTTTTATGATTGTGATATCTATTGCCTGTGCAGTATTAGTGTTCTGCCATAACGATGAAATTTTCTTTTATTCATTTTTATTCAGTGAGTTATAACCTGTTACTTTGATGATTTTTTTTTTTTTTTTTAAGTTTATGTGGCCTTAGAAAGTGAGTTAAGGAGTGTTCCTTCTAGTCCCTGGATGACTTCGTGAAAGAATAGAATGACTTATTTATTGAATGATTGTAATGAGTGTGTTCATAAATTTTCTTTTTAAATAGCGCCTGGTTCTGAAGCTGTCTGAAGGACTGTTTTTGTTTTCAAACAGGTTAATTTCTTTAATGCTTAAAATACCATTCAGCTTCTATGTCTTTTTTGGTTAAATTTGATAGTTAATAGTTTTAAAAATTACTCATTTTACCTAAGTTTTCAAACTTGCTGTCTTAAAGTGGCTTATAATAACCCTTCATTATCTCTTAAACCAGAATTCCTGCCAAGTCTAGTCTTTTTCATTCCTGATATGTTTTTCTCTTTTTCTGGATTTATCCTCCTTTGTAGATTCAAAAGTCTTTTCTTTTCTTTTTTTTTTTTAAATTTTTTTTTAAATTTTTATTTATTTATGATAGTCACCAAGAGAGAGGGAGAGAGGCAGAGACACAGGCAGAGGGAGAAGCAGGCTCCATGCACCGGGAGCCCGACGTGGGATTCGATCCCGGGTCTCCAGGATCGCGCCCTGGGCCAAAGGCAGGCGCCAAACCGCTGCGCCACCCAGGGATCCCCTCAAAAGTCTTTTCAAAGGATCAGCTTTGGCTTTATTGATCTTTTATGTTGTAACTTTGTTTTCTGTTTCTGCTGAGATATATCTATATATCCATATCTATATCCCCATCTATCTGTATCCATTCCTTTGTTTATTCCCTTCTTTTTTGTTTTCATCAGATTTATTTCATTGTTCTTTTCTTAATTTCTTGAATGGATATTTAGTGCTTTATTTTTCAGCCATTTTTTTAAGACTTGACAAAAAACTTGAAGTGAGGGATCAAATGTGGTGGGTGTCTGAGGGAAGTGTTCCAGGGAAAGGGAAGGCCCTGAGGAGTGTCCATGGTGTGATTGAGAGAAAAGTGAGGCCCATGTTGTGAAAGGAGTACCTGGGTGTCAAATCAGTTAAACATCTGCCTTTGGCTTAGGTTGTGATCTCAGGGTCCTGTGATCAAGCTCCCTGTTGGGCTCCTCACTAAGCAGGGAGTCTTTTTCTCCTTATACCTCTGCCCCTTCCCACCATTTGGGCTATCTTAAAAAAAAATCTTAAATAAAATCTTATAAAAAAAAAGGAAAAGACTAGCCACATCAGGGGTACCTGGGTGGCTCAGTTGGTTAAACATCTGCCTTTGGCTCAGGTCATAATCTCAGGTTCTTGGGATTGAGCCCTGCATCAGGCTTCCTGCTCAGCAGGAAGTCTGTTTCTCCCTCCCCCTGCTCATACTCTCTCTCTAATAAATAAAATCTTTAAAAAATACTAAAAAAATTTTTAAAAATGTGGAAAATTCATGTCTCCTTTCATTTGTCACTTTCTGTGCAGAGTTCTATGTTTTACACAACAGCTATAATGAGTAGAGAGAACACCATCCCAGCCACGTTATGTTTTGTGATCTTGGGCTTTTTTTTTTTTTTTTTCTTTTTTAAAGATTTTATTTGTTTATCCATGAGAGTCACAGAGAGAGGCAGAGACACAGGTAGAGGGAGAAGCCGGCTCCCTGTGGGGAGCCTGATGTGGGACTCGATCCCAGGACCCTGGAATCATGACCTGAGCCAAAGGCAGATGCTTAACCACTAAGCCACCCAGGTGCCCCCAAGCTCAAATTTAAATCACTCTATTTTTA
This sequence comes from Canis lupus baileyi, assembly GCF_048164855.1. Taxonomy (NCBI): domain Eukaryota; kingdom Metazoa; phylum Chordata; class Mammalia; order Carnivora; family Canidae; genus Canis; species Canis lupus. Next base: position 59,242,471 of record NC_132847.1, read on the forward strand.
AAAAATATTTTATTTATTTATTCATGAGAGATGCACACACACAGAGAGGCAGAGACACAGGCAGAAGGAGAAGCAGGCTCCATGCAGGGAAGCCCGATACAGGACTTGATCCCAAGACCCCGGGATCACGCCTTGAGCTGAAGGCGGATGCTCAACCACTGAGCCACTGAGCCTAGGTGCTCTGATCTTGGGCTTTTTAACTTTGTTCTTATTCATCTTCCCTTTTTATAATTATTTGTTGTCAGGATTAAATAAGGCAAATGTGAGCATTCTCACACAGTAGGTGCAGAGTAAATGGTCGTTAAATGTTTTGAATTTGGCATATTTACTGAAGTGATTTCTTTCCACCCCGGTTCACACTTCTATGCTTTGGGCATCCTGCCCTCTGCACCGTTGCCAGTGTGCCAACAGCTGTAAATGCTATAATCAGGAGTAGCAGCCTCTAGAGTCTAATATTTTCCTCCTCTGCTCATAGTTTCACTGAGCTGGACTTTCCTTGGCATGGTAATTTCATTTTCTCTCCTCATGTGCCATTGAGGACAGTAGCTGTGGTTTGTTCTCACCATTGTTAGTCTGACATGCAGTGGTACCATCACACTGAAGAATGCGGACTTTCTCCTACACTTGGTCACAGTTGTGCTCAGTGCCCACTGCCAAATCATTTCCTGGATTGCTGTGGTATCTTGCCTTTTTTGTTGGGCCTTTTCTTGTTCCTGAAATATTTCTATAATCTTCCCTTAGTCACGTTTTCTCATTTATTGTTATTCCAGTTTTGCTCACTTTATATCCTGTCAAGCTGGGGTCAGCAAGGATTTTCTTTCTTTTTTTTTTTTTTTTGAAGAATTTTATTTATTTATTCATGAGAGATGCAGAGGGAGAGGCAGAGACATAGGCAGAGGGAGAAGCAGGCTCCCTGTGGGGAGCCCAGTGTGGGACTCGATCCTAGGACCCAGGATCACAACTGGACAGATGTGTAACCACTGAGCCACCCAGGCGTCTCTCAGCAAGGATTTTCTGTAAAAGTCCAGTTGATCGATATTTTACACTGCAGACCAAATGTGGTCTCTGTCACATTCTTGTTTTTTTTTTTTTTTTTTTTAAAGATTTTATTCATTTATTCATGAGAGACACAGAGAAGGGTAGAGACACAGGCAGAGGGACAAGCAGGCTCCCTGTGGGGAACCCGACGTGGGACTTGATCCCGGGACCCCAGGATCACGCCCTGAGCCGAAAGCAGACACTCAACCTCTGAGCCACCCAGGCGTCCCTCTGTCACATTCTTTTGCCCCTCCCCCAAAATGTAAAAGCCATTTCTGACTTTAATAAATATGAATTTTTAAAATTTTTTTCTTGCTTTTTCTTAAGTTTTAAATTGTGAAATGAGTATATATTTAATTCTGTCACTTCTGTCTTCATGTTTCTTAATCTTTCTTTCCTATGTTCCACCTCTTTGACTCTGCTATGGTCTGAGTGATTTCCTTTGACATATCTGCCAGTTCCCTAACTCACCTTTAGTTTCTCTAATCTGTTAAATCTGCCTATTGAATTTATTAATTTTTAATTTTTATTTATTTTTTTGAGAGAGAGTACACACACCATGGATAGGGGGAGGGGCAGAGGGAGAGGGAGAGAGACTCCCAAGCCGGCTTCCCACCCAGCACAGAGCCCAATACACGATTTGATCTCATGACCTGGAGATCATGACCTGAATGGAGGGCAGATGCTTAAAATGAACCCAGGTGCCCCAAGCTTTTTATTTCTAATAATACATTTTTTATCTATTAGAAGTTCTGTTTGGTTCATTTTTTCCCCTTCCTTCTTTTCGCTTTCTTTTCTTTCTTTCTTTTTTTTAACGTTAATTCTACCCCTGATGTGGGGCTCAGACTCATGACAGGGAGATTAAGATTGCATGCTCCACTGGCAGCTGAGCCAGCCAGGTGCCCTTGCTTGGTTCATTTTCAAATCAACTTGTTCGATTCATGGTATTTTTATTTCCTTATTTGTTGTAGATATGACTGAGTGAGTGTGTGATCTGCTTATTTTTCTCAGAAGTGTATCTTGGAAAATGTTTGAGGTCAAGGATAGCAAAGTTGGTTTCTCCAAAGGAGATTGCATTTGCTTCTGTCATTTGCCTAGGGCCCCTTCCAGTCCTTGGCTCTTAAAATAAATTCTGGGTTTGAGGTTTTTCAGAACACCCAAGTAGTATTTTAAGTTGTAATTACCCATGTGAGGGTTGGCTTGTGGTTTTTAATTCTCAGGGGAGATGTTTTTCTTCCCTCTCTCCAATGCCGTGGCTCAGGGCAGCACCCCCTTACCCCCTTTAAATAGTTCCTGTGGAATATAGAAGCTCATTTCTAGTTTATCTACATGCTGAGAGTTGTAGCTTTTTGAGGTACCAGCTTTTCAAGGGTCTTCAAACTCCCCATCTTAGGTAGGTCAGTATTGTTTGTCTTCTATTCCCAGGGGCCTTCAAGGCTAAAAGAGTTGATAGTTGAATTTATCCAATTTGGTAAACACTTTCAAGGTGAAAATCAGCTTTAACCAATGCGATTGACCTTTCTCTGTTCCTGTCTTCATTTAACTTTTGTTTAACTTTTGTTCTGAATATTCCTTTATTTCTTGTCAACTTATGAATGCCTTTGAGAGAATATTTTAAAATGCTTTTCCTGTATTTTTTGTTGTATTCAATGGGAAATTTAGCTTCTGAGTCTGCAGTGTTGCTGGAAGCAAAAGAGTCTCTATTTTTTTTAAAATTTTTATATTCCCAATTAGATTTTATCGTTCTTGGTAGGAGTGACCATGCCTAGGACTTCCTTATGCAGTCTCAGTGTTCAGTGTAAACTCAACGATATAGGTAGATGTTCAGCTAAAAATGCTTTGGAAGGCCTTCATTTTACATGGCTTATATCAAATTATATTTTTTCATCTTCCCAGTTATTTGTGGGGGTCAGTATATTATTATAACCTCTATTTTACAGATAAGTTAACTAAGACTTAAGGGAAGAATCGGCACAAATCTAGTAATTATTTGGACTAGGATTTGGATTCATGACTTTTGACTCATAATTTTGTGTCCTTTCCACTACACCATGTTGCTTTTTAATTAACATTGTTGACATTTGACATCTCTTGATTATTGTATGTAGATGATAAAAATTCTTGGGAAACCACCTGGTTAATAATATCTGGATGAAATTACCTCTAAATTCTCACCTGAAAGAAATTGTTAGACGGGTGTTCGGGTGTTCGCTTTGCTTAATCTTTTATCATAGTGACTTAAAACGAGATATTGACTTCTGTTAACAGAAAGCAGAAAAGAAGAAAATGAAATACAGCATTGTGAAATACTTTTGTTGTAAAATATAGATAATTTTTGTCTTTTCCAACAGGTGTGTATGTAATATAGATTGCAGTGGCTACAGTTTTAATCCTGTGTGTGCTTCTGATGGGAGTTCCTACAACAATCCTTGTTTTGTTCGAGAAGCATCTTGTATAAAGCAAGAACAAATTGATATAAGGCATCTTGGTCATTGCACAGGTAAAACCCATTCTACTCATTGAGAGATCTGTCTTTAATATTCTATGTCTGAAATCTTATTTGTCATTTTGGTAGTGTTCCAAAATTTGTAAAATGAGAAGTCTTTGATGTTCTTTTTGTTTCTTTTCTTTATATTTTCGAATTTCTTTGGTTACTAATTTAGATTTTTTTCCATTTATTTTCATTTTCTCAATACTCGAACCATGCTTTTTTATTGATTATGTAGTTACTAAGTTCTTCCTAACATAGACTTGTAGATACATTTATAGTTCTTAAAGGTTGTCTCAAATTTAAAATGATTATAGTTGTTTAATAGTTAACTTATCTTAATTATAGTAAAACTACAAGCATTGCCATATATTCATCTTTTTTTAGAGCATAAAAGTTTACTTTATTTTCACATTCTCACTGTAGTTTTCGCCCCTACACATTGTGTACTGTTAGAGATTTTGGTGTGAGGTTATAGAATGTAAGGAAAAATTATTACCTTCAATTTAAAATTCTTTTTGCTTTTCTGCTTTTTTTTTGTCATAGTTTATTTATTTTTTATTTTTTAAAGATTTTATTTATTTATTCATGATAGACATAGAGAGAGAGAGAGAGAGAGAGAGAGAGGCAGAGAGAGAAGCAGGCTTCATGCCAGGAGCTTGATGTGGGACTTAATCCCGGGACTCCAGGACCACACCCTGGGCTGAAGGCAGGCGCCAAACCGCTGAGCCACCCAGGGATCCCCTTGTCATAGTTTAGAGCCATGATACCAAGTAAGAATTTGATCTTGTTTTCCATTTTGACTAGAAATATCCAGTCACTATAGGCAGAAATTCTCTATCTTCTTACCTTAGTAATATACATATGAGCTAGGATAATATATCATTTCCTAGTAATATACAGCGTAGAAGAGCCAACACATTTTCATGGACTTGTAGATCTTTCCTGCTTGGCAGGTCCATCCTTCCTACCTTTTTTGGACGTACTAAGAGATATATTTTTATTTAAGCTAAGAGAAAATGTTGTAAGCCAAAGTTTAGTACGTTATATTGTAATAAATTAATTGTGAAATACTGCACAAGGGATTCCAGTACCCTGGTCTAACCAGAGGATACTCAAGAAGCTCATTAGAGGATTTCCAGGTGGAGGCTAGGAGAGCAAACCATTTGCTGATAGACCCTTTTAGGTAGATAGTTCACTTAGCCTTAATCTTAAAGAAATTTATAGTTTGTTTTTCTTTCATAGAGTGGCATTTAGAGCCTAAGTTGAAACAGTAGCTTAGAGAAATAATACTTTTTATGAAGAACTGGTTCATCATTGAATGGTACTATCTGGAATTTCAACTTCAAGTTGGTCAAGCTTGAGAATTTTGTTAAATTGAAATTTTATGTAGAATCCTTTGGAGTAGTTAGTCCTTAACTTTTATCTTGGTCCTCTTGATAATACTTCCATTCATACCTAACTATACCTTTGCTTTCCTCCCTCACTATGTAGTAGGAAGCTGAAGCTTGTGCTCCCAACAGGCATTTGTGGTTCATTTACAGTCTTCCCAGTCCAAATACAATTCACCAGTCTGGGGTCATTTCTGTCCTAAATTTTGTCTGATAACATAGCCGAGATTCTACCTTGATCTTAAACTGATAGGTTTCCAGGGAAACAGTGGTAGGAGAGGTAAATCCTGAGACCATTGTCTCTTGGAGAGAGGATTAATCCTTTCCCTTCGGGGTAGGTGTTATTTTAGTTTGCACAGGGAAGACTTTTTAAGGAGATGACATTTGAGCTGAACTCTAAATGAAATTAGATTGTTCATCTTGCAGAACATGTATATATTTGGGATGCCTTGAGGCCTAAGATAGAAATGGCACAATAAATCAAGAGAGTGGTGGGAAACGTGAGCAGGATAAGTGGGCAGAGTTGGGAAGGACCTGCAGCATTTGGAATATTTGCGAATTTCATGGTATGACTTAAACGTCCTATGTCTTAATTTGAAAACTTTTCTCTTATAGACACAGATGACACTAGTTTGTTGGGAAAAAAAGATGATGGACTACAGTATCGACCAGATGTGAAAGGTATTGAATCATGATTTTCCAAATTTTGGCCAACTATTGAAATATGGTCACTAGCTGTCCTTAGTAGTAGTGATCCTTCCAATTTTGCTCTCTATGAGAATTTATAGGGTATATTATTAGTAATACTATGAAATGAAATAGGTAAGGTGCTTATTCTCAGTTTATAGAATACTCTCATGTATGCTTTTTTTAAATTAAAACTTTTATTGAGATAATTGCAGATTCACATGCAGTTGCAAGAAATTATACAGAAAGATCCCTCATCTTTGCTATTTAAATCCTCCTTACTTCTTTAGAATCTGCTATTAATGCTTGCCCTCTTTGCACCAGTCTTTGATCCTTCTGCTTGGAATTTTTCCCTTAACTAGTATTCATCCTTAAAGCCTTAGCTTAGAAGTCATTTCCTCTTGGGCAGTATTCATTGATTCCTTAAGTTTAGATTAGGTGCCTCTCTATATACTCTCCTATCCAAACACTTAACCTATGTTAATTATAATTCTCTTTTTTAACTCATCTGTATCCCCCTCTAGGACCTGGGTTTTATGAGGACAGGAGACTGTATCTCTCTTGTTCACTTTTGTATTCCTAATTCTTGGCAGAATGTTTGGCACAGATGTAGGTGCTCCATACTTGTCAAAAGAATGGATACAGCTCAAAGAAACTGTAGGATTTATTTGTACAGAGTGTTACATGTAGTAAAGGTCAGAGTAGCAGGGATTGAATTCCTTGACCTGAAGTCCAATGCTCTTTGATTAATTTGATTCTTACAACTACGGTGAGGGCTAAGGATCAAGGGGAACATTGAGGCTCTGTGAGGTTCTATCTAGAGAACTGAAGCAGGTCTAGATCTTGAGACTCTTATTTTGAGACTTAAATATAATTGCTCTTGCACACATGCATCTTCTATCCATTTGTTGGGTTATAATAATGAAGAATTGTTTTTAGATGTGTAATCCACCTTTTCTGCCTAATTTCTTTCTTTTTTTTTTTTTAAGATTTTATATATTTATTTGATGGAGAGAACACACAAACAGGGAGAGTGGTAGGCAAATGGAGAGGGAGTAGCAGGCTTTACATTAAAAAATATGTAAGGGACGCCTGGGTGGCTCAGTGGTTGAGCGTCTGCCTTCGGCTCAGGACGTGATCCCAGAGTTCCGGAATTGAGTTCTGCATCGGGCTCCCTGTGATGAGCCTGCTGTTCCCTCTGCCTGTGTCTCTGCCTCTCTCTGTGTCGCTCATGAATAAATAAATAAAATCTTAAAATTTTTTAAATGTAAAATGAGAATAATAACAGTACCTATCTCATAATTTTATAAAAATGAAATAGTACAGGGGTGCCTGGCTGGCTCCTTTGGTAAAGTGTCCGACTCTTGGCTTAGACTCAGGTCATGATCTCATGGGTCATGAGATGGAGCCCTGTGTTGGGCTCCGTGCTTAGTTCGGAGTCTGCTTGAGGATTCTCTCTGCCATTCTCCCTCTGCCCCTTCCCCCACTTCACGCTTACACACTCTCTCTAAAATAAATAATTAATCCTAAAAAATTAAATAATACATGTCAAGTGCTTAGAACAGTTTCTGACATACTCATAAGTGCTTAATAAATGGTAGCTGTTATTATCATTGAATAATTTGTTATTTCCCTCACTAGAATCATGTCACACCTGAATCATTTATATCTCATGAGCTCCTGAAATATCAGTTTCCTATGTTGATACAAGTGCTGTATTTAAAATAGAAATCTTCTGTATTCCCGTAGGAGACATAATAGATCAGCCCCGGTTTTATTCTCTATACTGTTAGTACATGACCAGAATATGAAGGCTGTTTTTCAGTAAGTAGAAACTCATACTTAATATTTGGGGAATTGTGTATGCCCCAAATACTTATCTGCCTTTGATAAAATTACAGGGATAATTTAGTGGCTAGGCCACTTTTGAGATACTGATAATTCTTTACACATGAGAATTGATCCATAGGGGCACTTGAGTGGCTCAGTTAAGTGTTTGCCTTTGGCTCAGGTCATGAACCCAGGGTCCTGGGCTCACCCATGTTGGGCTCCCTGCTTAGCAGGGGCCTGCATCTCCCTCTCCTCTGTGATCATGCTATTTTTGTTGCTATGTCTGTCTCTCTTTCAAATAAATAAAATCTTTTTTTTAGAAGAATTGATCTATAACTCATAAAATTATCATCAATAGATATAATTTATTATGTGCCTATATTACACTGGTCATTTTATTAGACTGTTGATGGATAGAAAGATATCTAATACATGACATTCATCTTTAAAGAGCTTTTGATATCATAAGAAATGAATATAATGTAACAAAGTAGAAATTGGTTATTGTCATCAGTGTAGAGTGGTTAAAAGTGTAATAGGCATTCAGAAAAGAAGAGATTACTATTTGGTGGAAGATAGTGAGGATCTGAGAAACTTAATGGAAGAAGTAGATTTTGGACTGAACCTTGAAGGATCTTTGGATTTAACAGAGGTCAAAAGGATATTTAAGGAGAGTAGAAGAGTATGAGCGGAGGTGTGGATGTAAATGTTATGATAGAATGGTAAGGAGTCCTTTTTTGTCTGGAGAGTAGGAGGCTTAAGAGTAGAAGTAGAAGGCGAGAGTAGACTAGAAAGCTTGGGGCCAGATTGTGTAGTATCTTTTTTTTTTAGATTTCATTTATTTATTTAAAATTTTAAAATTTTATTTATTTATCTGAGAGAGAGAGAAAGCATGAGTAAGGGTGGGGGAAAGGGGCAGAGGGAGAGGAAGAGGCAGACTCCCCACTGAGCAGGGAGCCCAGTGTGGCTTGATCCTAGGCCCCAAAATCATGACCTGAGCTGAAGGCACCCAGGTGCCTCAGATTGAATAGTGTCTTTTTTTTTTTTTTTTTAAAGATTTTATTTCTTTATTCATGAGAAACACATACAGAGAGAGAGAGAGAGAGCCATAGAGACACAGGCATAGAGAGAAGCAGGCTCCATGCAGGGAGCCTGACGTGGGACTTGATCCTGGGTCTCCAGGATCAGGCCCTGGGCCGAAGGTGGCGCTAAACCGCCGAGCCACCCGGGCTGCCCAGTATAGTGTCTTAAATGTTATGTTGTCCTAGGAAATTTAAACTTTATTTGTAGGCAGTGGAGAATCTTAATATATTTGAAAAAGACAAGGCTGCAAAGTTAACTAGTTGAATGAATGATACCTGGCAGGAATGTTGCAACATTATTATATATACTGGACTGGAGGCAAGGAGATCAGTTACGTAGATTCAAAGGGAATAGACTTGGCTTAGATCAGAGGGATAGAGAGTTCAGATGACTTGGATGATAGATTCTATTTATAGAACTAAGGATGTTGGGAGGGGAAGGTGTTTGAAGTAAGGTAAAGGAGGAGTTGATGGTGGAGGTGATTAATTTTGGAGCTTGAATTTCTTGTGGAATTCTCCAGATGACTTTATTTAACATAAATTTACAAGTCAGTCCTTGGAAATAGAAGTGATAGGTAACTAAGTCTTGAGAATGAGTAAGAGATTATAGAGCAGATTGTTAGATTCTTGCACACCTGAGATAAGGCTAGCATGATCAAGAAACAAAACTTTTCATATCATTTCAATTCATTTATTTTTATTTTTTATTATTTATTTATTTTTTTAAAAAAGATTTTATTTATTTATTCATGAGCGACACAGAGAGAGAAGCAGAGACACAGGCAGAGGGAGAAGCAGGCTCCATGCAGGGAGCCTGACGCGGGGTCCTGGATCCCCAGGATCACGCCCCAGGCCGAAGGTGGCTCAGCTAAACTGCTGAGCTACTGGGGCTGCCCTCATTTCAATTAATTTAAATTTAAATAGCCACATGTGGACTGTGGCTACCATATTGGACAGGGGAGACAAAGAGCATAATGAGAGTTGCAGAAAGTTCTATTAGACAGCATATTACAAAGGAGAGGAGGCTTGATTTAGGATGAAGCAGAATCAGGATCCAGAGACAAACAAGATGACTAGGGTGGCACAGAAGCCAAAACGGAGAGGTCGCATAAAGATATCAGAGGACGAGCATTGACTCTAAAGAGAAGGGAATCATTGGTAATCTTGGACCAAGGAGTTTCTCTTGAGTTATAAATATGAAATCCAAATTGTGAAAGAGTTAAGACATATTCTAGTAGTGAGTAGAGGTAAAATGTAGTTGTTTTGTATTTCCCCCCATTTGCTTCTATTTTTTTGTCCTCACAAGCATTTATAGGAGGCCTTTAATAAGTACTTGTGTCCCTGGTACACAAACAAGACTAGGTAGGTAGGGATCTAGGGATGGAGGTTACAAAGTGAAAAGCAGGAATACAACATCAGCAAGAAACTGGACACACATTGGAAGATTGTACTCAGTAGGGAAGAGTTTTTAAAGTCAATCTCTTGGAGAGTAGTGCTCATGAAATGGAACATTTGAATGTCCATGGTGGCTGAATTAGTGCTCTTCTTGAGCTGTTGGGAAACCTGTGGTAAATATTGAAATTATAGTGTTGGAAACTATTGTAGATATTGAAGCCATACAGAGTATGATTGTTGAGCATGAGGTATTTAGGAGATGGGTATGTGATATTTAAAAAACTTGACAATAGAAAATTGCAAACACCATATAAACAGAATAGTGTAATGAACCCTCATGTACCCAATATCCACTTTCAACAGTTTTAAGCATTCTGTCATTCTTATTTTCTCTGTATACCTCTACCCACTTATCATTATTCTTATTTTACAGGTGTTTTTTTGAGGTCTAACTTACATTCAGTGAGATATACGAATGTTAAGGTATCAGTTTTGAAAAATGAATACACCCCATGTATACTACATTTTATCATAGTCTCTAACATTCTCTCTACCCAGGAAGTTCCTCTGTGGGATGTGACATTTCAACGTGGCGGCCACTTTTATCCAAAGGATATTTTCATACAGCCTAAAATCTAACCGTAACAACCTTTTTTATTTCCAAGACATTCTTGCTTCATTCCTGAGCTTCACTTCACCCCCAACCCTCATCCCCTGTTTGGCCTCATCCTCTAAATAGCCTCTCTTCCTGCTGACCAGCGCTACCAGAAATACTGAAATACTGATATTATTTTACCCATTACTTGGTGACTCTCGTTTCTATGTTTTAATATTCTTTTTTTTTTTTTAAAGATTTATTTATTTTGAAAGAGAGTGTGTGCGAGCAGGGGGAGGGGCAGAGCGAGAGAGAATTCTCAAGCAGCCACCCCTCTGTGAATGTGGAGCCTGACATGGGGCTCGATTCCAGGACCCTGAGATCATGACCTGATCTAAATCAAGAATCAGATGCTTAAGCTTAACTGATTGTGCCACTGAGGTGCTCCTCATTTAAATATTTTAATACAGCTCTTTTGATAAGCTCTTTCTAAGGTGGTCTTGAGAAATTGCCCTCATTGAAAGGTAAGACTGAGCCAGTTGCTAGAATCTTGGAATTCTGAGAGTGTGTGTTATGGAGCAGGTAAAGCGTGGGATTGATGAGGATTGATGAGCATGCTGAGGATTTTTAGAAGGCCGTCTGGGTAGATGGCACAGATGCCTAAGAGATGAAGGTCATTGGGAGAGGAGAATGGAATACTGATCTGGAGGTGACAATGGGAAGCACAGCAGGGGAAAGTGGAAGGGAAGGGGATATAGGATGTAATGTGATCCTTGGTATGTCAGGGAAAAGAAAGGAGTACTTCCTAAGGGAAGAATGGCTGAGGAGGTGGATGAGTTTATTTATATCAGAAAATGTATTTCACTGGGCAGTGTGGAAAGGATAGGAAAGGAGGAATTAGGGTTTGTATGGAAAATAGAAGGATTTAGGAATGACAGTGGGAGGTGTTGGAGGGTAGGCAGGCTTTTATACTTACATAGGTAATTTAACCCCATAGGTGGATGGGGTCTTGGGAGACTGGGGTTAGGGAATGCTGTATGGAGGAATAGGTTAGTGACAGAGCTTGGGGTGCAGGGTAGTATAGGGAAAATAAGAGAGAATATACTGAATTACTTAACTGTAGGAATTTGTAGAAATGAGCCAGAGAGTTACTGATGTAGTGGTGATGTGGTTGTTGTGGCCTCAGCAAATGATCTACCAGGTGCATGTCTTGGTTGTTAATAGCAACTCCTTATGCTTTATTTAGGTTGTTCATTGATGCACCAGGACAGCCAGCCAGTGGAACATGCCTTTTGCAGATAGGCCATCTGGTGCTGGGTTTTCTTATAACATCATCGCTTAGAACCATACTCTCCTTTGTATTTGAAAACACTGCCGCTGGTGGTAGATTTGTTTCTGAATGCCTCTGTGGGTGGAAGGAGCCACTGGGTGACCAAGTATACTTTTTATATCTCACACACACAAACATTGTTCAGAGTCGAGCAATTGCAGCTATTGTTCACGGAGCCTGTCACCACTTGCCTAAGGGCATTGTTTGGAGAAGGCCATTCTGTGCCCAATTCTTGCTGTGCGAAGCTACATCTGTGCTGTGGTTTCTGAAACTGTGCTTTATTACATCTTTAAAGCCTTTTTACATTTCCTTTTTGAAGTTAATCTAATTTACTTGGTCCAGAGAGCAGGTGCTTGGACATTCTGCTTTTGTCCATTCCCTATGCATCTCCCAACGTAGTTTGGTGAAATAATAGTGTGATGGTTAAGAGCTTGCTCTGTGGAATCAGACTTGGTCTACACTTAAAGGCTGTGGCCTGGTTTCTCAGAACCTCAATGATCATGTCTATACAGTGGGGGGGACACTAATATCTACTGCCTAGGATTACTCTGATTTTTAAATGCTATATCTCTGAATTTTTGTCGATGTTATTATGATGATTGTCAGTATTTTTATTTTCTGTTTTCATTGTTGGTACCTGGCTGTGGTCAAAGGTCTCACTATTGGTGAGTCTCCCTGTAATCTACATCATGTTTAATGTGGCTAATAAGTGGTATCAATAGGGTATTCATCCATTCAATAGTTATTCCTCATGCGCCCTTTTTGTGTCAGGTGCTTTCACATATTTGTGTTATTATTTGATCCTTATCACAACCATGTTATTCTCATTTTGCAGATGAAGAAGCTGAAGCTGTGAGTTTGTGGCATGTAGAATGGCAGAGCAAGGACTAGAATTCAGGCTTTCTGACTCTAAGCCCTGCTGCTCTTTTTCTTATATCACAGCTATTCCAGAATACGCTTCTGCTCCTTTGCTTTCTTTACTTAATTTCCTTCGGAACTTTAATGTACTCTCAGCCATCACCTTGGTGAACATTTGTTCTCTAGCCTTGATTTAGAGCTTAATCTTAAGTGCTTGTTTCATATATTCATATGTAGTGCCTGGAATATAATAAGTGCTTAATAAATACTTTGGATGACTAGAGGTCTCAATTTGAACTCAGCTTACTACATTTGCTCTACTGAACCCTCCTGTCTTTAGACTCATATTTAGAGTCATTTTTTGCCAATTTTTAAAATTCTGGTAAAATCTATAAAACAGAATTTACCATTTTAACCATTTTTAAGTGCACAGCTCAGTACTATTAAATGCATTCATGATGTGCAACCACCACTACCATCCATTTCTAGAGCTCTTTCATCTGTGTTTTTTAAAGATTCATTTATTCACTTCAGAGAGAGTGCATGCACATGGGGGCAGTAGCAGAGGCAGGGAGAGAGAGAGAATCCTAAAGCAGACTCCCCACTAAGCATGGAGCCCCAGGTGGGACTTAATCTCATGACCTTGAGATCATGACCTGAGAAACCAAGTGTCAGATGCTAAGCATCTGAGGCCACCCAGAGGCCCTAGAGCCCTTTCATCTTGTAAAACAAGCTATACTCAATAAATAATAGCTTCCCACTTACTCTTCCTCTCAGCTCCAGCAGCTATCGTTCTTTTTGTTTCTATAATTTTGGCTACTCCAAGTACCTCATACAAGTTGAATCCTATAGTGTTTGTCTTTTTGTGACTGACTTATTTCAGTGAGCATAATGTCCTCAAGATTAATCTGTGTTATAGTATAAGTCAGAATTTCCTTTTTGAGGTTGAATAGTGTTCCATCAAATGTATGGACTGTGTTTTATTTATCATTCATTGATGGACATTTGTGTTGGTTTTCACATTTCAGCTATTATGAATATTGCTGTGAATATGGGTATATAGTTGCTCTTTGAACCCTGCAGTTCTTTTGCGTATATCCCCAGAAATGGAATTGCTGGGTCATATGGTAATTATATATTTAATTTTTTGAGGAACCACCATACTGTTTTCCACAGTGGCTATGTCATACATTCTCATCAGCAGTGCACAAAGGTTTTAATTTCTTCACATGATTGCCGACACTTAATTATTTTTATTTTTCGATAATAGTCATTCTAATGGGTGGGGGTGCTGTCTTGTAGTTTTGATTTGCATTTGTCTAATGATTAGTGATGTTGAGCATCTTTCATGTGTTTATTGACCTTATTTTCTTTGAATTCATGCATATTTTCTTTCCTTTTGCATAATTCTGTATTAAAAGCATCTTCAATGAAGTTAGTCCTGTTCTGCTAAATGCCTAAAGTACATTGAAGGAGTTAATGCTGGATACTACTTGTAAAGATGGTTGTTGCAAACTATCTAAAGAATGGTCTTGGGGATGTTTGACCTAAAGAAAAAAAAATTGTTGGATGGGGATGTTATGGGGTAAACAGATATGGGGAAATCAGTAGCTAAAGAAAGATTTCATTTAACATAAGGCACATTTGATAATATTGGAATTGTGTTGAGTTCTTTACCTCTGGAAAGTGGTAAAGTAGAAACAGGATCTCAGGGTTGTAACTAAAGGGATTCCTTTATCAGACCAGATGGCCCTCAAAGGCTCTTCCAGTTCTGAGTTGCTGAGGGCTCATTCCAGAGCACCTTCAAGCTGAATTTATTTTTTCTCTATCTCTAGTATTTATTCTTACTGCTAAGCTCTAGCTCAGCTTTTCATTGCCACAGGTTTGGATTATGTAGTAACTTCCTAATTGGTCACCTGGTCTTTCTAGTTACCCTGCCTCTTTATCTTGTATGCTTTTAGACAATTAAATTTCTGAACAGTTTTTTAATGTATAATTTTCATGCCACTAAGTTCACCTGTTTGAAGTGTGCAATTTAGTTTTTTTTTTTTTTTTTTTTTTTTTACGACACAGAGAGAGGCAGAGATATATTTATTTATGAGAGACACAGAAAGAGAGGCTGAGGGAGAAGCAGGCTCCCCACAGGATCACACCCTGAGTCAAAGGCAAGTGCTCAACCACTGAGTCACCCAGGCATCCCTGAAATTCAGTTTTTTAAAATTAAAAAAAAAATTTTTAAAAAGTCTCTACACCTAACGTGGGCTGGAACTCAGCCCCCAACTCTACGGACCCGGCCAGCCAGGTGCCCTCAGTTTAATTTTTTTTTAAAAAGTATATTTAGAATTACATAAGCATCTCATCAGAATCAAATTTTAGGCCATTTTCATTATCCCCAAAAGAAACCTGACACCCATTAGCAGTCACTCCCCATTCCACCTAACCACCAGCCCTTGGCAACCACTCTCAAAAGATATAAAACGTGACTTTCATTGTGTTATTCTCCAGCTAGGCGGCCTTCAATGTCTTCCTTGTCCATATGACTGAGAACACATTTCTCGGGGTATCTGGGTGGCTCAGTTGGTTAAGTGTCTGACTCATGGTTTGGCTCAGGCCATGATCTCAGGGTTATGAGATCAAGCTCAATGTCCAGCTCTGCACTCAGCAGGGAGTCTGCTAAAGATTTTCTCCTTCTTCTCCCTTACCTCAAATAGATAAATCTTTAAAAAAAAAAAAAAAGAAAAGAAAACATTTATCACCTGGCATTCATAATTTTCCATAATCTGATTTTAGCTTATTTTTCCAACTTTGACTTACACCCTTCCCCAATTTGAATATACAGCTCTGGACTAAAGTTCATCTACTTCCTGTTTTTGTTGGGAATGCTGTGTGCATTTTACCTTCCTTTTGGTTTCCACTCTTCTATCTAAATAAGTCTGATTATATAAATTCCACTCTTCTACCTAAATAAATCTAAATATATGCTGAGACCTTACTTGAGTCCTGTCCTTTCTATGAATCCTTCCTTGAGTAATATCACCTACAGTAAGCTCTCTTTTAAACTTGAACCTCTTGTAGAACCTCTCGTACATAGAGCCTTGTATTGTAAAAAAAAAACCTTTTGTCATTTAATGTTAACTATCATATAGGAACTCTTACATTGTATTTTTCAGCTTTGTGTGTGTATATGTTGATTCCCTGAATTGATGATAAGCTTATTAAGGGCAGGGACCATGTATACTTTTTCTTTATATCTTCTGTAGCTTAGCTGAGCATATGGCTGTGCACAGAAATAGTATGTAAGAATAATGGAATGAATAAAGCCAGCATTGAGCGGAATGCTAAATTTGGACTCTGTGACAGCCACAGACTTCACATCCTTACTGGATATGTCTGTGTTTTTACCAGCTGAGCTATCCGAGCTCACCTATGTCCATGCTTTTACATGGCTTTGCTTTGTCTAGAGCCTGATGCCACGTTCCTTCTACTGGTGCTATACTTTGTTTACTAATTTCTCAAAATCCTGTTCTTGATTTAGTTAACTTTCTCTTATTCCTGTGATGTAGCTGGATTCTCTGATAGCTTTCAGTTCTGCATTCTTGAAATTTCCTGCTGTTTATAGGGCTTTCTTATGGTAGTTTAGTGCACTACCACAGCCTCTATAGACCTATAGAGTACCATTATTATATGCATTGTAAGATCTTATTATTATAGGTTGGTACATAACCTTAGTCTCTGTAGTCCTATTATTATGTACTTGGTGGTGTAACACACCATGAAAGTATCATGTTCTGAGAAGATGCAGGATGATGAGTGCTATGGGAGACAGTTGCATTCCTCAAGTCACTTATGGGTTGATTGCAAATGTAGAGCAGCACTTTTAATTTGAAACCATGGCAAGAAAAGTACTATGTTTTAAGTGTTAGGAGTTATACAGAAATGAATACTAGATTCTTAAGGCGCTCACAGTCTCATGGTGTAGAGACTAAGTTTAAAAACCCAAATGGCCCAAAACAAACAAACAAACAAACAAACAAACAAACAAACAAACAAACCCAAATGGTTGTAAGACAATATTACGAGTATTGTAGTGGAGAAGTGGATGCCCAGGATTATAGCAGCCCCAAAGGATGGTTTGATTTCTTCCGCCATCACAGAATTATAGTTTGGGAGCGGGAGGAGACCTTATGAGCCCTTCAAGGGCAGGATATTTTTCTGTCCCCAGCACCTAGCGGAGTGCCTGGCATATGGAAGATAGTCAATAAAGGATAAATGAGTAGTCATCTGTACTGTTGCTGTCTTATATGGTGGCTACTAGCAGCATGTAGATATCGAGTACATGAAACATGGCCAGTTGAAATCGAGATGTGCTGGAGTGTTAAGTACTCATCGGATTTTAAAGATTTAAAGACAATGTAAAAAGAAATCACAATTTTTTATATTGATTATATGTTGAAATGATACTTATTTGATATATTAGATTAAATGTATGATTAAAATCAATTTACCTATTTTCTTTTTACTTTTAAAAAATATGTTTACTAGAAACATATTTTCATATCAGACAATGCTGATTTTAGCTGCCTTAGAGAAACGATGTGATTTGACCAAGGTTGCAAAATAGCAGAAATACCTTAAAGTTGAGAATTTGCATGTTGGATTTCTTGACTTCTGGTTCAGCTTTCTTCATAGCCATAAATTAGTACAATGTAAATATATAAATTTTGAGGTAAAATGGCATCAGTTTGGTTTTGTTAGAGATGACCCAATCTTTCTGCTTTAGTTGTCCTATCATTGAGCCTAATAATTGTTAGACTTTTTTTTTGTTTGTGTGTACATTTCAGTCTCCAGAAAACTTGCATTTTTCTGTTTTATTCACACTTGGTACCTCTATTCCCACTTCTCCCTTGTTCTTCCCCTTTTCTACACATATACATTCACACAGCCTCCTATTGTATTCCTTCTTAATTTGTTTCCATTAGTACTTTTCAAATTATATCAATACCTTTATTTATATTTGGGGAGATAACCTTTGCTGTTACAAGATGTGCTGTATAGACAGCTGATTCTTTTAGTGGTCTTGTACACGCATGAATTATCTCACATTATCCTCTCAACCCCGTAAAGTATAGGTCCTGTTATTATCCTGACTTTATAGTTATGGAATCTCAGTCTTAGAGTGGTACACTCAAGGTCACACAGCTAATAATGCACAGAATTTAAGCTAGAACTATTAGAAACTGACAGGAAACTGGGAATGTTTCCTACAGAAGGACAGACCTATCAACATGGGGGACTCTTGAGTCTGTAGAGCTGAGGATAAATGTATGTATGTATGTATGTATGTATGTATATACCAGAAAAAAAAGTTTAAAAATCCATTGCAGAATGTGTGAGTATATGAATGAGTGAGTAGTATGTGCGTATGCAAGTACAAGAGAGAGACAGAGACAGAGCGGGTGGGGAGAAAGGGATAGAGAGAATGAATGCATGAAGTTGATTTTGAGGACTAGGTCTTCATGCTTCCATCTTTCCTGCTCTTACTCTCCTGATTCTTAAAATTTCCTTTCCATCCCTTTTTCCTTCTTTCTTCTTTCCTCCTTCCCTCCCTTCTTCCCTTCCATCCTCCCTTCCTTTCTTTTCTCTCTCTCTCTCTTTTTTCTTTCTGTGAGAAAGACGAGATGGGGGAGGGACAGAGGTAGAGAGAGAATCCCAAGCAGGCACCACGCCTCAGCCTGGAGCCCCACTCGGGGCTCTCTCTCATGACCTTGAAATCATGACCTGAGCCAAAATAAAAAATCAGATGCTCAACCGACTGAGCCACCCAGGCACCCCTCTCTTCCCATTTCTGACTTGAAATTACTCACCATACTCCCATTTTCTTTATTCAGCTCAGCTCAGTTCAAATTGATATACCTAAGTCTGAACAGATGTTCATCCACCTGTTTACAATGGTTCTCTTTTGATAGAGGGGTTTCAGGTGATTTAAAGTTTTATTTATTTTCTATATTATTTGAATTTTTTATACAATAACATACTAAGAAAAACCAGATTAAAAAAACAGCAAAGCTATTTTTCATTTTGAAGAAAAAAATCAATACACTTGATAATTTTCATTCCAAACATAAACCTTACATCTTAAGATTCCCATAACCTACTCTCTGCCATTCCAGTCTTTTTGGCTTCTATTTCATAATCCTCAGGTAAATGATTAGAGTAAGTCTCCAAAGACCAATGCTGTAATATTCTTGGTCATAGAGATGAGCTTTCTTGTAGAGGTAGTATTTATTTCTTTAGCCAAGATATTTGTGTTTTCTGGGGACAGATTGTAAACAACAGTAGCTCATCCTGCAACTGTTTTTAAATGCTTTAAATCTAAATAGTGTATTTGCTGTGTTTATGTCATAATGAGACCTTGGCCCTATCTGATAATTTTCTTTTCCAAATTACCCTGCACATTTATTTGTTGTCAGAACTTCTGAGAAGTCCCTATTTTTCAGTTTGCTTTTCACTGTTTATTGACCCAGTTTATGTTCTTTTAAGATGCTAGTGATCAAAGAGAAGATGTTTATATTGGAAACCACATGCCTTGCCCTGAAAACCTCAATGGTTACTGCATCCATGGGAAATGTGAATTCGTCTATTCGACTCAGAAGGCTTCTTGTAGGTAGGTCAACACCTCAAGGTCAGAGGTGAGGAATTTTTCCCTTCAGTCACTGCCCTGTAGAAAACCATGAAATCTGGATTAAATATTAGCAAAACATAATATTTATTTGCAATTGAGTCAAAAAATAAATTAGCATCATTTGGAAAAAGGTGGCAAGTATATGCAAAATCAAAACCAGATGTCATATTAGGGTTTTAAGATAATAGGCTTAACATTTTTAATACATTTTTCATATAAAAATAGGCCATATTCCAGCACTATTTTGGTTTTTAGGCAATCTGTCACAAGGTGATTTAGGGACTAAAGAATGTGTTCAGAATAGAGCACATGTAACTCAAATAAAACATATACGAAAATAGATTTCTAAAAATAAGGGGATGGGGATGTGGAACCAGGTGTGAGGAGAGAAGTGGAATTGGGAAGAGTATAAATCTTCTACTGTCTGATGCCAGAGAGGTTATGTGACTTGTTCAAGGTTAGCCCCAGCAAATCTAGATCTCATATTTCCTAACTCTCAGCCTAATGATCATAATGCTCTTTGCTGTTCGGTGTCTGTTGGCTGGTAGTACTTCTTGGCTGCTGTTGGGAGCTCATCCCCTACCAGGTTGGTCTCATTAGCCAGGTAATGTTTCCACAGACAAGGGGAGATTGTTGTTTTGCTCACTCCTGCCTCCTGCAGTTTGGCGAGAATCTGTTTTTTCCTTTTTTAGTCAAAACATCAGTGATGTTTATACTCAAAGTGTGGCCTACAAGCTGCCTAGTTAGCATTCTGCACTGCAGTCCATTCATTCTCCTTCTGTCCTAGATGCCAGCTTTTGACTGCCCCTCTTCTCTTTACATTGTCAGTACCCCCCCCATCTTATATCTGAGTTCACAGAGAACACTGAAGCAATATGAAGAAAACTCCCACAGACTTTTTACTCTCACCTACCAGAAATACTCCCCCCTTTTCTGTGTTTCATATATTCTTATATAAATACATACCTATATACATAATTTAAATATATTAATATTTTCATTTCTTCTATCTTGGAAAAAAAATCCCTCACTCTCCTATAAGCCACCATCCCATTTCTTTTCTTTGTAGAACTCAAAAGAGTTGTCTGTGCTCTGTTTCCAGCTCCTGACTTCCCATCTTTCTTGAATCCATCCGAATAAGCTTTTCAACAACCAGTAGCATTTGATAAGGTTGGTTGCTCTCTTGTGTGTTGTGATGTGCATTCTTCACTTGGCTCTAGGGATTGCAGTCTCTCTCCGTTTTCTGCTACCTCACTGGCCATTCCTTTGCATCTTCTTGGCTGCTTCCCCTTTGCTGCCTGACCTCAGAGTGTTGGAGTGCCCCAAGGTCTAGCCTTGGTCCTCTTCCTTAGTGATGCTATCCAAGCGTTGAGGCTTTCCATGACATATGCTGATGGTTCTACTTTGCATAAATCCCAGGCCTGTGTCCTCAACTTGAGACTCATAGATTCATAGAACTCTCCCTCCTTTTTGTTTTTGTGTGGATGTTTTGACTCAACTTCAATAGGACCTAAGCTGATCTCCTGCTCTGCCTTTTCTCCCCTAAATCTGTTTTATCTGCAACCTTCTTCATGTCACTTGATGCCAACTCCACTTTTTCCTTTGTTCAGATAAAGCGCTTTTTTTTTTTTAAGATTTTATTTATTTATTCATGAGAGACACACAGATAGAAAGGCAGAGACCTGGGCAGAGGGAGAAGCAGGCTCCATACAGGCAACCCGACGTGGGGCTTGATCCCAGGTCACCAGGATCAGGCCCCGGGCTGAAGACAGTGCTAAGCTGCTGAGCCACCCAGGCTGCCCCAGATAAAGCACTTCTGATAGATCTTTGACTTTTCTCTCTCATACTCCATACCCAGTCAGTTGAGAAATCTTATTGTCTATATTTTCACAATATATCCAGAATTTGAGTTCTTCTTATGATAGCCCCTGCTATTCCTAGTCCAGGCCACCATTTTTTTCTCTCTGGCATTATTGCAACAGCCTCTCCAGTTGTATTCTACAGTTCATATTCAACACAGCAGCTGGATGGAGACTTTGCAAATGAAAGTCATTTTAGGTCATTTCTCTGCTAAACCTTCTCAGTGGCTCCTCTTATCTCACTGAGTGCAGAAGCCTTACACAATTTGGCTCCTTCACCTCTGTCTTGGTCCCCTGCTTCCCTTCCTCTAGCCCACTCCATGCCCACCACACTTTCTATTCTTGGACATGCCTGTGTTCATGCTTCCTCCTCAGGGTCTTTGCACTGACTCTTTTTTTATCTGATATGTTCTTCTTCCTGTTGTCGACATAGCAGATTCCCTCACCTCCTTCATATCTTCACTCACATGTCACCTTCATAAGGAAGAATATCCTGACCATTTGTTAAAATTGCATCCTTCCCTTCCTAGCCTGTAACTGGCACTCATAATTTCCTTAACTATCTCTCTTCTCTCTCTCTGTGTAGTACATATCAGCTTCTAAGATAACCATTACTTATCATGTTTATTGACCCTCCCTCCCCCAATTAGAGATTAACCAGATCAGGGTTTTTCATTTGTTTTGCTTACTAATGTATCCAGGTACCCACTACAGTACTTGGCACATGTCAGATGCTCAGTAAATGGATGGGTGGATGAATCAGCACGTAAGGCCGTAGTAGTGAATGAGATTATTATGGAGGACCTGTGGATGTAGAGGACCAAATGCCTGGATCTGCCTTTAATCAATAACAGAAGAAGTAGTAATAACCTAGAAGTTATTACTTCAGATATTTGGAGAGCATAATCCAAAAATCAGTTGCAGAAAATAATATCCAAAGAGGATTGCCTGAATGATATATGGCCTATGCATTCTTCTTGATATTCTGATTTTAATCTTTGGATTAAGCTAAACTGTCAGCTGCGTATCTAGGACAGTGTTATAGCTCCCTTTAGAACTGTTTTTATTTTATTGAGCTTTGGCTTTTCACCATTAGCCTACCACAAAAGACATTATTTTAAAAATCCTATAAGACTTTATTATATTGTTGAATTTATTATATTATTGAGGATGATGTTCTATGTATAAGAAAGTACTCTCTTTAAATCAGGACCAATGAGATAAAATCTCCTTTGAATCTAATAATAGTAGTCACTGTGATTTTTTGAACAACTGGTTTGATTTTATTTTGTGGGGATTGTATTTTATGTTAATAAGTTTACCACTTTTTTTCATTTGTTATTTATTTTTAGGATTTTATTTATTTATATGAAAGAGAGAACATTTGCATATGTCAGTGGAAGGGGGCAGAGAGGAAAAAACAGATTCCCCTTTGTGCAGGGAGCCCCACTTGGGGCTTGATCCTAGGACTTCAGGATCATGATGTGAGCTAAAGACAGTTAGATGCCTAACCCGACTGAGCCACCCAGGCGCCCCTCTTTTTTTTTTTTTTTTTTTTTTTAAACCAGTGGTTTTAGGCGCCTGGGTGGCTCAGTGGTTGAGTGTTTCCTTTGGCTCAGGTCATGATCCTGGGGTCCTGGGATCGAGTCCCATATCAGGTTCCCCATAGGGAGCCTTCTTCTTCCTCTGCTTATGTCTCTGCCTCTCTCTCTTATGAATAAATAAAATCTTAAAAAAAAAAAAACAGTGGTTTTTTAGTTTTTAGTATTTTTTTTCAGTTTTGCAGTCACCACAATCAATTTTAGAACATTTCATCACCCCCAGAAGAAACTCTGTGCCCTTTAGCTATTACTCCCAAATCTCCCTATCACCCTTCGTCTTAGACAATCACTAATCTATTTTGTCACTGTACATCTGCCTGTTCTGGACATTTCATTTAAGTGGACTTGTATAACATGGTCTTCTGTGTCTGGCTTTTTTCACATAATGTTTTCAAGGTTTATCCACATTGTAGCATGTGTCAGTATTTTGTTCCTTCTAATACCACATTTTGTAATCTGCTTACCAATTGATGAGTGTTTGGATTGTTTCCACTTTTTTGGCTATTAATGAGTGATAGCCCTGAATAATTGTTTGCAAGTTTTTCCATGGAATTGTGTTACTTTCAGCTGGGTAAGTGTCCAGGAATGGAATTGCTGGGCCAAATGGTAACTCTGTGTTTAACTCTTGAGGACTGCTAGACTGTTCTCCAAAGTGGCTTGGCCATTTTTCATTCCCTACAGTATCTTTGCCAACCGATATTATCTGACTTTTTGATTCTGGCCATTCTACTGGGTATGGAGTGGTATCTAATTGTGGTTTTGATATGCATTTCCACAATGAATAATGATATGTTGCTTTCTTTTCATGTGTTTATTTGCCATTTATAGATCTTGGTTGGAAAAATGTCTGTTCAGAATCTTTTGCCCATTTTGTAATTTTTTTCTTTTTGTTAATGAGTTTGCAATAGTTTTTAATTTTTTTAATTTTATTTTTTTTCTAAAGATTTTATTTATTTATTCATGAGAGAGACAGAGAGAAAGAAAGGCAGAGACATTGGCAGAGGGAGAAGCAGGCTCCATGCAGGAAGCCTGACGTGGGACTCGATCCCAGGTCCCTAGGATCAGGCCCTGGGCTGAACGCAGCGCCAAACCAGTGAGCCACTCGGGCTGCCCTGCAATAGTTTTTAAATATATTCTAGATACAAAGCTCTTATCAGATAAATAATTTGCAAGAATGTTCTGTTCTTTTGGTTATCTCTTCATTTTCTTGATAGTGTTCTTAAATATAAAAGATTTTAATTTTGATTTAATCCTGTTTAACTTTTTATTGTTTCTTGTGCTTTTGGTATCATATCTAAGAAACCATTGCCTACTCCAGATCATGAGGTTTTACTTCTTTTTTTTTCTCAGAGTTTTATAGTTTTAAAAAGCTCTTATATTTAGATCCGTGAGCCATTTTGAATTTTTTTGTGTATGTTGTGAGGAAGAGGTCCAACTTCATTCTTTTGCATGTGAATGTCCCGTTGTCCCAACAGCTTTTGTTGAAGAGATTATTTTTTTCATTGAGGGTCTTAGCACCTTATAAAAATCAGTTGACCATAGATGTATGGGTGTATTTCTGGGCTCTCAGTTCCATTCTGTGATCTATAAATCAACCTTACTACTTTTTTTGTCCTTTTTTTTTTGGTCTACTAGTAAACTTAAAAGCCCAATGCGAAACTTTCTGGCAAATGTGTAGGAACCTCAGGGATGGGATTAGTGTACTCACGTCCCCCTTAGCTACCTAGTTCCCTACTCCTGGGTTTCTTTCTTTCTTTCTTTTTTTTTTTTTTTTATTCCTGGGTTTCTTTGCATGTGCTCTATTAAAAAATCTTTTTTTGAAATGAAGTGTGGGATGTTAATAACTATGCTATCCTTACACTTCAGGTTTTATTAATCAGTTCTAACTGAAGGGTGGCTAATTTATACATTACACTTTTGTCAGCTAAAACATGTGAAATTTCTGTTAAATATCTTAAATGTTTCCCCCTGTCAAATTATTATTATCAGCTGATGTTGTTGCCTTTTTATTTACTTGGAATTCAGATAATTTCTAAGATTAGCACCTATTTGGCTGCTTGGCTGTTTCTGTCATTAAAAACTTTATTTCCCCCCTGCATCTTAAATGATTATGATTATGTATACTAAAAGTGTGTTGAATATAATTTGGTGCTATGTTCAGAGAACTGTAAATGTTTATACCTATTTATTCAGTCATCCCATTTCCAAGTATCTAGCCTAAGGAATAACGCTAAATATAGAAATGTGCACACTTACCAAAAGTTTACCACACCTAATTCATAATTGTAAAAAATAGAAAATAATTGGCATGTCTTAGAGTGAGGAATAGATATTAGCTATATTATGGCCACTGAATGTACTATTCTGTACCTGTTTTTTAAATGAAGGTAATAATGATCATTTAGTGACTTTAAAATTAATGTCTTATAATGATAGGTAAAAGAAGCACTGTGTGAAACAGATGTACTAAATAGAGTTTAAGAAAATACACAAATGGCAATTGTATTTAAGTATAAATGTATCATTCTTTTGTATGTTTTTGGTTTTAAAACCTGGGATTATTGAAATTTCTAATTCTCATAGGAATCTTTCTCTCCCCCTCCCCCTTTCAGATGTGAATCTGGTTACACTGGACAGCACTGTGAAAAGACGGACTTTAGTATTCTCTATGTTGTGCCAAGTAGGCAAAAGCTCACTCATGTTCTTATTGCAGCAATTATTGGAGCTGTACAGATTGCCATTATAGTAGCGATTGTCATGTGCATAACAAGGTAAGTAATGACCTAAGAAATACCAACCTTCAGTTAGAGATGGGTAGCTATTAAATTAAAGAACCTTGAAGCACACTGAAAATGATAGATGCTTTAAGTCCTCCAGTCTATTAGGAAAAAAATCCTAAAATTAGTTCCCTAAGGTTTCTGTGTAGGTCTGGCCTCTCCTTATCTTGCTTCCTTAGAATATGGGCACAAACTCATTCTCAGGGTTACATGGATAGCTAGGCTGCAGGCAGAAGGAGCATGAGAATATTCAGTAGCATGCAGGAAATTAGGGATCTTAGAACTGCATTGAGGGATGATGATGGTAGTAGCAGAAGGACCATGCCCAAAATTTTTAAACCTCTGAAGAACTGGAAGGTGTTTATGCCCTAAGAATATACTTTATCCACAGTAAATATAATAAGAAAGGAAGAAATCAGAGATAAAAGAAAACTACTTTTCTTATTCTATCGTTGTCTTAACATTACTTCATTTTCTGGAATACAATCGTAAGGAACCTTTAAAATTTTCCGTCATAACTAAAACCATTGGTGTTTATTATAACTAAACTCCAAATTAAAAGACATACTTGGATTACAATGGGCGTAAAATGGGTATTTTCCAAACTGAGTGGAAACGTGTAAGTCAGAGATGAACAGGACCCAAGAAAAGTCAGACTAAATCCAATTCATATTGTTCTGCTTCCCAGTGTCATGTCTTTTCATCTTGCTTGGCTCTTCCTATCTCCTTTAAGATTTGGTTCAGAAGTTCCATAAACATCATCTCTGTACTTTTCTGCATTATTCTGGGCAGAGAATTGGAGCATATCAAACACAGATATTGGCAGGCCATCATGGATTTATGGCTCTTCTATCTAAGATCTGGATAGAAGCCAGACCTTCAATACTCTAAGCCATCTGGAGCTGAAATGATAAATCTAGAAATGATTAAAAAAACGTTCTCTGAGTAGCGGGTATTTTTCATAAAATTTAGGTGCTAAAGTCAGTGGCCTTTATTCCACAGAACAGATGATCTGCCCTTAGGCAAGACTACTGAGAATAAAATTGGGCAATAGATTAAAATAGGGATGATAGTGATGTGAAAAATAACAGTAGAAAGGGAAAATAGAAGCAACCCATGTAACAGCTGGGCTGCCTGTGGCCATTTAATATAGGCTTAGAGGTTAGGTAATTTGCCTGTGGTCATTACTGTGCCTAGTAAGTGGAAGTGCCTGGATTTGGATTAAGTGCTGCCTCATTTCCAAACCATTCCTCTTTCCACGGAACCATCAAGAGGATGGTCCATGTTGAGTCATATGAGGAAGTGTATTTGCCAAGTATGACCATTGCATGGGAGCAAGTTTCAAACTTGATTTTGTTAGTGACAGGGCTTTTGGATAGAGTTGAGGAGATAACTTGAAATGAATCCTTTTTTTTTCAGACCATTGATCTGAGTGTCATCTGCAAAATTTTACTGGAGAAGAGAAAACATGATGTCAGGGGAACCATATAGGATATTAATTATTCTAGTAAAGCAGGAGTTGAGTAATAAATTATATGGAGGGTGAGAGATAGAAATAAGGTAAAGATGAGGGAAGTTTTTGAGGCTCAGTGAAAGTGCCATCTTTAAGAAGATCAAAGGATGTTCGAATCAGCAGGAAGCAACTTTGAGTCAACCCCTTCCATTCTAGAGAAGTAAGGAAATTTGAAGGTCTGGATGGGGGAAGTACCTTACTCTAGATCATGGAGGTAGTTAAGCCGTTTTACAAATCCTAATCCAGCCTTTTATCCTGCTCTTTGCCTCTGTTCTCAGTGTGCTATAATTTTCTACATTCTAATTCTACTAAGTTAAAATTACTGACAGGTATTTTTTCAAGTTCATGCCTTCTAGCTGATATCCCAGATTCATTTACTGCCTTCACAGACACTTCCAACGTCAGAATGTTTTTGTAAACATGTTATATTGTCTTCACTGCCCACTGGCTCTGTGACTGAAGGGGGTCATCTCCTTGAATTTTATCATACATCTCTCCTTGAGGCCTGTCTTTTTATTGTGTTGTTTTTTCCCCTCAAATGTTTTGCTTCTTGACTTTAGAATATTATAATTATGTACTTGGACTTAGCTTCACTGAATTTTTAAGGAGTGTCTTTCCCACACAGTCCATTATGGGACAGCTGTTTTATCCCATAAACTGGCTGGTGGTTGTTACATGCGAGGAATCTCCCTTTCAAAGGATGTTCCCACTGACTCACTTATCAAGACTGCAAGAGTAAAACTTTGTTCTTTTATGCTTGGAATCTTCTTTCATATTTTTAGACACTTAGAATGACAGAAGAGCAGGGACCTCAAACATTATCCTAGTCAAACCCCTTTATTTCATAGATGACAAAACCATGGCGCCAGGAAGTTAGAACTTTTCCAATGTCATGGTGAATTGGTGACAGTTAAAGAGGTTTGCTTGGCCTCTCAACTGTGAAATGGAGATGATTTCATCATTGTCTACCTCAAAGTGTTTTTAGGAGGATTAGTGAGATAAAATTTATGAAATACAGTATGTGAAATGAAAGTGTTACCGTCAAGGCTTTCAGGTCAAGGCAAAGCAGTGCTCTTTGAAACTGAATTAAAAACATGGAACTTAGGAGTACTCCATGCCACAAGACTTTCTTTAGATTAAATTATAAATTCCTCGCTGGCAGAGATTTTAGAGGTTGGTCCAACTTTTAATATTTCGCATACAGGAAATGGATGTTGCACAGCTAGTTTTTAGCAGAGCTTAAGCTCAAAATGACCAGAATTCATCTCAGTGCCTTTGCACCACATTACATACCTCAGCCCTTGGTGCATAATAAGATCTCATAAGTTTGGATTCTGATGGACAGGCATAAGAGCAGTTACAGCAAGTGAGATTTATACTACCATGGAGAACAAGTACAGTAGAACCAAGGACTGTCCCTTACCCCCAGCATGACAGTTCTTTATTGGGTTCTGTGGTCAAGCAGGATGACTTCTTTTGAGTCAGTGTCTAAAATCACTAAGCATTTCTTGTGTGTTTGTTCCTGTGCATGCACACCTGTTCCTAATTACTCCTTCATCCAAGCTGTTCTTGTCACTTTGCGGGTGTCATCATGCTCAGGAGACATATATAGGCCAGAATCCTTTCAACTGCCCAAGGTTTATGTGTTATTAGTCACTGTGGCTAGGGAGCTGCCAGGCCAGAGGAAGGACAAGGATTCCTCTCAGGGAGGCATAGGCAGCAATAGAGACCCGGTAGTGAACTTTGCTTTTGCTCACACCTGCTGTACCTAGCCCTCTCACCTCCCAGCTCTGTAGGGAAGAGAGCAGTCTGACATGTTGGTCCTCAGCTTGTCTTGCATCAAACAGCATCCTGTTTCCCAATATGGCTTTGTGTGTGAAATCTGTATGACTTTGGAAACGTTTGAAATATCTTAAACAAAACGACGTTTTTCTTTTTTTTTTCTTTTATTTTCAACAGAAAATGCCCTAAAAACAACAGAGGACGGCGACAGAAGCAAAACCTAGGTCATTTTACTTCAGATACGTCATCCAGAATGGTTTAACTGATGACTTTTATATGTACACTAACCATGTGATGTACATTTATTATGTCTTTTTTTAAAGAATGGAAATATTTATTTCAGAGGCCTTATTTTTGGACATTTTTAGTGTAGTACTGTTGGCTCGTATTTAGAATATTCAGCTACAACAGTTTTGGACTGTTTAGTAGTCTTTGTTTTATGTTTTTAAATACAGAAATTGATTTCACAAATTTATACCACATGGTAATTCTAAGACTTGTTCTTTACCCATGGAATGTAATATTTTTGCAAAGAAGGACCACTTCACAAATGGTTATAAAGTCATACCCACTTCTTCCACAATGACCACAACAAATGACCAAGCATGAACTAAAGGTAAAGATGTTTACAGATTACTTTTCTTACAAAAAAAAGATAAAAAATCTAGAAGACACTGTGTTTAAATAGACATTTAAATGTTTTTGAGATTTAGTAACTGATTTTTTAGACACTGCCTATCGCATGACCTGTAAAGCTGTGTGTGTTAGATGTAAAATATTTATAAGCTGTATGGATTGGAATTTGATTATTCCTCTCTTTGAAAAAATAATTCTGATAATTTGGAAAAGTATCTGGTAGCAAAGTTGGAACAGATCATTGGAAAGTAGATTTAGATATTGTGAGAATTGTCTGTTTAACAAACAGATTGGAATAAAGCCTACTCGATCAGTTAAACTACTTTAATACACATTCATTTTTAAGAAATATTTGTTTTAACATAAACAAATTGTATCAGTGTTCGTGAATAAAATACAAAAATGATTGTTAATGATTGGTGCTCTTAAGGTGAGCTTAAAAATTATCTAAGACCTCTATCCAAATTTGTCCTGTAGTAATAGCTGTATTAATAGATTGTTGGTGTTTAAAGATCTGAAATGTGAGTAGAATGTATTCAGCTGTTTAACATGTAGTTTAGATATTTGGAAGTATGCATGTAGAATTTAAGAATATGTTCAAAAATAAATATTAATTTTAATATTTTGTTTGGAAAAGCATGTTATAATATAATGTTTTCACTATATGGCCTCTGTTTTGGTGTATTTATTTACCACATTCTTTGATATTGATGAATCAGTACATTTAATATGTGAAGTAGAGAAAGATTTCAGTTCAGAATTCCCCTTTGCTTTTACAAATACTGCTTGAAATTATCTAAAGGCAGAAGCTTCCCTCAACATTCAGCATTTGTTTTTTTGGTCATTTGGCTCCTTGGCTTATTATTAGTAACATGGTGGCTTTGGGGAACTTTTTTTTTTTTTTTTTTTTTTTTTTAAGCTTTCCTCTTCTCTCCACACAGTCTTATTTGAGTCCATTAGTCAGTCACCAAGCATGTCTGGAACAGTACCCAGTGCTCTGCAAGGGTTCATATTGCAGAACAGTCATGTGTGGGTATTTGTAGTTATAAATACTTGACCAGTCTCCAGGGGTGGGGTTTCCAACCCTTTAAACAACCCTGTTGCCTGTTATCAAGCTAACTTTTTACTCTTAGTGCCAGAATTGATTGTGGTGGGACATCTTTCACTGAGAAATAACTAAAATGGAACATAATGAGTCTGCTTCCAATGCTGATAAAATCCACCAGAATCGCCTGTCAAGCATTACAGAAGACGAAGACCAAGACGCTGCTCTTACCATTGTGACGGTGCTGGACAAAGTAGCCACCATTGTGGACAGTGTGCAGGCAAGCCAGAAGAGACTAGAGGAAAGACATAGGGAAATGGAAAATGCCATAAAATCTGTCCAGATTGACCTGTTGAAGCTTTCCCAGTCACACAGCAATACAGGCTATGTCATTAACAAGTTGTTTGAGAAAACTCGAAAAGTCAGTGCTCACATTAAAGATGTGAAGGCCCGGGTGGAGAGGCAACAGGTTCATGTGAAAAATGTTGAATCCAAGCAAGAGGAAATAATGAAAAAAAACAAATTCCGTGTGGTGATCTTCCAGGTAAGCTTGCTACTTTTGCATTTGGCTTGATTCCTGTAGAATCTTAATATCCTTGAATTGCCAACCATTTGTATCAGAAGTTTCTGGCATCACATCATAACTATTGTATATATTCATGGAGTAGAGTTCTGTATTAGCGAGAATCCCAGGATAAAGCCATTTCTATGTTCTCTCATGTACTATATCCTATCAGTATTTTGAGTTTCCCAACCATTTTGTGTAATATGAACTGTGGATCATAACTTAGGCTATTTCTTGACTTTGAAACTTAATATTGGTAAGGCTCTTCCAGCATATTAGCCATATTAGCATGATGCCCTTTCAAAGACTGAGAATGTTAGTTCCAGAAGATATATAAGAAGCTTCTAGTTTAAAACACCTCTTTGTTGTATAAAAAAAGAAACTGAGGACCAGGAGTCCCACAGTGTGGTTTTCCCCTTTATTATGGAGAGAGCCTGGAAATCCTTAAACAGTAAAATGTAAACTTTTCAGAATATTATTTGTTGGCATTTTTACATGTGATTTTATAGGTAAGTTACAGTCATAGTAAGAAAAACTATTTCTTAAATAATCAGGCAGTTTTTATAGTTGTTACAGTTTTACAGATGTTGGAGTCATATAAGTAATTGCTTATATTTGATTACAAAGTCTTTTGACTCAGCTTATTTAATATAGTAGTTTTAGTGTGACATTGCGTCTTGTGCTAAGTTCCTATGTTTCTCTGCATTTGGCATTCATATTTTTTTAAATAGGAACACATCCATGGCAAAATGCATAATATCTATATTTTAAAACTTACATATCAAAAGGAAAAAGTTGAACACTCTTCCTGTGGTAGAAAAATGGGAAAGTCGTTATCAGACCATTTACAAAAGACAAAATAAATGATCAGAATTCCACTTGTGCCCATTTGAGTATTTTCAATTATTAAAACATATACTCAGAGTTTAAGGGTAAAAAAAGCCAGGTACTTTCATATGCTGGTGGCAGTATTAACTGGTATAACATTTCTGGAGGGAAGTTTTGGTAGTATGTTATTAAGAACCTTTACAAACCTTCTGGCCCCAACATTTCATGTCAAAGGATTTTTCTAAGCATGAAATCAGGAATGTGTGCAGGGATATTCACTTTTGTACATACATATATATTCAGTGTTATCACAGTGTATTTTAAAAATGGATGGATACCCTGTGCATAGGAAAAAAACCTCGAAGAGTAAAAACAAAATGAAATAGGAATGCAGTTGGATTACGTAGGCAGATATTTGTAAGGCACTAGAGATATGGGCCACAGCTCCCCACAGCATTCTTCACACGTTAGACAGTTTTCCACAGTGGTCTGTTGACTGATGAAGTTACCCTGGGATGGCAGAGTAGTATTTTGGATCTGTTTTTAAGAACCTTGTTTTACTTAAGAAAAAGAGGCCAGTCCCAGTATTAGTGTATGTAATGGGGATCTAGATTTGGTATTAGAGAATGTAGGATCCATTCTTCAGTTCCCTTTCCAAGGGCATTAGCTGGAATGGGTTATGTCGTACCCTTCACTTGCACGGGGCATGCCAGGAAACATTCTTGGTATCTGACATTTCTCCTATGAACCAGTTACCAATCAAAATTTACAAAGGCTAGAAGAAAGAAGTTTCTGAAATGTTCTAATTGACTCTTGTCTATTGACATCAAATTTTTTTTTTTTACAGTTAAGATTATTTTCTATATTCACCTTTTTATTCCCTGAAGCTTGTTATTTTTTCTCTTTGATTTCCTATAGTTGAAAAAGTTGAAGATAGTGAAAAAGCTACTTAGAGGTGCTAATTTAAGTCAGATCTCATTCCTTGTAAGATACAATGCTGTGAAGTTTTATGAAATTAGGTTGTTCGGAGGAAGCAGTAGTTTGTCAGTAAGCAGCTGCTATTTTTTATAACGGTAGAGCTTGTAGAGAAAAGATGAAGGTAAAAACAATGGATTTGATGATTCATTAGCTGTTAGAACACTATACAGTATGTACATGGTTATACTTAGTTAAAATTAGTTCTTATACTTCATTCTCATAGTTAATGTATATAAGTGGTTATACTGAGATCACTTGTCCTACTGAAATTAACTGGAAGCTGGGATAATTCAGCTATAGTGTATTTTCATTTCCATTTGGGTTTTTTCTCAAAAGTTTTCCCTGGCTACATCTTTATCTCCCATAGTTGTATATGGCTTAGCTTTCACCTAATCCTGGATATTGGCATTAAAAAAATTATCTGCTCTTTTTTATACAATTGTGATTTCTCTTTGAACATACTTTTTCACCTCGATAACCTTCTCATTGCAAGCCAGCAGTCATACTGTCTCTTCTAACAATTTTGCTTACAAACCACATGCTTGTAGTTACCAAATGAGATATTTGGCCATTCCCTAATGATAAGTCCTGGACTTCTATATATTCAAAAGTCCCTTAGCTATGTCTCTTTAATACTCAATCAAAGCCACTCTGATTACTCTGACGATAGTACTTGTTTTGTTACAAAAATGATTTTACCTGGACTTTTACATAAAAAGATATATAACAATTATTTGGAAATCAACTATAACTCAATCCCATAATCTTCAGTGATCACTATTTATTTATTTATTTATTTATTTATTTATTTATTTATTTATTTTTTAAAGATTTATTTATTTATTCATGAGAGACACACAGAGAGAGGGGTAGAGACACAGGTAGAGGGAGAAGCAGGCTCCATGCAGAGAGCCCGACGTGGGACTTGATCCCTGGTCTCCAGGATCACGCCTTGGGCTGAAGGCAGCATTAAACTGTTGAGCTACCAGGCTGCCCTGATCATTATTTAAAAAAAAAAAAATTTTTTTTTATTCATTTGATAGCACGAGCAGAGGGGAGAGGCAGAGGGAGAGGGAGAAGCAGACTCCCCACTCAACAGGGAGCTCGACTCAGGGCTTGATACCAGGACCCTGAGATCATGACCTGAGTTGAAGGCAGAGGCTTAACCACCGATGTGCCTCAATCTTCAATTATTATTATTATAGTATATTCATCATTAACTCATGGTATCTCTGACTTAATAGGAATTGCGACAAATATTTCCATGTAACAAGTAATTTCTCTGATTCTACCTGTGTTTTGTTTTTAAGCCTGATTTTGTTTAATTCATGCAATTGAAGAGAAGGGTATGTGATTTCTGAGTTAAGCTATATCTGATTTCTTCACACTAAGATTGTGAGGTTTTCCCCCCTACTAAGCAGTAATTATTCTTTGGCTCCTTCCTATTCTAATTATACCTTCTCAGGCCATACTAACTCACTTGGTGTTGCTGAGCTACTCCCTGCAGCAGGTGTCAGGAAAGGAGAGGAATAATTTTGCTGCTTCGCACTGATTCATCAGAGAGCTAGCTATGAGACGCCCACCTGCCTTTTCTTCCCCCTTTTTTTTTAACTGCTAGACTTTCCAATCCTGTAGCCAAAGAATTTGATTTTAAGCAAGTATCCAAAGAAATGAGGTTCTAAGGACCTTCTTGACTGTCAAGCTGATGGGTTTTAGAGTAAACCTATTTCTTACATACTTATTAATATTTTTGATTGAGCAAATTTAATCTGGATCTTAAGTAGGAGCATAGTTTCTTTTAGAAATTTTAGCTCATGGATTCCCTTAAAATCTCATGATCCTTAAATTTTGCCTGTTTAGTTTTGGAAATAATCCCTAAATAGTAAGATGGATTTCTCTAGCAGCTGTGTTTCTGGGCTGGTTATCAGGGGTCCCCAGTGTCTGTCTAGATTGGTTCCCAAATCCAGTCCTCATCCTTATCCTTTTACACATCTGACATTGTTAGTCCCTCCTTCTCTTCTTAAAGCTTCTTTTCCCTTGGCTCCTGGAGGTGCTACTTTCTTGGATTTCCTCTTGCCTCACTGGCTGATAGTTCTCCTTTTTTGTTCTTTGACATCTTTTCCTTTTTATCTAGAGGTTCAAAAAGTGTTGTATGTAGAGGTGTGTACCTATCATTCTGGTGTAAATTGGAGAAAGAATTAGCTTCTTGGGGGGACGTTGGGGACATTTAAATTGGTTCTCAAAGATTTTGTTGACAGAACTGAGAAGAAGTGAAAGGCATTAAAAGTAATGAAAGAAAAAGGTAGTAAAAAAAATATACAAAGGCATGAAGAGATGAAAACATTGTGTTTGAGGAGCAGAGAGCGATTACACAATACATTGTACACAATACTCTGTGTACACAATACACAGTCTGTTGCTAGACTGGAAAGTAAGTTTAGCTCAAACTGAAGAGCCTTCTAATCTTACTATCTTTCTTGTGATGTTGATAAGTTCCCAAAAGTTTTACAGTAGAGAAAGGATGTGTACAGAGCTATACTTTAGAAATATTTCCCAGGAAATATTTAGGTGATGCTTTGGAGGTAAATGTATTATTTCAAAAAGTTCAGGCTTGAGATGACAGGGACCTGAACTAAGACATTGGTAGAGGCAAGGAGGAAGGAGGAGGGGGCAGGAGTTATTTTTTTTTTAATTTTTATTTATTTATTTATGATAGTCACAGAGAGAGAGAGAGGCAGAGACACAGGCAGAAGGAGAAGCAGGCTCCAGGCACCGGGAGCCCGATGCGGGATTCGATCCCGGGTCTCCAGGATCGCGCCCTGGGCCCAAGGCAGGCGCCAAACCGCTGCGCCACCCAGGGATCCCGGGCAGGAGTTATTAAGCAGGGTTATCACCAGTGCTTGGTGACCCATGGGATATGGGTTGAAAGGAGAGGAAATACTTGGGTTGAAAATTCTGAGATTTCTATTTGGGTGGCACCTGGAGGGGGTTTGGTGCTGAGAGGCCCAGGAAAAGGAGCAGCTGTGGAGAGGATGGAGACGATGCTGTGTGGACCTTAATTTTTAGACATGTTAAATTTTTAAAAAATGTATTTATTTAATCTAATCTAATTAATGAATTTATTTATTTTAAAGTAGGCTCCACATCCTGCATGGAGCCCAATGCAGGGCTTGAACTCACAACCCTGAGATCAAGACCTGTGCTGAGGGGCATCTAGGTGACTCAGTTGGTTAAGCATCTGGCTTCGACTCAGGTTATGATCGCAAGGTCCTGGGATCAATTCCAGTGTCAGTCTCCCTGCTCAGTGGGAACCTGCTTCTCCCTGTCCCTCTGTCCTTCCCCTTCCCCCCACTTGTGTTCTCTTGTTCTCTCTCTCAAATAAATAACATCTTTATTTAAAAAACAACAACAACAAGAGTTGGATGCTTAACGGATTGAGGCCCCCTGGTGACTCTGGACGTGTTAAGTTTGAGGTGTCCCTGTTACGTCCAGGTGAGGTCTGTCTGTCATATAGAATTGTGTCACCATCTTAGGAGAAGGGGAGAGGTGAAAATATTTGTGAGTTTGCTTACTATTGGATCTGAGGGGAGGAGTGGGTCAGGTTGCTCTGGTTGAGCTTGGGAGACGAAGCAACAAGAGATAAGGAGAGAGAAACCCTGAGAAAAACCAACAGTTGAGGCACAGGCGGAGGCTGCATAGCCTGTGGAGGAGATGGAAAAGGTGGGGCCAGAAGGTAAAAGAACTGATAACCTAATGTGCTTTTTCTCTTTCTCTCCTTCAGGAGGAGATTCGGTGTCCAACATCCCTGTCTATTGTCAAGGACAGAAGCCTAACTGAGAATCAAGAGGTCGAGGACGATGTCTTTGACCCTCCAATAGATCTATCTTCAGACGAAGAATATTATGTGGAAGAAAGCAAATCTGCCAGGCTTAGAAAGTCAGGCAAGGAGCGCATTGACAATATCAAAAAGGCATTTTCCAAAGAAAACATGCAGAAGACACGGCAAAATTTTGACAAGAAAGTGAACAGAATTAGAACTAGAATAGTGACCCCGGAGAGGAGAGAAAGGCTAAGGCAGTCAGGAGAGAGGTTAAGGCAGTCAGGAGAGAGGCTGAAACAGTCAGGTGAAAGGTTTAAGAAATCCATTTCTAATGCAGCTCCCTCAAGGGAAGCTTTTAAGATGCGTAGCCTTCGGAAAGCGAAGGACCAAACCGTGGCGGGCGACGTGGAGGAGGTCAGGGAGATGGGTGTGGACATCATTGCCAGGAGTGAGTCTCTGGGTCCCATCAGTGAGATCTACACTGATGAGCTCAGTGAAACAGACCATGAGGAGGCCAGGGCGGCGTATCCTCCCAGAGAAGGGGGAGAGATTTCAACCCCTGAGCCTTTAAAAGTTACTTTTAAACCCCAGGTGAAAGTGGAGGATGATGAGTCTCTTTTGCTAGATTTAAAGCAGTAATCATAAAGAGGAACTAAGCATATTATAAATATAAATCTCTTTAATCACAGGTTCTAGTTTAAATGATACAGTCATTTACATTGATAGCGTAGTATAGTCATTTACTTTATACAATAGTCATGTATATGTGTCTATAGGAAAACATGGATGACACGGCTGGTTTCATTTCTGATGTTTAAAATTTTAAAGGTAATACAAGTATTCTCTACATTTCCTTATAACTTCCTTTTTCTCCCCTGGGCTTGTATGATTCTATCAACTCTCTTTTATGTCATTCTTATGGCAGCTGTGGATTTTTAAGTTCTTTTCTCTTACCCAGCAGGAAAGTAGTTTCCTAGTGAGGGCCAATTAGGTGTTTGGTGTCTAAAACATAGGAAGGGCAATTTGTAGCCATCATTTGCAAGTGAACTTTCAGTTTTGGTCTAGATGGATGTTGTGGCCAAGCTCAAAGGGGAATAACCCATGTGGATTATATCATCCATATGTTCAAATAGATTCATCAGTAAATTAGTAGTCACACTTCTTTTTGATGCTTTTGCTTAAAAAAAAAATGAAGTTCTGGACTTGAGCATTTGATCTGGCATTATAGCTCTGTTATACCAAGCCCCTCGGCAAGACACCTGCTAATACGCTCATCAGTAAAATGGAGAGTGTTAGTCTATCCCATCTCAGAAGACTGTTGTGAAGATCAAAGGAAATGTTATACATTCTGGGGGTACAGGGAGCAAGCACATTCAGAGAAAACAAACCCCACTGGTTCCTCAGGAACAGAATTGTAATAATTACACCTTCTAAAAAAGACTTGAGCACCAAGCATTGAGGACCTAGGTTGGACCAGAAGCTCAAGTTGGTCTTCAGAAGCCTTTTCATAGACTAAGGGATAAAAAATATTTGAGTAACATCTTTTTCTGTCAAAGACTAAAATCCAACCTTGGGTAGGGTCTTAAAATGCTTTCTGGAAACTCCTTTTCTAATTTTCTGTTGATTTAGATCTATGGTAGACTAGAGCAATCTTTGGGCAGCATGAAGTGTAAAACTATGACTGTGTGCTTTCAAGAGGATTTTCTAAAATCTTTCCTGATGCAATGGGTTTGGAAATGGCCTCATGTTTCTTTTTTCCAGAGTGAACCCCTCAGGGCCTGCCTGTCCAAAACAGTGATCATAGGAATTCATCATTGCTGGTTTGGGAGGAAGCCAGATTGCACTTAACCATTAGCTTTATATCTAGCCAATCTGGAAGTAGATATTATTGCTGACATGAAAAATTGTCATACTGGTTCTGCACTTCTGGTATGTTTAAATCTCCATTTTTTTGTAATGGGGAAGAAATGATGGAATTGTTGAGTTTGAAGAGTGTAGACAAGCAGCTGTCAGATCAATTTTGGGCGCTCATATCGTATTTAAAAATTGTAATCAACTTACACAGACAGATACAAATAAGCTATAGAGTATTTGACTTGGTTACCCAGATATTTGGGTTTGGGAGTTTGATTCAGTATCATTTCCTTCTTCACTCTACATGAATACATAAAATCATGAATTGTTCATCTCGATTATCTTTTTATATTGAAAACTAAAGTGTTTACAACATTGTTTGAAAAGAATAATTTAAAAAATGTTATAGTTTAGAAAGAGCTTGGATGCCTAGTCACGTATTCCCTTAAAGCCATTATAAATTTGAATTTTAAAAAGGTAAAGTTTGATGTTGGTATCCTATTTATAAATATTTTTACTAATAATGCAAATAACATGGCATGAATTTGATATAGTAACCCTTCTTGTTATAGATATGTTTTGAATTTAAGAAGAATATGAGAAGTTATAAGCTTTTTCTTTTTTCTAGCCCTACACAGAGTAAATATCATTGGGGCTAAAATATTTTTCTGCAGATATTACTACCAAGGAATTTTTGTAGTTTGTTTGCTTACTGACCTTATTATGTCACCAGGCTTAACATTATGGAATATATAGATACATTTGAGTTTTGATGTGGAAAACATTATAACCTGGTCAGCTCTTCATCGTGGTAAGACTTCGTACAACCCCAGAAACACAATTTTATGTAACTAGAGATTCATTGAAGCGTTATACTGCTTTCTTAGTTCCAGGATTTTCCCCTCCAAATCACTTTTGTGTCTTGACATTTTTCACCATATAGAGTATTTCTCAATTCCACATTCATAATTGTTTCTCTTTTCACCTTCTGTTTTCTTAATGTAAAGAATG
Organism: Canis lupus baileyi; assembly: GCF_048164855.1. Classification (NCBI taxonomy): domain Eukaryota; kingdom Metazoa; phylum Chordata; class Mammalia; order Carnivora; family Canidae; genus Canis; species Canis lupus. The sequence goes on from NC_132847.1 coordinate 59,282,116, forward strand.
TCTATTTATTATAGGCTATAAAATCATGCATTGCCATTTAATGCAAAGAATATTCTAGTCAATGTTCCTTATTTCAGAAGTTTCAGATGACACAAAATAGATATTTTGCTCATTTTACTCCTGTGTTTTTGAAATTATATGTTAGATTCTAAGCAATTTATTCAATAAAACCATGACCAGGATTTATCTTTTTTTTGCTTTTATGAGGCAAAATCGTGTTAACACCATAGACACTGAGAGCGTGGAGTCTTGGTAGTGCGGCTCTGTTTTCTATGCATGTTGGATCCAGGGGCTTTTCCTCTGAGAGTTTATGGTGGCCTGGTTCTGGCTTGTTTGTTAAAAAACAGGCTAAATGTGAGATAGTGATAAGAGGAGCGTGAAAATCCAGCTTGCTGAGAGTGTATTGGTGTGTGTATGTGATCTCCCTTCAACAAGTTTTCATAAATTAAAAATACAAATATTTTCATTTTGACTTCATTCTTTGCCTTTTGTGCACTTTTAAGGGTTTGGTTTAGAACAAAGCCTGAAGTTCATTGTGACTCCATCAGCTAAAGAGCATGGGTTATGTTACATAAAATATTTCACAGAATCATTGTTAACTGTAAAATTCTATTACAGTTCCATTCCAGGCCCAAATTGCTGGGCCTTGTTTTCTTTTGAGACATGTTTTCTATAGCTTCTTTTATTGAACCCTACTAAAAACAATTGCAGTTTACATTCCCAAAATAAATTGCTCTGGCATATTTGAATCAAGACTTTGGGGAATGATGATTATGGTCTCCTCCTCAATTCTATTTGAATTTTGGGCATGCTAGTACCTGGTCTGTAGTGAATGAAAAATGAAGAAGCCTTAGTGCTGAATTCTGTGTATTATTCTTGTGACCAACTACCTCTGAGTTATGTGATGCGTGAGGATTTATAGCTGTCCTTACCCGGTCAGAATTCTTTAGTGTATTTCATAAGTAGATAGGGGACCTAGGGTAAGGTGAGTCTGTTAGAAAATACAGGGATCCCTGAGAGGTTGGGGGTGGAATGATAGAATGTACTTAGGCTTTGAATTTACTTTGGGCGTCTTTCTAAAATCAGCTGTGCTTGTCCAGCCCCTCCCCTCCCCCAACTGCTCTGCCTCTTGATACCTTTGCTCATGCCACTTGTCTCCCTCTCATTCTGGGAGATGACTTTCAAGTTCAGTGATAATGTCAATTTCCTCATTTTAGCTTTCTTTGGTCACCTCCCACTCCCCAGGAAGGGTATGATTAATTACTTCACATACTCAATATATACAGCACCTTCATATGCCAGCTTCTATGTGAGGCACTGAGGATTCAAAGATGAATAGAACACAGTCTATGTCTCCTCCTCCCCTCCACTTTTCCAACCCTTATCTTGGGCTTGTCATGTTCTGGGAGATAGTCAAGCAAAAATTGAGCAATGTGACTAGTGCTGTGTATAAGATGTTAGAATTGTAGGAATGGAAGATGCTTTGTATAGAATTCAGATCACACATCTGTCATAGCACTTACATTGTATTCCAGTTTACTTAACTGCTTTCTAGACTAGACTATGTTTTTCAAGGGCAAGAACTGTATTTTATTCGTCTGGGTCACCAGCACTTGGAGAACCTCCCATGTGCTAGCAGTCATTAAATATCATGAAGGACATGGCCCTGCACTAAAGGAGTTCTTTCCCTGGAAAAACTTAGGGGAGGAGTTAGGTAACCCAGTATCGTTGTGATAGGAGCCTCAGATTTAACAATGGATGATGGGACCACAGATGAAGAGCATCTAACAAGTTGGCTAGGGGCTGCCAGGGAAATCTAGAGAATATTTCAGTTACCATTTGAAAACTAATGAGTCAGCTAAATAACAGAATTCAAGGCAAGGTTCAGCTATGGAGATTGTGTGAAGGTGTTTTGGGTTTTATGTCAAAGGCCACAGAGAGCCATTGATGGATTTAAAGCCATGGAATACCACGACTTATGTTTATGAAAGGATGCTCTTATTATCATACCAGAGGAGAGAGACCAGTTACTGGGGCCCTTGTATTTTCCTAGGTGAGAGAATAGCACCTGCCCTATAGCATGAACAGAACTATGAATGGGTTAAACTTGGCTGTGGGTTGTGATGGGGAGAAAATGATAACTGGAACTTGGGCAAGTAGCTATGCAATTCATTGAGATAGGAAATATATTCTGTCCAGGGATTTTAAGACCATATTCTCCTGATGGCTTTTTACTCTGCTCTGATGATAGCCTTGGTTCCTGGTCTCTTGGGATAGCCTGAATACCAAAGGGGAGCCATGCCTGTACTCCACATAAGTTCCCACACTACAGGTCTTCCTAATCTAGCCATTATGATTCTCACCGATGTTTGAAGAAAAGCCTGATTTGAAGTGGCTCTAGCACGTCTGTTGTCTATCCACTAGGACTCCAGAGTCCTTGAGAAGCAGCATTGTCTTTAGGTTTATGGCCACTGTGAGAGCTTCTCCCATCTATATCTTTGCTCAAGGCCAGATTTCTGCTTGCTCATTGTATAGTCCAAAGAAAAGCTACTTCTCATTCTTAGATGGATATTTTTTTGTTACTTTTTTCTCTAATATCAGTTGTTTGGCACCTAAAGATTCCAGTTAGAGCTGTGATTGACAGTACAGTGTCAAAGCAGCTGTCATTATTGTAAAACCTGCTATAATCTGGTACACTGACCAAGGCCAGTTGCCCAGTTTTATGTAGCTACTCCTATCAGCTGCCACAGTTGTAGCAAGAGCCTCAATTTCATTGTGGGTACTGTGATTGCAAATCTAATTCCCTGGTGTCTCTTGTGTTAGATCTGACTCATGGTATTGCAAATGTATTAAGGGTTTAAAGATAGGGTCTGATGCAACCCATTTTATCTTCTCCAAGGTTCTTGCTGATAGAAGAGTTTGTATGAGGATTGCCAGCAAATGGGGACCAATGTATCATTATTACTGACTGAGCAAAGGTCCAGTAAATCTCCCAAATGTAGAACGTCTGGTAAATTGTCTTGGAAAATGTGGCTTAGAGCTAAGACAGGAGATTTCTGTCTGCCTGCCTGCTCTGGGGTGTCAGCAGGGAGAGCACAAGGTTTGTCGAGTGGAAACAGCTCATTTTATCAGCTAGTAGTGAAGACCACAGGCTTGCCTCACATGCTTATCCAGACGGAGCTGCAGGAATGGAAGACCTCCCCTCAGGTGAGCAGGTAGCAAGGATTCAAGAGGCAGAGAAACTGGGGCTCCTGGGCCAGAAAACCCACCACCCCAGTACATATGGTCCAATTGGAAGCCACAGCCTGCTTTGTGCTATTGAGGCCTCATGTGCAGTTAAACAACCCAGTGAAGGTGGCTGCTACTCCTTGTAGGCCTCATTTAGACACATTGAATTGAGGTGCTCATCTGCTTGATAGGACCAAGGAGGGTGGAGGGTCTCAGGCAAGTAGCATATTATACATCATAGCCCAGAGGGTAGGGCTGGAGAAACACGGTTGTTAGAGAAGTGAAATTCTGTGTTTTCATGAGAAAATTGGGGCAGTTGGACTTTGAAGAAGGAGTGGGTAAAGAAGTTGGCTCACTTCTAAATAAAGCTATTTTCTGAACAATTCTTGGGCTCTCATTTCAAGAACAATTTTCTCCTGACATTCTGTGATTACCATTACTTTTGTAAGAGCAGGAATTCTTTATCCTCAAACATTGTCTGGTTTCCAAACCTTCCTGGTATCATTCACTCAAAAATAAGAGAAACAATAAATACTGTTCTAGGCTTAAATTTAGACCCAGAATGAGAACTACGGTCTGGGGGGTTTGGTTCATGTTCTTGCTGTGAATCCATTAAGGTATTATTCCTGGCTGAAGTTTGCCTACAGCATAATGCTGTAAAGCAGCCAAGTTATCTTTAGAATCTTATGGGCTAATATTTGTAACTTACCAGGGCCTCATTAGGCCTTTTATCTAAAGCTTTAAATTCTCAACAAACTGGTTATTTAGATGTTGTTTTAAGGTAAAATGAAATCCATTGAAATGAGTTTGTTGTTTTAATTTTATTAGCACCTTTCAAGTGGCCACATTTATTCGGAATGTTTCCATAAGGAAAAGAAAGAAATTAACAGGATTATGCATGGGATGTGCTTGGCTGTAGTTCAAAGCAATGGAGATTTCAGAGGGGAACAATCACATGCTTGTCAACTGTAAAGAAACAGGACTAAATTTCCTTCAACAGGAGAGAAAATATCCAAATAGACCATAGGTTGTAGATCCATAGGAAAGTGCACCAAAATGTTCTCTACTTGAAACTCCTACATCTTTCTCCTATTAAACCATCTGTAGCATTACCAGCAAACCTGTATTGGAGAGTAAAATCACTTAAGATTTACTAGTTATTCTTCCATATTTAAAAAAAAATCATCTTCTGGTAATAATTTGCTTAAGCATCTCCTTCCTTTTTTTTCCCCCCCTGCTCCAGAATGACTGCATCTGTGAAGGGAGAGAGGCTGAGAAGAGACTAAATTGGGTCCAGAGGAGTCTGAATTTACTCCTAATGGTTTGATGGAACCCAGATCATATGCATATGGTGGATTATTTTTCTTGACTTCCACGTTTTTGTTTTCCAAAAAGGACAATGATTATTTTTTTTCCCCCTGGGCATGAGGTGTAGGAATGACAGAATGGACATGGAAATCATGAAACTTAATTGAGTCTTCTGGGCAGAAATACAATCTAGCTTCAAATTAAAGATCAAAGCCAGGAACTCCTTTAAATAGTGCATATTGAATAACCTGGAGAAAGGTAACTGGGTAGTTTTTATTGTCATTAAGGACAAAGCAAAATAAATGGATTTCAAATGCAGGGGAAGGGAATTGGGTTACTCACAAAGAAATCCTACTCTGCAGAAAACATCTCCCAGGGAGGGTTTAAGAATAGAACAGTCTATTTGGAGGCAAGGTAGTAAAGATGCCTAAAGATGAATGTAAGCATCATGTTTTTGTTCCATAGTTCCCCACAATTGGCACCCATGATTGTCATACTGTTTTTTTTTTTGTAAAACCTTTTAAATATTGTGTATGAATTTTCTGAAATGTTGTAAGAGCAAGAGACTGTGCTTTTCATCATTAAGAGGTTACTCATATTTCCCGTAATTCAATGCCTTCTTTATATTAGGTATTTAATAAGTATTTACGGAATGAAAACAAACGACTCTTTAAAATATGAGATCTTTTCTATCTTTGAATCAAGTAATTCATTTATATGGCATTTAACTGAGCACTTCCTATAAGCCTGGTACCATTCTAGGCTCTGGGAATAAAGCAGTGAATAAGACAAAAGTTCCTGCCTTCCGAGAGCTAACATTCCTGAGAGAGACTGACAGTTAGTAAATGTAATATTTTAGGTGATAAGTATTATGGAAAAAAAAAAAAGTCAAAGTAGGGTGTAGGGCATTATGGGTGTTTGGTGCAGGCTGGGTGCCATTTTACAAAGGGTGTCTGGGAAGGCCTCTCTTGAGAAGGTAGCTACAGTGTCCTCATTAGGTGGGTTCAGGGAACAATGGCTGAACTGGGTGAGGACGGGAATGGAGGAGTGGGGTGTCAAAGGCTGCTGTGGTAAGGAGTTTTGTTTTTATTTTGAGTGAGAGGGGGACACATTGGAGCTTGTTGACCAGAGAAGTGACACGATCTGATGTATTGATCTAATTATACTTGTTGAAAAATCAAACTAGGGTGTTGGTAAACAAAGAGCTAACTACAATTACATTGCAAAAGAAATCACCTGAACTCCAAAAGTCTTCCACTCCCTGTTGCCTCCTTGTTTACTCCTTGGCCCCGGCCCAGTAAACTCCATTGCAGCTCAAGGCTGACATCTGGTGGATACTTTCATAACTTTATAAACCTGCCATTTGGAATAGCTCTCAATTCGGAATAGAGGGTGAGGGTATCTGGGTGGCTCAGCTGGTTAAGCGTCTGAGTTCAGCTCAGGTCAGGATTCAGGTTCTGGAATCAAGCCCTGCATCAGGCTCCCTGCTCAGTGGGAACCTGTTTCCTCCTCTACCCTTCACTCTGCTCATGCTCTCTCAAATAAGTGAAATCTTAAAGAGAAAGGAATAGAGGGTTAGCTTTAACATAGAAAATAAAAAAACAGGATCATAAAATAGTTATTAGGACGAGACTACAGCATATTTGTGGTCTTGTTTTTCTTTGACTCATATTCAGGTAAGTTTGTATTTTTTTAGCAAATAGTTTTTAAAGCTCTCGGGTTTAGCTGCCAGAAGATTAGGGCGTCAAAATCATAGGCTGGTGAGGAGGGAATAAGGACCAGCGGGATCAACCAGGTGAAAGTGCTTTGGTTCTAGGGGTGGCCCTCAAAAGGTAGCCCGTGGTTGGTTGTATTAGGTTTGGTGGACATTGATTTACAAAATAGGTCTGATCTCATGACTTGGGCATGATGGGAGGAAGTTCAAGGCAGCGTGGAAATACTCAAGTGAGGTTGGGTGTTTACAAAGCTTAGGTAGGGTATTTCAGGGTATTAGTCAAAAGCTTTAGCTTTCTAATTAGACATCTGGCTTCATGTCGTAGTCTGCCATTTATCGACTATGAGAACTTACACAAATGACACTCTGTATCTCAATGTCTAAATAGTACCCACTTCATAAAGATGCTTTATTAAGTCATTTAATTTATGCAAAGCACTTAGCACACTGGCATTTAGCAAGCAATAACAGCTAGGTGTTACTGTTCAGAGGAAGCAAAGTAGTCCTGAGAGATAGGAAAGCAGACTATTGTAGTAGTAATACTGTCACTGAATATATATATATTCCCCAGCACTTAGCATTACAGAATTTAGCTTTTAACAATTTTGTGTATCTATATGATCCATTTTATCTACATTGATTGGAGTGGTTGAATATTTTGCGTAACTAGGTATATCATTTTTGTGACAGAGATTAAAGCTTTTTCATTGGCTTTCATAACTTTTAGGAAGAAAGACCCAATGTCTAGCTCCGGATGGCCTGGCTCCTGCCTGTCTCCTCATTTTCATCTCTTACTGCCCTTGCCTCTCAATTTTTGCATTGCAGATGTGCTGGCCTTTCCTCCAAATCCTCGTCCCATCTGTTACAAAACTTTGCAAAGGCGGTTTCCTTATCTTGTTCACACCTCTCCGCTCCCATTCCAGTCCAACAACCAAGCACACACCTAGTAAATCCCCACTCCTCTTTGACACTTCTTCAGGGAAACTTTTCCTGCCTCCACCCCAGTGCTCTGCTGGGCAAGCCTCCTTGTAAGATCTCACAGCATTCTGCGCTTTTATTTATTTTATAATGGTGATATTGCACAATTCTGGAATTCTGTACTTCTGATTTTTCTTCAGAATACTTATCATAGTTTTAAAGTATATATTTGAATGATTATTCACTTCCCAGCTAGATTGTAAATGTCTTGAAAGCTGAAACTATATCTGCTTCATCCATTACTTTGTTCCTGTCATGGTGCCTGGTGCATTTGGACTCTCATATATTTTTTGAAGAATGAAGAGAGTAGCCTAAAGAAGGAGGGATCTTCAAATTAAAATGTAGGAATAGGTAAAACGCTTGGTGACTGAGTATGGGGATGTAGTGGGTACTGTGGTGTGATGCCCAGTTTTCCTTTTTTTTTTTTTTGTTCCAGTTTTCCTTTTTAGACAAGCACTCATCCCTCCAGATGCTGTGAATTTTGTTGGCTGATGCCTCTCTCAGCCTAGACCCCCAGCACAGAGAGCCACCCCACCTAAGGCACACCCCTTCCTGAAAGCAGCTCACATCCAATGACAGGTTTTACTTGGGGGGTATGTGCTCCATTCTTTCTCTCAGTGTGGAATAATTTTGAAAGGCCATTCCAGGTCGCCATAGGATTGGCTGAGGGCACTGTTTGAACTGCATCAATTGTTCAGGTCCCTCCACCTCATCCTCCCTCCCTCAGTCCTCACAGGTGCTATTCTTGAGAGCACTCCCCTTCCCCCAAACCACCTGCACTCAAGTCTCAAGAGTCTATTTCCTAGGGAACAGACCCACAACTGGGCATGAGGGAGAGGAAGGAGTCTAAGGTAACTGCTCCATTTCTGACTTGAGACAGCACATGATGCCATCCACTGAGATGAGGAGCACAGAAAACTGATAAAGGTAGGCTTTAGAGGTGTTGAGTCTGAGGTTCCAAGAATCTGAAGCTCAGAAGAAAAATCTAGGCTAGAGGTATGGATTTAGGGTCACTGACATTGCAAAATCATGACACGAAAGAGCTCACCTATGAAAGGAGAGTTTAAGAAACAGGACTAGTGTGACCTGGGAACCAGAACAGGGAAGCAGGACAAGGGGAAGGCAAATTTGTGGCTGATAAAGAGTGATCATCAGTAGGAATACGAGGAGTGTGAGCATTATGGATTGGATACCAATGGGAGTGCAGAGGGGGTTTACAGTGGCTACAGGCAGACGTGTCAGGTGTGGAGGGCGCAGCACACAGGTGTTTGTTCGTTGTATCTAATGGCACTTGCTGGGGACAGTGTTAGTGGAGTGGGCACAAGAAGCCAGATTCCAGTGAAGTAAATGGGGTAGGAGGGACAGAGAGATGGATATGGGTAACCTTTTACAGATCTCATGAGAGGTAGAGAGAGCCCTGAGGATCCAAGACAACGGGAGGGTATTTATATATAAATGATGTGGGACATGGGGCTGAAGGAGAATGTCCAGTTAGAAAAGTATAAAGTGGAGGCCACAGAAGTGACAACTAGTTAGTTCTTGAGAAAGAGGATTGAACATACAAAATAATCTTGGAGAAGTGGATCCAAACTACTACTAACACCGTTAGGAAAATGAGTAGACATGGAGGCAGGTAAATAGCTGCACGGTATTTATACTCTTTAAGCAGCAGGAACTTTGAGTACTTTAACCCTCACAACACATCAAGTGGAATAGAGCCCACCTGTCTGGAGCAGGTGGGGCGGAGGGGGCGGGGCCTCGGCCCTGATTGGCTCCCTGCCTTCCGGGAGCCCTGCCCGGCCCCAGGTGGGGGGTCGTGCTCTCTAGAACCGGGTTTGTTCCAGAAGCCCCCCTCCCCATCTTGCCGCAGGTTCCGCAAGGAAGCAGGAGGGGTGAAGACTGCATTTCCCGAAGGAGGCGACAGGAGGGGGGAAGGTGATGTGGGATACGGGGCTGGGTGACGCATGCGCGCTGCAGGCGCGAGGGAGCGGAGCCCGCCTCAGTGCGCAGGCGCGGGGTGCACCCTGGGGACTGTCTCCGGGCTTTAGGGTCCCGGCCCTGCGCCTGAGCGGAGCCCCACGTGATCCGGAAGATTGATTTGTAGGAATTGTATTAAAACAAGTGGGTCGCGATCTAACCGCCTTCCAAGAGGGAATTCGTTAATTGAAATAAATTATGTACATATGAAATATGAGGTGCCACCCATGCAACCCAGGAGTTTAGGGAGAGTGTGTGGGGGGGTCTGTTGACCATCTAAGTACCAATATTCTATTCTTGAGCTGTTCCTTACGGCTGGCAGCCACGCTGTTAATAAACATGAGCTTTGGGAGTGGGCAAGCGCAGTGCCCTTCCCGTAGGTGGCATTAGAGGGAACCAATGGCAGTGAGGAGGAGGAGGGCGATGATGAATGAGTCCTGTGTGCACCAGGTGGGTCTGCAGAAGGGAGCCGGTGTGGTGGTCACTCGGAGGACTCTCCTAAGGGGCCTTTCTCAGGGTGAGAGGACCTCAGCAGAGGGGGCAGGAGCTGTCCTGGGGGATGCAGAGGTTGAATCAGCCCTGAGGATTTGCCACACCTGCGAGGCGCCGTTGATTTCCATATTTCCCAGATGGGAGTCAAACAGCAATCCACTGCAACTCCTCGATGCAAACTCTGGGAGATCCTGAGGAGGTCCCCTCCGCTAAGCTTGAAGTTAGAGGCGAGCCGCTCATACCCACCACCCTTGGTTGGGAGATCAGCAGGGCTCCAAAGAAATCCTCCATCCAACACCTCTTCCAAACTGTACTCTTACCCTTTTATATCTTCTTTATGGGCAGGATGATGGATTTAAGGTTTTTAGCCAAGTCCTCTTTTCCAAACTCCCCACCAGGATGGTCTGTTTCACTACTGGCTCATGCCCCCCACATAGTTCGATAGATTGATTAATGCCACCAAAACAAGACTTTTGGTTTGATGCTACAGCATTATCAAAACCAATCTGCGGGGACCAAGGAAAACTTTCATGGAATGAAGGAACTTGGTCAACTCTATGTCAGAAACCAAGGCTACCCCTAGATTCAGACTTGTCCAAATCCCAGTTCCCCTGAACAAGCAGAGCTCAATTCTTTTTTTTCTCCCACATGTTTATTATTTTATTTTATTTTATTTTTGTTTTTAAAGATTTTCTTTATTCATGAGAGACACACACACACACAGAGGCAGAGACCAAGAAAGAAGGAGAAGCAGGCTCCATGCAGGAAGCCTGATGTGGGACTCGATCCTGAGTCCCCGGGATCACGCCCTGAGGCAAAGGCAGACGCCCAACCGCTAAGCCACCCAGGAGTCCCTCTCCCACATGTTTATTTAAATTTCAGTTAACATACCATATAATATTAGTTGTCAGCTTCAGGTGGAGAATTTAGTGATTCATCACTTACATGCAACACCCAGTGCTCATCACAAGTGCCCTCCCTACTAGCAGAGCTCAATTCTAAGCTAGCTCTTTTTCAGCACACTTCCTGTGGGTGCCCTTACATTGAGAGAGCTGAGATCAAAGTGGCGGTGGCAGAGGGACACTGTGTTCTTTTCTCACAGACCATCTCAGGCATGTCTTAAAACTTCTTCAGCCACTCTCGGATAATAAAAAGTCCTTGAGTTGCTTTTAGACCCAACAGTAATCTTTGAGTAATGAAAGTTCCAGTCCAGTGTTATAAGGATATAATGACTTAACTCATCTGAAAGTTTCTCTCCACTTTTATTTGAGGGCTGATTTAAAAAATATCAAACTGCATAGAAGGGTTTATTTAAAAATTACTGGCCCACTCCTCTCCCTACCCTCAGTACACTATTCAGAAGGAGCCACTCTAATTCTTGTTTGTTTTTGTGCTTAGTAAATTTTAATTGTTGACAAAGTTACTTTAACCCAGCTTCTCAGCAGTATTCAAGTTCTGCCAGCTGGTGACACTAATGCTTCGGAGAAATGAGGGGTGACTTCTTACAGACAAGCTGGGGCACTTTACCCCCTTCAGCTGGTCCCTGACCCTCTGATGATCTTGAAACGTGGGTGAATTGAAAGCCTGTATGAAGCCCCAGAAGGCCAGGCTTGCTAGCAAAGTCCTGAACTCCGCAGTGGCTTACAAGTGAGGGTTTTTGAGGGCAAACTTTGAGGCAGGGGTCTCCAAAGGAGGTGACACTGTTGGCTGGAGGTCATATGGACCTCCAGTCATGTTAACAAATGTTGCTTAGTTACAACTGGTGCCTCTTCATCAGGCCTGTTCTATCTCAAGAGACTTGGAATCTGAAAAATATCTTTGCTTCTTATGGTAGAGGTTTTATGAGGTACATCTGGTGCGCATGTGTTCAGGACCGTGCCGATTAGCTGCCTGTACGTGCTCATAGTAACCACTCGTGTGTGTGTAAGCTAATGTGATTGCATTTCTTCACGTTCCTTTGGATGCTAGGCAAGCATTACTATCTCTGAGGCCTGGATCTGTATCCTTTCTGGCCACGCCTGGGGATGGTATAACCTCTAATATTCTTTCATCCGAACTAACAAGATGGGTGCTGGCTTCAAATTGCCTGCTCTGCTGGGTCCATTAAATATTTTTCCTCTGCCAGCTGGCACGATGCTGAACTTTGTCAGTAGAGGGCACTGGAGAGACACTGGAGGAGGAAGGGCTTTTCTTTCCACGGTCGGTTGTCCCCCTCTGCTCAGGCTCCTGCATTGTGCACGGATTTTCCAGGGCCAGGTTCCTGAGCCCAGCTTTGGTAGTGCACTGCGGCCAGCAGTGCCCAGCACCTAGAAGCTTCTCATGGGTGCCCCCCTTAGGTGGTCTCATAGTGGAGTGCCTCCAGAGAGTTACCTCTCTTTGAAGGGTTTCCCCTGGTACCCAGAGGGGGCATTTGCTGCAAGTTGCAGCACTGTGACTTACTGCCATCCAGGGAGCCACAGAGGTTCTGGTTCTCCAACAAGGTCTGAGGCTCAGCTCTGGGAGTAGGGAGGCCCTTGCTTGGAAAGTAGCTGCTCCTTATGCTGCTGTGCTTATATATTTTAGAGTCTTGCTTATGTCTTACAGGCCAGTCCCTGATTACTTCAATCTCCTATTAAATATAGTTAGTAATTCTTGATTTAAAATTTCCCTGTTCAGGGACACCTGGGTGGCTCAGCGGTTGAGTGTCTGCCTTTGGCCCAGGGTGTGATCCTGGGGTCCCAGGATCGAGTCCCATGTCAGGCTCCCTGCATGGAGCCTGCTTCTCCCTCTGCCTGTGACTCTGCCTCTCTCTCAGTGTCTCTCATGAATAAATAAATAAAAATCTTTAAAAAAAACTTTTTCCCCCTGTTTAAATTACTGTATAGTTTCTGGACCCTGACTGATACACAGTTCAATCTTTTTGAAATGTAAATCTGATTTTGTCACTCCTTGTTTAAGATGATGTTTTGGTTTCATTCTGCTTATAAGATAAAGAAAATCCCCTCATTTTCATGGTTTCTGAGGCTCTGCCCAAAATGTCCTCCTCTTTACCTCCCTAGCCCCCTCTCATCCTCCTTGCTTTCCTCCTGCAGCAGTTATTTTTTTTTTAAAGATTTTACTTATTTATTCATGAGAGACAAACAGAGGCAGAGACATAGGCAGAGAGAGAAGCAGGCTCCCCTGGGGGAGCCTGATGTGGGACTCGATCCTGGGACTCTGGGATCAGATGCTCAACCGCTGAGCCACCCAGCTTCCCCGTGGCAGTTTTTCTGGACACTGTTCCTGTCTCTGAGATCTATCTTCCCTCACTTTCTCATCTGGGAAATCCCTGTTCATATTCAGGCCTCATTTCAATCACCTCATCTTCAGGGAAACTTTCTCCACCTTCCCTGTCTAGGTTGAGTTCCATTTATTCACTTTCAGGGCAGCATGTAAGGCTCCATCAGACCATTTTCCATGGTTGTAACTTTACATATGTTTGTGCAAAAAAAAAAAAATTTTTTTTTTTTTGAGAAATACCTCCAGTCCTACAAATTGTAAACTCTGTGAGGACAAGGGACTGTGGCTTTTTTGGCTCCCTGGATAGCCCTTGCATCTAGCACATGTTACCGAGTGCCTGTTTTACAAAGCAGGCATTCCACCTGGTGTCGAGGTCTTGGTGCGACAATTTTCCTTTCCTTACCCTATCTGCCACAAGATGGCAGGCTAAGACACTATGGTACCTAATTTCCTTTTGAGATAAGTGGTACTTCAGGTTAAAATGACTTTCTGGCCAGAAGGGGATCCTTTTAAAGTGAGATTGAGTCACATCTTTCAGATTTCTCTGAAAATATCCTCTGCATCTTCCCTTCATCACTGAGTTTGAGGAACAATCTGGAATACTAATAAGCAAGACAAAGGAGAGATTCTTGTTCGCTTGCTTGAGGTGCTATTTTTCTAGAGAGCAGTTCCAGAATATGGGACCACTAAACTGATTCATGTGGGAAGATAGAGTGGGGGGTGTTTACTGTTCCTTGCCTCACACTTTGTTTCCCATTAGCTCTGACTTCTAAAGGAAGGGTCAGCAAACTATGGCCCTCGGGCCAAATCTGGCTCTCTGCCTGTTTTTGTAAATGAATTTAATTGGAACCTAGCCATATCCATTTGTTGACATACTGTCAGTCTTTAAATGACTATGAATAGTTGTGACAGAGAGCATATGGTTAGCCAAGCCAAAAATATTTACTATCTGGCCCTTTAAGACAAAATTGGGTAACATTTGGTCTAGAGGAATGTAAATATTTAGAAGCCTTAATATCTGGTTATCATTTAGCTGATTTTTCATAAAAAGTAGTGATTTGATCTTTTGGGGGAGATCTATCTTTTCTTTCCAAGAAGCCAACATTCTGGATGGGGATAATATGTATTCCTTGAAGTTTCTTAGAAGTTGTACTTCTAAGAAATGTACTGTAGAAGAATTACACATTTAAGTGTGCTATATCTTTTTTTTTTTTTTTAAGTAGAAAATACGGGCATATATAAGGTGAATTCTTTGTAGTTTCTTAGCATGCTTTCCCATAGGAAGACTAATAAGTCATTGTTATACTAATTATTTCATTTGTCAAGAAACCAGTCAAAAGCCCTGTAGCTATTTACCTTTCATTCAATAAATATTCTTGTGATGGATGGTGTGGCTTAAATTGGGGAGGGAAAATTTTCTTTTACCCTTCAAGTTCTTTTAGCTGATGTAGGAATTAAATTGACATGAGATAGATTAATAGGAAAAATATTTAATTACATATATATGGTGAATCCACATAACAATGAGATTGCAAAGACAGTCAATAAAATGAGGTTTGTATGTCATTCAGCCTAAGGAGAAGGGAATAGGGGCCTGGGGTTTCTTAGGGAAGGAATGCAATTCACAAGAAGAGAAAGAATAAATATTTGGTAAACACATTTGTTGGGCCATACAGAAAAAAGTGGGACATAGAATGGATTCAGATCAAGTGGCCCTTGCTAGGTTCCTCTCTGTCTACCATATCTAGTTCATATTACACTATAAATGTCTATGGTGATGGCACCCTCTGAAGCAGTTACAAGGGAGGCAAAAAGGAAAAAAGAAAAAAAAAGAAAGAAAAATGTTTTGAGTCTTCTGTTTCTTAAAAATAACCTAAAATAATCCATAAGCCAAAGAGGCATGTGTTGGGATAGCAAATTTTGCCCCCTACACTTATGAGTTTGTAAGTGCTCAGACATTGCTGAGTCAGAAGCACGTAAATTCATTTTACAAGTTCTAAATAGTAAGATACATTTTTTCTACAGATCTTCTTTCTTACAAAACATTTTGGGTCAAGATAGCAGATAGTCCCTACAGTTTCTTAGTGTTCTTATACTTACAAAAACAGGCACATTAGAACCAAGGTAATTAGTTTTAAGCTTACACAGTTAAGAGATTAGCTGTCCCCTCTTAGATCTCTTTAGTGTAGGCAGATGATTGCGATGGCCTAGAGGGGAGGTCTCTTTTTGCCAAGGTCTGCAGAAAGGAACTGCCAGAAGGGAACATTCTCTGCTTATGAATATTATTGGAGAACAAGGCAGGTAAGCTGTCCACCCTCCTCAGCACTGTACCTTTTTTGCAGAAAGTTTTTCAGGCATGTATGGGAAACTCATCTTTATGGCAAGGTAATTATGGAATGGGATTTCCTCATCTACTTAAGAAGGGAATTGAGGGAGCTAGTGGTAGGCCTGGCTGGCTTAGTTGGTAGACCATGTAACTCTTGATCTTGGGGTTGTGGGTTCTAATGTAGTTTTTGAATGTAGGTGAGATCTGGAGCCGATGGCCAAGAAAGAATTCTTGAGATGTCTTTGATGCGATAAAAGGTGATTTTATTAAAGCATGGGGACAGGACCTGTGGGCAGAAAGAGCTGCTGCACTGGGGGCATGGGGAGTGGCCCATTATAGACTTTCAAGTCGGGAGGGGATTAGGGATAGTGTAAGCCTCTCAAGTATTTAGGAAACACTTCAGGGATCCTGAGGGGGCTAGTTATTGTTAGGAAAAGGCCATTTATTACTGTTTAGTAAAAACTCAGCCACGTATATGATCCACTAATATACTCAGCCACAATGTATATTAGTGGATCATAGACTTGGAGGATGATTGCCAACATGTATGGGGGGGGGGTAGGTAGAGATAGAGGAAGTTTCTAAAGTATTTTTATATGTTAAAATAGCCTGACAGGGTCCTGGGGGTTGTGCTAAGAGTGCCTTTTGCCCTTAGCAAAGTAAGCAAAGTATTAGTATCAAGATAGCTGAGTTCCTAGAGGAATGTCACTCTGCCTGTTTCAAGGACTTTGTCAATGGGCTATAGGTAGTAAGGAAATATAATAATTTTTCTTCTGCCTTTGTTTCCCACATCAGGTTCGAGACCCACATTGGATGTAGAGATTACTTTTAAAAAATGTTAGGGGCACCTGGGTGGCTCAGTGGTTGAGCATCTGCCTTTGGCTCAGGTTGTGATCCCAGAGTCCTGAGATCGAGTCCTGCATCAGGCTCCCCACATGGAGCCTGCTTCTAACCTCTGCCTATGTCTCTGCCTCTCTCTGTGTGTCTCTCATGAATGAATAAATAAAATCTTAAAAAAATGTTTTAAAAAAGAAGGAAATTGGGGGTAGGAGGTTGTCAGCGTCATGCATTGTATCACATTTCCTTAGAATCCTCCCTAGATTATTCTAGTTTATTTTTAAAATATTATGTTATTTTCAAAACATGTTATATGACTTATATTTAAGGAATTTCAGTGTTTCACTTCAGTTCTTGCTCTTCCAGATTTCTTAATGTTGATTTATGCTTCAGTATGCTGATTTCTTTAGGCACTTTTTATAATGAAGGTATATGTGTTCTATGTTTTATCAGTGTATTGGTGCTCTTGCATATGTGAGAATACCCTTATGTTGTTTTCCTGTATAAAAGAAAGTAGGCACAACATTTTTGACTCACAAAAGTTTCTTTTTCTTTTTTTTTTTTAAACAACAACAACAGAACACTATAATTAGAGTGTTGAAGCTACTTTAAAAAAGTGGAGTTTTGGGCAGCCCAGGTGGGTCAGCGGTTTAGCGCTGCCTTCAGCCCAGGGTGTGATCCTGGAGACCTGGGATCGAGTCCCATGTCAGACTTCCTGCATGGAGCCTGCTTCTCCCTCTGCCTGTGTCTCTGCCTCTCTCTCTTTCTGTCTCTCATGAATAAATAAATAAATAAATTTTAAAAAGTGGAATTTTGAGTCATACAAGCATAAAATGAAGATACATGAAAGATTACATTTATTTATTTAACTAATTAATTAGTAAGAGAACCAGTAAGATGTATAGTTGGTTCAAACAAAAATTCAAAGAACAACCACACACTATCTAGGCAAATATGTAATGTTGGAATACTTTTACAAATAGATTCAAAATAGGTCTATTTATGTGGCAATAATCAATTATATTCCACTAGACACAATTAATTTTCATTTTTATGGACAAAGATAATTTACATTATTTCCCATATTCTAGAGTTGTGAAATAGCCCAGTGACAATGAAAGGTTGATATAACCTGAATGGTTGTGCTATGTGGGATTACACTCAGTAATCTCTTTGGTCCATTTCAATATCTTTCACAATTTTTCCCTGTGGTAATAACATTTGGTAGTGTTATTATGCCTGATATAGTTATAAATACATTACATACCTGACCTCAGTAAACTCTCACAAAATTAACTTTATTTTGGGGCACCTTGGCTGAGTGTCTGACTCTTGGTTTTGGTCGTGATCTCATGGGTCATGGGATCGAGTCCTGCATCAGGTTCCATGTTCAGTGGGGAATCTATGTGAGTTTCTCTCTCCCTCTGCTCCTATTCCCTGTGTGTTCTCTCTCTCTCTCTAAAATAAGTAAATCTTTAAAAAAATAAACTTCGGGGGCATCTAGGTGGCTCAGTTGATTAAGCAGCTGCCTTCAGCTCAGGTCATGATCCTGGGGTCCTGTACTCGAACCCTGCATTGGGCTTCCTACTCAGTGGGGGGTTTGCTTCTTCCTCTCCCTCTGCCCCTCCCTCCACTCATGTGCTCTTTTTCTCTATCTCTTTCAAATAAATTAAATCTTTAAAAAAAGTTAACTTTATTTTACAGATGAAAAAAACTGAGGCATGCAACTCTGGTCAGCTGGTAGGTCTCATTTACATTTTTGGTGGTTGGCAGGCTATAAGCCAGAGAACCATGATTTTCTCTGTCTGGCTTCTTATCTTCCAGTAGGTTAGCTTGGGTTCATTTACATGGTATCTCAAGCTTTTAAGATCAGCAAGAAGCAAGCCACAGGGAACAAATGTTTCTCAAGTCTCTGCTTATACTACATCTGCCAATGTCTCTTGGCTAGATTAAGGTCTGTGAGTAAGCCCAGATTCAAGGTGATGAAAAGTAGACTTCTTTTTCCCCCCACCATCATTATTGAGATATAGCTGATAAACAGCGTTTTGTAAGTTTACGGTGTTTGACAATGTGATGATTTGATATATGTGCATATTGAGGAATGATGACCACAATTAGGTTAGGTAGCATATTCATGATCTCATATATTTACCTTTCTACGTGTGTGTGTGTGTGTGTGTGTGTGTGTGATGAGAAGTTTTAAGATCCACTCTCTTAGCAACTTTCAAGTATGAAATATAGTGTTGTTAACTATAGTCACCATGCAGTGCATTAGATCTCCAGAATAGACCTCCTGTCTTGATGGGAAGAGCTGTAATGTCCCATTACAAAAGAGTGTGGATACTGGGTAGAAAAATTTGTGTCCAGTTTTGCAATTCACCACATTCTGTTCATCCCATCTTTCTCTACTGTAGTGTCAGAAGGTCTTTGACCTCATGGGAGGGTCTTGCTGATGTTTTTCCATGTTAACAATCACATTTTCTACCTTATAGTCCTTTTCTATTGTTGGGGAACACATCTACATGAGCATGAAACAAAAATGCTTCCAGAAGACACTTTTTCTTTCACTTAACCTGGGAAAAATCTTGTATTATTATTTTCAGGATTTTCTAAGAAGAAGGTCCTTATTTATTTAATTTCTAAAAAAATATTTTATTTATGCATTTGAGAGAGAGAGAGAGAGAGAGAACAGAAGGATGGCAAGCAGCAGGCAGAGGGAGAGGGAGACGCAGGCTCTCTGCTGAGGACCCTGGGATCATAACCTGAGCTGAAGGCAGTCACTTAACCAACTGAGCCACCCAGGCACCCTGGAAGGTCCGTTTATTTATTTATTTATTTATTTATTTATTTATTCATTCATTCATTCATTCATTCATTTATTTATATTTTTAAAAGATTTTATTTATTCATGAGAGACAGAATGAGAGAGAGAGAGAGAGGTAGAGACACAGGCAGAGGGAGAAGCAGGCTCCATGCAGGGAGCCCGACATGGGACTCAATCCCAGGTCTCCAGGATCACACCCTGGGCCAAAGGCAGGTACTAAGCCACTGAGCCACCCAGGGATCCCTGGAAGGTCCTTTTAAAAAATATATTTATAGACTTAAAAAATAATGATGGAAGTGATACATGTTTAACTTAAGAAACCCAGAAAATAAATTAAGGGCAAAGGAAAAAAATCTTCAACCAAAAACACACTAGTGAATGTCCATCTGGTTGTTTTCCCTTACAGAGAGAGAGAGAGAGAGAGAGAGAGAGGGAGAGGGAGAGAAGCAGCATTATAGAATAGACATTAAGGGCATGGATTCAGGAGTCACATTGCTTGGGTTAGAACTCCAGCTCTTCTGCTCCCTATCTGGATAGGACAAATTACAGAATCTTGTTGTCCTTCAGTTTCTGCATTTCTATATAATAACGTCCCTTCACAGTAGTTTAGAGGATGAAATGCACATATGTAAAGAGTGTAGAACAGGACACAGCTCAAGGAAGTGCTCTGCTAAGTGTTTGTGTGTGTGTGTATTCTATGTTCCTCAGTTGTCCAGCCTCAAGGCATGGCTTTTCCCTTTGAAGCCCAAATATTGAGTCTGTGCACTCATTCTGCTGAACGCTGCAACTGCAGTCATTTATGAGGTTCACCTCCCCAAGTCTTTTCTGGGGCTTTAAAGGAATCGTTACAAGCACCAAATCCATCTTGGATGTTACTTATCACCTTTATCTGCCCCTCCAGGGTTGCAGGGCTTCTGGCTGGGACCTGACGCTCCACCAGGGACTACTATGTTACTGGCCGCCCTCTGTGGTTCTTGGACCATGGTCTCCTAAGAAGGGAGGCTGCATAATATCCCTTCCCAACTACAAATACATTCACTCTCTTAATTTCTTGAATCCTAGTTAAATCAAAGCTTAATGTTTAATACAAATGTACTAAAGACTTTGAAACGGAGAAAACAAAGTATCCCCCTGTCACTCTTTGGCTCAGTGCAATTTGGCTTCTGTCTCCTTTCCCTCAGTTTTTAAGAATATACCAAAGTTAAAGAAAAGTGTAATGAATTGCTGTGTATCATCACCCAGGCTCAACAATTACTTATCTTTTGTCAATCACATTTCACTTATCTTGTTCCCTTTCTAGATCATTATAAAGCCAATCCTAGACTTCATGTCATTTTACCCATAAATGCTTTAGTATACATCTCTAATAAATAATGATATGTAAATATATTTTTATATTTAAAATGTAAAACATTATCACACCTATGAAAATGTTCCCATGTCATTTATTGCACAGTCCTTATTCAAATTTCCCCCTTGTCTTAAAAAGATCTGCTACAATCTTTGGTCAAATGAGGACCAGACAAGGTCACATGGGTAGAAAATAACATTTCTTTTTTTCTCTTCTCCTGTTTCAACTTCTCCTTTTTTCTCCCTCTCCTCCTTCACCTCCTCTTTTGATGCATATATATTTGAATGAGAATGCAAATGTACATTTTGAAAAATAAGAGAAGTCATAGTAAAGAAGATTAAGTATGCATCTGATAGGAACTTCAGATATATATTTGGAAAGAAAGGAAGTCACAATATTTCCATGATTTAGAACTTTAATTTTAGTTAATTAATTAATTTTGTAAAGATTTTATTTCCAAGTAATCCCTACACCCATCATGGGGCTCAAATCCATAACTCCTATATCACGAATACCATATTCCACCAACTGAGCCAGCCAGGCACCCCTATAACTTTTAGAATAAGAAATATAAAACTCTTTTGATTATGGCCATGCTTTTTCTCATTATTCTTCCCTCCACATAAGGTCCAATCTGCATACTTACAGCTATATATTTACTAGGCTATAATTATGATGTAAAAGACACTTGAGGGAGGTTATGATAATTTAACAGTTCTACACACATTGACTTTGACCACCCCTTCTCCTTTGGCTACACTGTACCCAGAGTAATCTTTTAGGGTAAATAATATAATCACCTTTCATACGTGGCTTCAAATTGCACTCAGAATAAAACCAACATACTTTAGCTGGGCTTACAAGGCCTTGGATGGTTCACCCCCCCACCTGTCTCTCCAGTTTTATTTTGGACCATTTTTATTTCTTTTGCTTTAGGCACAATGTCCTTCTTGTAGTTTCTACAGAATGTCATGCTCCCTCCTGCTACAAGCCTTTGCCCAGGCCATGTTTTCTGATTGGAATACTTTTCTCATCCCCTACCTTCCAGTTAAGTTGGGTGACTTCTTCGGCAGAGAACCGTATTCTTCTCTTACAGAGCCCTATCCAAGTCTGAGATGATTAATTCATTCATGTGATTATTTGGTTACATTTATATTCCCCAGTTAGGTTGTGCGTTACACAGTGTATAGGAGTGGTGGCCCTTTTCTGCTAGACCACAAACATTCAGAAAGTCAGGGCAATGTCCATATTTGTGCACAAGTTTTATACCCAGCACATAGAAGAACTCAATATATATTCATTAATTGAAAAAATGAATAGCTATCAGAGATAGACCTTATTCAAGCTCATTTCTCTAGCTGAAAAAAATTTAAGTTCTTTAAGTTTCTGTTCCTCATTTTTATATATAACATAGTTTATTATTTGCTGGTAGTTACATTCTATAAAGTTGTCTTGAACACTGAATTAGCCAGTACTGCAGCATCGCTCATAGGGCAAATGCAGAGTTAGGTTCCTGTGAACCTCTGTTCACATTTTTGTCAACCAATCAATATATAACCTTGTTTTATATGTGTTTCTATTTAAAGACACTATTTAATATCATTGTTGATTTAATATTGAACTCATAGCTAGCAGCACTATAACTCACGCCTGAATGAAGTTTGGCTAATACACGTGTTTTCTGCATCAGGCACATCACAGCCTTCTCGCACTTAGGAACACTAGACGGCACTTCAGCCCTATGTTTGGGTTCCATGTAAAATCACCAACAAAAAACACAAAAATGTGAAAAAGACGGCACTAAGTAAACCATAAGCAGGACCTTTATTTGTCATAGGAGAACTAAAACAAGAATGCAGAATGTCGCCTGTTTAACCTCATCTAAGAACGTGAACGTTGGGCAACTCAAAATTTTCCCTGTTTTTTGAATGTAAGTGAATGACTCCAAGAGTTCCCTGAGTATTGATTTGGGGTTACAGATAATTTTGGCAAATAGACAAATGTGCAAATATGGAACCTAAGGATAATGAAGATCAATTGTGTATGTGTATATAAAAACAAAATATATACTATATAAATGTGTTTTACATATGTTTATATATATAAGTAAAGAAATAAATAATATATAAAAGTATATAAAATACCTAATAACACAATTGTTACTATCTTATACATAGTGTTGAACTACTTGTCAGTATACTGTATGCATGTTAACAAACATTCTTTTATAAAATACATTCTAAATGGTGTTTCCCAGACCAAAGCTAAATGTGCGTTGGGTTCTAAGGATTCTGTGGGAAATGCTGATGTCAAGAAATTCTCTGTCTGCGGTGTTTGAAAAAAGCCAGTGCCTCAGACTCTTATGATATGCTTTGATGGGAACAGGGTTATGGTGCCAAAATAGAGGCTAGAATCAGTCTCCCTTTTGCAGCTGTATATTTTGTCTATTGTTTGTTACTTTGCTTTTCCAAGCTCTCAGAGCTGGACTCTATAGTGGTCCCCCTTATCTGCGGTTTTGCTTTTGGAGGTTTTAGCTTCCTTTGGCAGTCCAACCTTGTCTGGAAGCGGATGCTCCTCCTTCTGATGTAGCATCACGTTAATTATGTCAAAACGCCAGCGTCACTCACTGCTCTTTATCTCATTACACGGCATTTTATCATCTCACGTCATTATAAGAAGGGTGAGTATAGTACAACAAGATGTTTTGAGAGAGAGAGACGATATTCATATAGCTTTTATTGTTATAAGTGTGTATTTTATTGTTATGTGTATAATGTAACAGGATATTGTTATGAGTGTTTTATTAGTTATTGTTGTTAATCTCTTACTGTGCCTAATTTGTAAATTTTACTGTATAGGTATGTATGTATAGGGAAAAGCACAATATATACAGGATTCAGTACTATCAGGGGTTTCAGGCACCCAGTGGGGTCTCAGAATGTATCCCTCATGGGTAAGGGGGACTATTGTACCTCATTGGTTGGGGCACAATTTGATCTTTTTTTTTTTTTTTTAAGATTTTATTTATTTATTTATTCATGAGAGACACACAGAGAGAGGCAGAGACATAGGCAGAGGGAGAAGCAGGCTCCATGCAGGGGGCCCGATGCGGGCCTCGATCCCAGGACCCGAACTGAAGGCAGAGGCTCAACTGCTGAGCCATCCAGGTTCCCCCAATTTAATATTTTTTGATAATTAAACATTGCCAAATATGATTGAGCAAAATCAGGGTTGCCTGTTTTTCTCATATATTGCACATATTTTACATGCAGCTTTCACCTGAAAAGGTATAATGTAAAATTCAGTAAAAACCTTGGTTCAGTTAATGTCTGTGCATCAGTTCATCAAATTTTGCGTCCCTATAGCTTGTTCTGGGATTCTTCATGGTCTGTGTCTTGTAATAGATGCTTTTTTTGTTTTGTTTTGTTTTGTTTTGTTTTGTTTTTTGTAATAGGAGCTTAATTTGACAAGAAGCCATGGACTGTCCTCAATTCAAATAATTTCAAAATCTCTTATCAGATGACTCTTTTGGAAATGTCAATAATTTCTAAACTGTCAGTGCTATAGTATAAACAGTGCTACATACACTATTAATCATGAAGGTAATTTCTGGTTCTAGTCAAATAGACCTCAGGGAAGTTTGCTATGGTGACATGTTTTTCGCTTGACGGCGCTCCACTACAAGCCCATGCTGGCTGGTCTGCAGCCTGGCTTTGGTTGTTTTCATTTCCTGAGACCTATGTATTATGGATCACATCTGGTATGTTAAAGCATTATCTGATCATGAGTGCAATATTATTTTAATCTCATACAACTTCTGACAGTGACTATGTAAAAATTTTGCCTTTTAGAATTTGTATTCTCTCCCTGCTCCCATATTTTTTCTTTAACCTTTGAATTGGAAAAAAAACCCAAACAAACCTCGATTACTCTACTTGAGCATATCCTCATGGTTATGGTCTTTATGTGCTTTGTTTAATATTCGATAACTATTCAAGAGTCAAAATCTAACAGGTAATGCGAGTTGGTCATTGTGCCGTCCTGATTTTGTTTTCTCTTCTATATTTATGTACTAAACCTAGGTGCAAAGAAAAATAAATCGCAGATGTAAAAATTGATTACAACAACAAAGAAACTCCCTGTAAGAACCCACAGGATATGACCAAAACTGCAGAGACAAATCTATGGCCTTAATACTTCCCTTATTAAATGAGAATGAAAGCAAATAAACCTAAACAGAATTAAAAGGTAAACAACAAACTCTAAAAGGCTCTTATAAATCAATATGAAAAAGTACAAATATCCCAGAAGAAAAGTGGATGAAAGAAGGGCTGTCAAGAAGGTGGCCTCTAGGCAAACAGTTTTTAGGTCCCTAGAAAGGAAAGACTATCTAAGACATTTCAGATGGTACTATTGGAGCAGGTCATGCGAGGACGTGACTGCTGGTTGATCCATGAGCTGGATGTGGCAATTAGAGGCTCCTCACCAACTCTCTTTCCCTTGGGTTGTAGGATCTGCCCATCATTCCCACAGTGGGAACCATTTCCAAGGCCGCAGCCTTGAGACAGTAAGGTGCTGTTGGGACTGTCTGATAGTATAAGGGAGCAGAACCCTGTTAAGGCCTCTGTATAAACAAGATTCTGGTGGGCTGGTGTTGAGATCTCTTTACCTTGTGGCTGCTAAGACAAGTTCCCTTGCTTTTTAAACCTGCCACCCTTCAATCTGGACTGGCCTGTTTCTTTCCTCTGTCTCTCCTCACCCTGTGTTTGAGAACCAACAGGTACTTACTTTGGAACGCCTTGACCACCAGGACTGTGTGATTTGTGCCAATTATCCTCCTTTTCTTCTGCTCTGCTAAAAGATGCCAAAAGACAATTTATGAAAAGACAATTACTGATGCCAATAGATCTAATAAATGTTCATACTTACTAAATCATAAATATAATGCAAAATAAATGGAATACTATCTTTGTCCTACCAAATTGGCAAAAATATAAAAGGATAATATCCAAGTGGCCAAGGGTGTAGGAAAATGAGCACTTTTATGTTGTCTGTGAAAGTGTTAGCTGATTCAGCTTTTCTGAAGGACACTTGGACCCTATGCATCATGAATCTCTTGATCCATTAATCTCACGTGCAGGATTTTGGCCTGAGGAAATTAGGGATGTGTGTAAAGGCAGATAAGGATTTCTTGCAGTATTTTTAAGAGGGGAACATAGGCTACCATGCAGTTATTAAACATACTCATTGCTGTCATTCTCAAACATTTACTAGATCCAAGATATTGTGCTAGGTAAATTTAGTATCTCACCTATGAGGTCAGAATTTTTAAAATTGTGGTATAAAGAGGTTATATAATTTATCACAGGTCACATGGTTAAGAATTAGTAAAGTTT
This sequence comes from Canis lupus baileyi, assembly GCF_048164855.1. Lineage (NCBI taxonomy): Eukaryota > Metazoa > Chordata > Mammalia > Carnivora > Canidae > Canis > Canis lupus. Next base: position 59,307,805 of record NC_132847.1, read on the forward strand.
AAATGAAACTCCAATCTTTACTATAATGAATGTTCTCTGTCACTGAACAGGTATACTTAATGACATAAGGAAATTTATTTAATATATTGCTATATGAAAAAATACCAGGCTGTATTCAATTTCTCTAATAGATATGAGACTCTTCAGACTTTCTGATGCTTTTGCTAAGTTACGTTTTCCTAGGAATTAGTCTATTTATTATTTCAATTTTTTTGGCATTAATTTGTTAATATTTTATCCTTATGTTTTAACGTCTGTAAATACTGCAACTGACGTCCGTTTTTATTCCTGTTGTTTTGCCTTTTTTCTTGGTCTTGATGGGGGTTTGTTAACTTTCTTAGGGCTTTCAAGGAAGCAACCTTTTGCTTTTGCAATGTTCCTATATGACTGTTTTTATTTAATTGATTTCTGATCTTCATTTTTTCCTGTCTTCAGCTTTTTCGGGTTTAATTTTATATCCTTTCTCTTACTAACATCATAAGATGAGTGCTGAGAGCATTGATTTTTTAGCCTTTCTCAATTTTCTTAGGTGCACATTTAAGGCCATGAATGTCCTTCTAAGTGTGGTGTTAGTTCTTTGTCTGTAAAAAATGAATATGTGGCTTAAAAAGATATTGTCATTCATCTCAAATATTTCTCACTTTCATTATCTTCTTTAACTGAGCTATTTAGAAGGGCATTGGTTAATGTCCAAGTATAAGGAGATTTTTTAGTTATCTTTTTGATATTAATTATTAGTCTAATTCTACTGCAGTTAGTCAGGACATGACATGTATTACTTAAATCTTCTAAAGTTAAAACTTGATTTTTGCCTCAGATTGGAGACAATTTGGTAAATTTGAAAAGAATGTGTAGTTGACAGTAATTGAGGTGTTCTGTTCTTGATCTGTCCATTAAGTTATTTGTTAATCTTGTCCAAACCTGTATCCTTACTGATGTCATATTTGTTTTTTCTATGAGTTACTGAGAAGGATGTGTTAAAGTCTCTAACCATGATGTGGATTTTTCTATTCTTTTATTTCTGCCAGTTTCAGGCTTTATGTATTTTGAGGTAACGTGCTTAGATTCATAATACAAATTTAAGCATTGTATTTTCCCTTTAGATCTATGCTTTTATCATCATAAAAAACATCCTTCTTTCCATTTGAAGAGTAGTGCTTCTGTCTTGAAGTCTGGTTTATCTTATGGTAGTGAAGCTCTACCAGCCTTCTTTTATTTTATTTTTTTAATTTTATTTATTTATTCATGAGAGACACAGAGAGAGGCAGAGACACAGGCAGAGGGAGAAGCAGGCTCCATGCAGGGAGCCCGATGTGGGACTTGATCCTGGGTTTCCAGGATCACGCTCTGAGCTGAAGGCTGATGCTCAACAACTGAGCCACCCAGGCATCCCCTACCAGCCTTCTTTTAGTGAGTGTTTGCATGCTGTATATAATTTTCCACCTTTTTATTTCCAAACTCACATATTTATGATGTATCTTTTTAATGTAATTGAGTTGCTTAGTTTTTTTAAGGTTTTATTTATTATTTATATGAGAGAGAGCACAGCTGGGGTGGGGGGGAGGGGGGAGGTGGCACAGGAGGGGCAGAGGGAGAGAGACAAACAGGCTCCCTGAAGGCAGACGCTTAATAGTCTGAGCCACCCAGGTGCTCCAAGTTGCTTATTTTTAATGACAGCCTGACAACTTTTTCTAAATTTATGTATTTGATCTGTTCACCTTCAATGTATTATTGATATCTTGGGTATAAAGCTATCATCTTCATACTTATTTGTCCTATTAGTCTAAGTTCCTTTTTTTTATTTGCTTTCTGTTAATCAAATACTTTTTTTTTTTTTTTAAAGATTTTATTTTTTCATTCATGAGAGACAGAGAGAAAGAGAGGCAGAGACACAGGCAGAGGGAGAAGCAGGCTCCATGCCGGGAGCCTGACGTGGGATTTGATCCCGGGTCTCCAGGATCACACCTTGGGCCGAAGGCAGGCGCTAAACCGCTGAGCCACCAAGGGATCCCCTCAAATACTTATTAAAGTATTGTATGTATCACTACTTTTACCACTTCTGGATAATGCAAAGATGGTAGAGCAGCCCCCTGTTGCCTTCTGTGCTACTAATGTTAAGGTTATTAATGATATATTTTAAACTCCATACGATGTTATTCCTGTTATATCCTCATCAATGTTTACTTAAATATACTGACGTACTTTACCCTTTCAATTGCTTTGCATTCTATTCTGCATCTTGGCACTTCTTTCTGGGATGATTTTTCTTTCTCTCGAAGCACTCCCTTTTGTGTTTCCATGAGTACATTTGCGCTAATCACACATCCTCTCAGTTTTTTGTATTAAATGTATTTTGCTTAAAACTTTGAAGGATATTTTTGATGGATATAGAATTCTGTGATAGGAAGTGTTTTCTTTACTACATTAAGGTTATCATTCCATTGTCTTGCTTTTTTTTTCTTTCCTGTTGAGCAATCAGCTGATGGTTTTAGTGTTGTTCTTTTAAAGGTGATATATCTCTTTTCCTCTGGTTGACTTGAAGATTTTCTCTTTATCTTTGTTTTCCAGTTTGAGAATGCTGTGGTCACAGTTTGGTTTTCTTTGTATTTACCTTTCTTGGAATTTGTAGCACTTCTTGATGTGTTTGACATTTTTGGGGGAAGAGTTTTGCCATTATTTCTTCAAGTATCACTTCTACTTTTTCTTATTCTTGCATACTTTCATCATATCCCATGTGTCTTTTAGAATCATTTCTCTACTTTTTCATTTTGATTTTCCATACTTCATTGTATATATTCTTCTCTGATGTTCTCTTCATCAATTGTCTTTTCATTTGTATGTCATCTCCTATTGTCAATTTACCATGTTTTATTTTTCAATCCCAGACTTTTGGTTTGATTTATTTTCTGCTTTCCAGTTCTCTGAAATTCTCCATCTTCTCAGTCAGTTATTGACTGAACATAGTTTATCTGTCTTTGATACTTCAATATTTGTGTCACTTGTGAGTTTATGTCTATTGCTTTTCTTGATTTTCAGATAAAGCTTATTCTCTTATCTTTCTTATCTGCCTTTTTTTTTTTTTTGAGGGGCAAGCATTGTTTATGAAAAATCTTATTGATCATTTGAAGGCCTGGGTGATGTGTTTTTTTGTCCTGGGAAGATTTCCTTAGGCTTTTATATACAGTTCATCTGGACAGAGTCAATGTCATCCCATCAGAATCTGAGACCAGATTCAAATTTGAGCTTCAGTTCTTATGAGGGCTAGTCTGTTCCTAATTTACTCTTATGCTCTTTCAGAATCTCAGAAAAAGTGCAGGGTGTTTCTGAGCCTCTCCTCTTTGGCATGCCTTGAACTCAAATTTTTATTCCTGTAGTCCTGTGAGAGTGAAGAAAATTGTGCTCACGTTCTCAGCCTCTCATTCGTTGTTTATTATTTTCAGAACTGGCAGTTTGCCCAGAGGGAAAAGCGCCCCGAGTTCTGGAATTACCTTTCTTGGTTTCCTTCTTCTCTTAAATCTTGGTCCTACAACTTCTCGCTGCCTTGGCAGTTCTTTGAGACCAATTTTTATTTCAAATATATATTTTAAAACACTGTGCCCATCTTTTTCTTTTTCTTAATAGGATAGGATGGCTATTCTGAAATTATCCTTGAAGTGGAAACTTTTTTTCCCCCTCTTTTTTTTTTTTAAGATTTATTTATTTATTCAGAGAGAGAGAGAGAGAGGCAGAGACACAGGCTGAGGAAGAAGCAGGCTCCATGCAGGAAGCCCCACGTGGGACTCGATCCCAGGTCTCCAGGATCACACCCCGGGCTGCAGGCGGGGCTAAACCCCTGCGCCACCAGGGCTGCCGACCCCTCTTTTCTTATAAATATGCACAGACAAAAGACTCAAAGAATCTGGAATTTTTGTAGGAATACAGATGCTTCTGTTTTCTTTTTCACTCTCATGTGATATATGTTTCCTGAAAAGATCATGGATTGCTTAGATTTACTAAAAGTAACATATAAATAGGAACATTAAAATTAGTATATAATAAGATACTAGTAGTAGCATTTATTTGTAACTGTTTAAAAATATTATTCTAAAGATAAAAGATACATAAACCAGGGGATCCCTGGGTGGCTCAGCGGTTTAGCGCCTGCCTTTGGCCCAGGGCGCGATCCTGGAGTCCCGGGATCGAATCCCACGTCAGGCTCCCGGTGCATGGAGCCTGCTTCTCCCTCTGCCTGTGTCTCTGCCTCTCTCTCTCTCTCTCTCTGTCTATCATAAATAAATAAATCTTAAAAAAAAAAAAACTTACAAAAAAAAAAAAGATACATAAACCAAATCACCCATAATCCCCCTGTCTAAACTTACCTTTTTTATTTCTAGTTTGTGCCTTTATTTCATATACAGATATAACAGTGCCCATGTTAAATGAATGTTTTATAGCACTGAATTTTAATAATGTACTTCGGGAAAAAATAGCCATCATATATTTTTTTCTAATACTGTATTTCTAATTCTGGCCCAACAGCTTATCATTCTTTGCCTAGAACTAAAAAGTTTGGCACATTTATAGATTTCTTGTTCTATTCAACATTTATATAGTTAAAATGTTGAATAAAATGGTTAAAAATATTAACATCACTATAAGATATAAATGGTATCTTTCTACATTTTTTTTCAAAACAGAAGAGGCATAGGAAAATTTTGCTTTAGAATATTATATTTTACTTTGCCAGCCTTTAAAAGCTTTCTTTTAGCCTGGATAGATTATTTCTGCTCTTTATTTGAAATCCATTTATCAAACTCTAGATGTATTTCCCTTCCCAGAACAATGCCTTTGTCTCATTAATGGTGACAGTATCTATCTTTAATAATACTAGACTCTAATGATTTGAAATCTTTTGATGGTATCTCTATTATCACTTACAAATTTTGGGTAAGACAAATTATTAGTCAGATTCACATAATTATCATTATGTTTACAGGCATCTTAAATTCATGGCAATATAAAATGAGCAATTTTAAATGAAAATTGCCATTAAAAATGGAAGAATTCCGACATTTTTGGTAGTTGGGTAATAAGGAGGTGAATATAGGAACTAAAAATGGATTTGTTCTCTGAAATAAAAAGTTTCAAACATTAGTGACCATTAGTGAACTGGGAGACAATTTTCTCCGAAAATGGTGCTAATAATTCTTGGTACATTAAAACATCAATCATATTATGAAAAAAAAAATAGGGTCAGATATCCACTCTTGACCAGATATCTTGGCCAGATATCTACTCTCTTGAAAATGCAGTGACTCTAAGTTATATAGTGAATCTTACTTTTCTGAATGGCTCCAGTAAGGAACTCATACTTGAATGCCAGCTCTGGAAACTTACTTAGAGATCATAGAACCTAGCCTTTCATTTTCTAGATGAGACTCAAAAGGTTTTTTTTGGGGGGGAGGGCATCTGATTGGTGGCCAATTTCCTGAAAACTCCTAGAATAGCAGTTAGCTTTGAGCAAATGTTTTATATATGTTCCTTTTTTCCTAGAACATGGAAACCCAGTCTCCCCATTCTTGGGATAAGCACATCATGACTAGTTTGTTGTATTAATCATCTAATCTGTGATAAAAAGCAACTCCTAAATCTCAGTGGCAAATAACAATGAATATTTATTCTTTGTCCCATTGCATGTCCTCTGTGGATGAAGCTTGCCCCTATTGCTGCCAGTTGCCTCTGGTTGCAGCTCTAGTCAGGGCTCTGTTCCATATGGTTCTTTTCTATGAATCTTCATTTTGGAATCCAGGCTAATGGAGCATCCCATCTAGGATATGCTATTCTTTAGGCAGAGATTAAAAAGCTAAAGCAGGCCTCTTAAATAAGCTCCTGCTTGGAGTAAGCACTCTGTCATTTCTGCTGACATTCATTGGCCTGTCAAGCCCATGGCTAAGTCTGACTCTGGGCAGTGAGATGTGCTCTGGCCTTGCAGGTATCACAGCAAACAATAAAGATGTGTAATTCTCTTGTGGGATAGGGGACAAATAGTTGTCAGCAATAATATGAGCTATCCCACAATTGACAAATACTTTAATGTGGTACCTTTATTTGATCTGCTATTCTTTCTCAGTTCCAGCTCTGTAGAAATGCAAGCTACTGGCTCTTGCTACATTTTCTATGGCAGAACTGAGTTCTAATTTTTTCATATTAGATTAATCATTTTCGGTTACTTGGGAGGAATGTTTTCCAAAGCTGCAACAGAATTTGAGGGCCATCTGCAGCAATCAATTCTCCTTTGAATAAAATTGTTTTTACTAAACTTAAGGATGTTAATTTTCTTATAAAAAATGCTTGATGGAAGAGGGACATTATGTGCAAGAGACTGTTGTCTTTTATCTTTTAAAAGAAGACTTGCAAGCCTTCAACTTAATCCTCAGAGAAAGTTTAAACTTTAGGTGGTTAAGTATTACTGGTGGTTCTCATATGAAGATGAAAAGCCATGGGAACAAAAGGTATGTGTTCACACAGCCTTTAAAAAGTGTTTCAAAAAATAAAAAAAAATGTTTTAAGGGTCAATTTAACAATCAATAGGGTATTACATATCCTTCAAGAGCATTCTTCAAAATTTATTTTTAAGGAGAGGAAAGCTCTGTGTAAAGTGGGGGTAAGGTGGGATAAAGGAATGGAGAGGGAAAGGGGATTAGTTATTTAGGGCCTACTGTATTTCTCTTATAACTATCAAAAATGCATTTAAAAGTCAAAGCAAACCTTTAATAGATGGATGGGTAAAGACAGGAATTATAGTGAGAGAGAGGGAAAGGGTCATCTTTCTCATGCCTGAGAATTGGATGACTCTTCAGATTCTTCATGGTAAAAATCTATCATGTATCTATCTGTGTCTATTAAGTGATAAGTACATTCACGTTTTCCAAGGCTGAGAGAGGGAAGAATAGAACTTCAAAGGATATAAAGGGACTAAGGAAGGGGCTCATAGAGGTGGAAAGGGCCGAGGGTGGCAGAGGAATGATGAGACAGGCAGACAGGGCCAGAGATCTGTGTGGTTCCCTAGAACATTCACCCTCTCTTTCCTTATCCTTCACAAGAGCCATGTTGGTAGAGAATTTGCTGTCATTTTGAATGTAAATGGGAAATGTGCATCTGTTCGGTGTGCTATTAAAAGAAGAATCACATCAAATTACAGGGTATGAAGTGGTAAGTTATTTCAGTGAATTACCTATTAAATGTCAGCCATGACCTAATAATATGTTTTCCTTTATATGGAAAAGCAATGCCATTCCTCTGCCATCACTAGGACTATTTCTTTCTCTGTCTTGCTTTGTTCCCCCTGCCACCAGCTGAAGCAAAGGTTCAGGTGGCAGTCATGAAACACAATGACCCTGAATAGCCTTTGTAAGAACTAACCCTTAGCCGTGGCTTTATTTACACCTTGTCTGGTGTTCTGAGATCAATCAGCCTCAGGTAAGAATCTGATAGTTTAATAATTACATAATGCTTATTTTCATAATACTGAAGACCATGAGTTATTATTAAAGAATGTGTACAGTTTTTTTCTCTTAGTTTTTCTAGGTAGAAATTTTACAGATGGCAAATTGGTATAAACAATTAAAATGAGATTTTTCAAGGCTCTCTAACATTCTATTCAGATGTGAGAATTTTACTCTATCCCAGTTAGTCTGAGTTTTTGAAAATACCTTTTCTTTAGAAGAGGTTGCACCTGCTAGTAAGTGGGCACAAGCATCCTTGATGTTTGTTGGCACTGACCATTTATCTATTTACTTAAAATTACCATGCAGCAGCTCACTCAGTCTCTTTACCCTTAGCTTCTCATGCTTTCAACTTGACAAACCCTCTTCTGAACTTGTCTTTGTTTAAAATCCAGAAAATATAAATTTTACAGAGCTGTGTCCTCCAGACGCAGGCAATGGCATTTTCAAATACCATAGCACATTGTGAAAATCCTGATGTCTTCATCCTTATAAAAATGATGGGCTTTCTTCAGCACATAAGTGAACTTTGGCCTGACCATACTGGCTTCTGTGCTTTTATGCCTGCCCCTACCACAGAGTCTCCAACTTAATTTTCTCCCTCAACTGTCTACAACTGAAAAAAAAAAAAAAACAAAAAACTGTCTACAACTGGATGTCTGAAAGCCCGGGATTGTTGCAGTGGGAACCGTTCCAGTGGGGATCAGGGGGTGCAGCAGACTCAGTCTCAGTATTCCATCTAAGTTGGAATTAAACTTTACTTCAGACCAAACCTTGGGTGTATCTTCCATGAGGCTGGTAGGTTATCTACCCTTTGCCCATATTCATGTCCACATGAATGAGAAACCCTTGGATCTCAGTGTAGTCCCTCTCCTGCTGGCCTTACGTTGTTACTTTTGCTTCATGCCTGAGCCAGAGTGCTTTGAAATTTATATGTGACCGTAATATACCTAGTGGTAAGAGTTGGGTTCTGGAATCAGGATGACATGATATTAAATTCTTGTTCTACCATTTACTATTGGAGTAACCATGGGGAAATTATCAGCCTCTCTATAAGCTTCAGCTTTTCTCATCTATAAAATGAGGATAATAATAGTACCTCCCTTAGAGGATTGTTAAAGGATTAAGTGAAGTAAAACATATCAGATACTTGGCATCCAATGGGTTGTTCATGAAGTGTTAGCTGTTATTATTATGACTAGGATGTTGACTATTTGACTCAACTTGTATAGGTAGCTGTTACTTTAAAGCTCCTTATGGGTAGAGACTGATAGGTCCACCTGGCATATTAATGTTTATTAATGAGTAAATTAGAGAGAGTGATAGCAAGAGAGAGCATTAGAGAGAGTGATAGCAAGAGAGCACAAGCAGCGGGGAGAGGAAGAAGCAGGCTCCCCACTAAGCAGGAAGCCCTACTCTGGGCTTGATCTTAGGGCAGATGCTTAACTGACTGAGCCACCCAGGTGCCCCTTTTTAGAAGTATTTTTTATTGCTTTCTGAATATAAGATCTTGTTAGTGATACAATAAGTTACAGTTCTTTCCCTCCAGGGAAGTCACATTCTTCTGTGTGACAGCATAGTGGTGAACAAAAGTAATACAGTGGAGGCAGAAGGAGAAAAGTAGATCTAGTAGGATTATGAGAGTCTAAACCATAAAGTGATTAAAGCGGAGTATGTTTTCCTAAAAATGGAAATAACATCATTATAATTTACTTGTCAAATTATTGAAGTAAATTCAGAAAACATGGAAAAGTGTAAAGGCTAAGATTAAATCAGATAATTACTACTTAACATATGGTCATCTAGAAACTTGCTATTCACTGTGTGGTTTGGCTTCACCTTGGAGCTTGTTAGAAAGGTCCACTCTTTTGTGCCATCCAAGACCTAGAATCAGAATGTGAATTTTATCAAGATCCTCAGCTGATTTTTATGTAAATAAAAATCTGAAAAGCATTGATCAGTAGATAGTATAATATATACCAAATTGAATTAATTCTCTACATACTGGACTTCTCTTTTGGCAATTTAGAGATTAGATAACCTGAAAACTTTACTGGTATAGAATGCCTGGGGAACTAGGTAAAATATAATAGATATCTATTTGAAGGATAACTGAATGCAAGAGAAAAAGAAATTGTTAGGACCAAAACAAAAATTAAAGACAGGAGTAGTAGATGCTGAATTATATGAGTTGCCCTGAGGGAGGTGGCTGGTAGTCAAGGAGCTTATGTTCAAGTAGCTTTGGGGTTGGGGCAAGAGTTTGTGCTGAGGATATGGGCCCCATAGAATGGAAGAAACTCACCTCTGTGTTACTCCCTAGTTGCCCTGTCTTCCCTCTCTGCCTTTCAGAGTCTTTTGTTTGTTTCCTGTATAATGTCCAGGGTTTTTAGTTGTACTTAGTGGGAGAGACAGGGAAAAATAGGTCAGCTCCATCTTCCCAGAAGTAGAAGTTCAGATAACTGTTTTTAATCACCCGTTTTGCAAGTTCTCAGCAAAGCTTTGCACTTCAATGGGGGCATAGCTTTTGTATCTCTGCACTTTAGCCAAAATATCCTATTAGCATTTAGTTATATACATGTGAGGAAGAAAGGATTATAAATGCATTCTCAATAGCCATGATTGTGAAAAGTACCCGTGTTCTTACTGTTTTAGGAAGAACACATAAGCATGTACCTACAATTTTTTCCTTCTTTTTTTGGCTTTGGGGAGATTATTCTAGAAAGATAGGTCTTGGGAAAATGATTAAAGTGACCAAATTCCATTGTTGAAAAAAATGTTATTTTGCATCCTTTTCTACCTGTTATAACTTGAGGACTATTTATGACTTCTAGTAAGGTGGCAGCCAGCTTACTAGAGTATAGGTTAGATAGTGGTGGACTGGGGTCAGTTTGTACTGGCCTGTGAGAGGTGAATGTTCTTAGCAATTCTCCAAGGCAATAAACATAGCCATTGTTAAAAAATTATATAAACTTTCAATAAATTACATTAAAAACAAAGGTAACAGTCAAAATGTACTATTTCCTAGTTTAAAAAAAAAATGTGTTCTTGAGATTATGTCCAAATTATTATCTATGCTCTTGAGATTTCATACATCTGTTGTTTGTGGGGTGTAAACACTGTGTATTGGCATCTTCTGTGCCCCTCTTTCTACCTCTGTGTTCAATGAGGTCACCTCGATAGCCTGACATCAACCACAACGAGGGTATTTAACTACAGAAATCCCAAATGTTACAAATCAGGGCTTTCCTCCTAGATGGCCTGTTGTTAAACATTTTCCAGGACACCACTGAGTTTAGGTCATTTCCCCAGATTCTCTCTATTCCTGAAAATAATTTTTCTCATTCTCCAAAAACTTGCCCTATTTTAGGAGCTTTTGAGTTTCCAACTTAAATTACTTGCATTTTATGTAATGTAATAGCGAGATAAGAGCAAGTGTTTCTTCAGCCTTCACAATCCACAGTGGGAAACAGATATATGTTTCCTATTATTCTGCCTTTTGAAGGATCCTTGACGATGGAGCTGATGCTATGTTCAGATTAACTATGGGAGCAGAAGGGGTGGGGGAAGGGGAAGACAAATGACTTGTTTTTTCAATGCAGCTGCTCTGGCTATTGTCTTTAATTACACTCCTGCTGGACTGATAAGGAAACTGGCTTCTGACAGCTGTGAGGAGCTACTATGCCGCAAAGCCCTATCTCTTTTGGGGTATAAGCAATATCTCCTGCACTGAACAACATAGACATGATTATTTTTGGTAACTGTAATTGGCTATATTTCTATGTTTAGGGCCTTAATTTTCTTAAAGCGACATGACACCCGTTTGGAAGTTTACCTAATGCATGTAGTGAGGCAGGAGATATTAGTGGTTAAAATGTAGATACGTTTTTAAAGCTTTTCAACTTACTACTTACTCATATTATTTTGCATTTAAAAATATGCTGATACCTGCGTGAAGACATGACTGATAACTATATTGGTGCCTTTTCCTTTTCAGTTTGGCCAGAATTCTCCTAGTTTGGCTCTTCTGAATATTCCCATAATGTGAACGCAAAACAAAGACGCACGATATAGAGACCATGTGTCTTAATTTTTTGGTGGGAAAAGACACATTTCTGTCTTTTATCCCTGTCATCTTCACCTCCTTTGTTGTAAATAGACAAACACCAAAGCAAGAAAGCATTGTAGGAAGACAAATGTATTACTGTATCACTCAAGTGCCAAGGGAGTGTCGTTTGAGAAAAGGTACACCTGACTCTTGTGCACTGCAGGGTGGAAAGTACCTGTGACTTCATTTATTAATGTGGCTTCAATTTAGAATCTACAAAATGTGATTAAAAAGCCCTGCTCCCTATTAGAGTATTTTAGAATAACCTACATAAAATTGGGCGTGAAATAATTAAACATTTAATGTGGAGCTGTTAAATGTATTTCCTCCGGAATGTCATTCCCTCCAGGTTTCTGTCTGATGAAGGAGTCATTTTAACTTTCCACTTCAAGCAGATATATATTCTTTGTGTCAAAGAGACTTTGGGATATGTTAATCCCGCTGCCAGTGCTCAGCTACAGCACAGGGAACACTGGGGCCCAGAGAACCAGCTGTAGAGCACTCAGGTTGGAGAGCCAGGGAGCTCCAGCACCAAGCAGCCGTCACAGCATTACCCAGAGTCTGTGGGAGACAAGCAAAGC